>NW_024412428.1:60519-291145 GCF_014898765.1 Herpailurus yagouaroundi
TCTCTCCCTCTCCCTCTCCCTCTCCCTCTCCCTCTCCCTCTCCCTCCCTCTCTCCCTCCCCTGCTCATGCACACACACTCTCTCTCTCTCCCTGTCTCCCTCTCTCTCTCAAACTAAATAAATACACTTAAAAAAAAAAAAAAGAGTCACATGCTCTACACCTGAGCCAGCCAGGTGCTGCCAGGCTAATTATTTCCAAAATATCTCAAACTTGTAATTCATATAAAACTAGATTTTATTTACATGCAACTTTTTAGGAATGACTCTTTAACATTCAAATAATAGTAGTAACATAGCATCCTTAATTTCCTTTTGTTTTCCATGTTATTCAAAGTCTAGTGTAAAAATATATTCATTTAGTTACTTTAAAGCTTTTGAAATTTTTGTCAGTTTTCTCAGTTTCCTAATATTGCTGTAAAGCAGCATAAAAGACTAGAATAATTTATTTCAAATTATCATCTTATTTTAGGGCTAATTTACACATTATGATACTGCTATTATAAAATCTTGTACAAGACACTTCTTTGGTCCTCAGTTTCCTCTTGTATAAAATGAGGGATATTGAAATTCCAAGATGCTAAGAACAAAGAGAAACTAAGATATTTGATGTATTTATTGTTGCTGTTCTCTCCAGATCTCAGACTCTGTATCTACAAAACAAGGACATTGTACTTAAATTATCTTGAATATCTCCTCTTTTCAATGCTCTGGGATAAGCAGCTGCTTGTCTGCTTGGAAGTCAACTACTAGGAAGGATGTTCATTTTATTCTGTGTTTTCCCTTACATTTTTCCCTTTCGGGCAGCCTCTTTCAGCATTCTCTACATGGAATGAAGAGCTGCGACATCATTTGACTAACAGAAAACTTGGATCACCTAAGCTGGAAGATTTTGAAGATTTTGAAAAGGGTTGCTTCAGTTCCCCACTATCAGAAAAATCTTTAACACTCAATTTCGCATGTGAAGATGTGGAAATGCCATTGGATATAAGTCAGATGGATTCATTTAAGCAAACAGGAACTGAACCATTATATAGAAGTGACCCTTTCCTAAAAGAGGGTGCTTGCAGTATATCTGCTGCCCATAGGTTAGCCTGTTTGGAAGTTGAGCCCGTAATTGGTTCTCGTTTCCACTGTCCTTCCCACTTACATCGTTCAAAGGTTTGTCTTGCTTCTCCTGCTAGTTCTGAACAGTCTGGTCCGTCTGAGAATGACCAAGACCTTCAAACTGACAGTTGTAGTGATTCTTCCCTTGAGTCATCTACCGCTTTCAGACTGTCTCTCCTGCCTTTGAGCTCCTTTGCTTGTGTTCCTTATTCAGGTGACTCATGTAACTTTGGACAGGTTGATCTACCTGACAGTTATCAAGGTCATAAGACTGACAATTGTGCTAGCAATTCTCTTGAGTTGGACTCTCCCCCACAGCCGAATACTTTTTTCTCTCCTCCTAGAGTTCCTTCCTCTGGTCTATCCAGAGAGTTTGACTTTCATTACCCTTCTGGTTCTCCTCTTTATTTTCAAAATTCCTCAGTTCATTCGAGCACCGCTTACAAGCCACAGATAGATCTGTTTGCTAACACAGAATTGGAGGCTTCTTCAGCAAATGTTTGTGCCATAATTTCATCATCTACTTCAAGTAATGGGCATTTTTCTGAAACAAAAAATGTTGAAACACCAAGATTTCAGAAACGTCGTTTGGCACAATCTGTTCTAACAGGAAGTGCCTTTACTGCAAGCTTTCAGGCACAAAAAGATGAACAAAGCTGGATGAATTTTGTGCCTTGGACCAAACTCTTCAGTCTACAAACTGAGGTATTAGTCTTATTTCTCCTTAAGTCTGTGGTTAATTAGCTTCATAGTTTAGAGCAGAGCTATTCAAAGTACCTGGTCGTTTATCAGCACAATAGTGAGGTAAGTGACTTGTGGCAGAATGTAAATCAATACACTGCTTCTTCCATTGAGAAAAATTTTCCAAAAAAAAGTCAACAATAAATACAGTGTGCTTGATAATGGTATTTATCTATCTAGTTTTAACTGTTAGGCTAGAATATCATGCAAGTGAATGTTAATATTCCTCAGATGAAAGTTAATCATCCCTGAACAGGTCATGGGGTAAGACCTTGATTTCCTAGGTTCTAGAACAGGTGAATTGCAATTATGTAAATTTCCCACTTTGACATAGAGGACGAGAGCTGTAAGTATACTCTAATTGTTTTCACATACAGTCTTAGGAATATCACTCAACATGTAAGACTGTGTGAGAGCTTATCATTCCATTTGTGAAGCTAATAAACACTAAGTAAACTTAGTTCCTGCGCTGGTACTAAGACCCAGCCTCATATCTGTAATTATTTGGTTTAATGTAAAGTAGTTTAGTAAAGTGGAAACGCAACTTGATTTAGTGTAAGACTAAATTTGAGCCGCGGTTAGTACTTTGTGATTTGAGGCAAGTCGGATAACCTTTCTGAGTCTCAGTTTCTTCATCCATATACTGGGGATAATAATAGTGTCTGCCTCATAGAGTAGTTTTGAGGTTTAAACATGATCATAACAGCTGTCCAGCTTTTTTTTTTTTTTTTTTTTTACCTGGAAGAGTGTCCATGAAAGTAGTGTAGGAAGCAGTACAGCAGATGCTGCTGTCTCTGGGCCCTGGAGCCAGACCAGTAGAGCTTACATGGTGCCTCTGCTGCTTGTTAGTTGTCTGACTGTGGACAAGTTGCTTAACCTCTCTGTACCTCAGTGATCTCATCTGCAAGGTGGGTATAGTAATAGTCTCTCCATAGGAAGTGGCTAAAAAGATTGTTTTTCTTAAATCTAAGCACCTAGGACTAGTTTAATACTAGTTGGCACATACCACTGCTGTTATTTTTCAAATTATTGCCATAGAGTCTGTGTACCTGCCTATGACCTCATCCACCTTTCTGCTTTCTGTATTAGCTCCTCTGGGATCTGAAGTTGATATACTTTAAGGTCAAGATCCCCATGTTCAGGCTTACGACCACCTCGTAATATGAAATAAACATCAGCCTTAAAAGTAGAGACTTAGGGATGTTTGGGTGGCTCAGTTGGTTAAGCGTCTGACTTCAGCCGAGTTCGTGATCTCATGGCTCATGAGTTCGAGCCCTGCGTCAGGCTCTGTGCTGACAGCTCAGAGCCTAGAGCCTGTTTTAGATTTTGTGTCACCCTCTCTCTCTGCCCCTTCCCTGCTCATGGTCTAGCTGGCTCTCTCAAAAATGAATAAACATTAAAAAAAATTTTTTTTTCAAGTAGAGACTTAGCTGGGGTGGGCAGGGGACAGTAAGGTCATTTTAAAGAGCATATTCACCGTAACTTTTATATTTAGTAAAAATTTGTCATTTTCATATTTTGGACTTCATAAAGGCACATTTTTAATATTGAACAAAAGGAATCATGCTGCTTAAAAGTTTGAGAAACATTGGTTCCAAGCATTACTAGAAGAAAAAATTCATAACACCATTTTTTAAAATGCCTGCACATGAGTCTCTTTCCAGACTTTTTATAAGTGCCATCTGATACATACTGTCCATAGTGTTTTTGAGATTCCTAACAATACTATGTCACTAGTGTATGAAGAACTTTGACTTAAACTTTTTTTTCATTTTTTAATATTTTATTTATTGTTGAGAGACAAAGACAGACAGAGCAGGGAAGGGGCAGAGAGAGAGGGAGACACAGAATCCAAAGCAGTCTCCCTTCTTGGAGCTGTCAGCACAGGGCTCAACCCCACGAACTGTGAGATTATGACCTGAGCCAAAGTCAGACGCTTAACTGACTGAGCCACCCAGGCGCCCCTGAAGAACTTTGATTTTAAAAATAATAAAAATTATAATAAAAATTTTTTACAATACAAATTTTAGAAATGTCTTAATAAACTGAATTTAAATAATTGGAAACATTATTTATTACATAAATTCTTATGTATGTGATTAAATTTAAAAAATGTGGCTTAAATTTGCTTTTTTATTTCATAGGATGGCTTCTGGAAACTTACATCAGAACTGGGATTTATTTTAAACCTTAATACAAATATTTTAAACAGCTTTCTTGAACAAAAAGGCATTAGATCTCTAGGTAAGTCACCATTTTTCTATTAATTAAATGGCATGCTCCTAACTGTTGTAAATTTTGTTGTAAACTAGTATACTAATATGATAATTATGTAAGTTACATATGAGTGGAATTATATTTGTTAACCATCAAATGAAATAAGAGGACCAGTTTCTAGTCATATCTTTACCACTAACTAGGGTATTACCTGTGTAAGTTAATTAGCATAAGTAACAATAACTTCTGTTTTAAAAATCCAAAATTTCAGTAGCTTAACACAAAGATTATTTTCTTGCACTTATCACAGTCAAATAGTAGTCAGCAGGAAAATTCCACTCCAAGTTTTCATTTACAGGCCCAGGCTCCGTCCATATTGTGGCTCTACCATTATCAAAAGTGTCTTTAAAAGTACTCTAGTGAAAAGGAAAGAAGAAAATACTGCTCTGGCATTACCTACCTGGTAGATAGTAAGAGAAAGACAAACTGGGGCAGGAACTAGTCACAGAGCCCCTCCCAGATACAAGAGGGCTGGAAACTACACTTTAGCTTGGTGTCCAGGAAGAGAAAACAGCTTTGATAAGTGTCTAGGCAGTCTTTGCCAGAGCAAGTTCAATCTCTGTGGACCTCTTTCTTGTCATGATAATGAAGGGGATGGATAAGCAAGTGGATTGAAGGTCAAATGCTAGTCTTAGGTTAAGACCTTTTTTTTAAATAAAAACACATTATTAAATAGTAGTCAGTATTCATTGAACAGCAGTGTCTAACTACCCTGCCATCCTCTCAAAAAAGTCAGGGTTTTCATACTCCAGGCTTATTCCAGAGTTAGCAGGTCTTTGTTTGTTTGACTTGCACTACACCAAAAAGGAAAGGTGAAAATTTGCATGAGGAGAATTCTACTTCCTGGAATGATAAAGGAACTTGAATCTGGCTAAATCTCTCACCAGTAAGATTTAGTAAGCTCATTGGGACCTCATCAAAATAAAATCAGATAAAGGGTTAGTATCCAAAATCTACAAAAAACTTATCAAACTCAACACCCAAAAAACAAATAATCTAGTGAAGAAATGGGCAAAAGACATGAATAGACACTTCTCCAAACAAGGCATCCAGATGGCAAACCAACACATGAAAAAATGCTCAACATCACTCATCATCAGGGAAATACAAATCGAAACCACAATGAGATACCACCTCACCCTTCTCAGAATGGCTAACATGGACAACTCAGGCAACAACATATATTGGCGAGGATGCAGAGAAAGAGGATCTCTTTTGCATTGTTGGTGGCAATGCAAGCTGGTGCAGCCACTCTGGAAAACAGTATGGAGGTTCCTCAAAAAACTAAAAATAGAACTACCCTACAACCTAGCAATTGCACTACTAGGCATTTATCCACAGGATACAGGTGTGCTGTTCCAAAGGGACACATGCACCCCCATGTTTATAGCAGCACTATCAACAATAGCCAAAGTATGGAAAGAGCCCAAATGTCCATCAATGGATGAATGGATAAAGAAGATGTGGTATATATATACAATGGAGTACTACTCGGCAATCAAAAAGAATGGAATCTTGTCATTTGCAACTACGTGGAAGGAACTGGAAGGTATTACACTAAGTGAAATTAGTCAGAGAAAGACAAAAATCATATGACTTCACTCATATGAGGACTTCAAGAGACAAAACAGATGAACGTAAGGGAAGGGAAACAAAAATAATATAAACACAGGGAGGGGGACAAAACAGAAGAGACTCATAAATATGGAGAACAAACTGAGGGTTATTGGAAGGGTTGTGGGAGAGGGGATGGGCTAAATGGGTAAGGGGCATTAAGGAATTTAGTAAGGAAAATAAGTAAATTAAGTAAATTAAGGAATTTAGTAAGGAGGTTAATTAAGGAATTTAGTAAGCTCAGATAAAGTATTTTAAAAACACTCTTTTAAGGCCTGGAATGCAATAAAAAAAAAAAAAAACAGGCAGAAACTAGAAGGATCAAAATCCCTGAAAAAAGGAAGAAAATGAGGTGAGTTCTACATTTACTCAACTATTCACCCAAAGGTACTTCTCAGTTCATGAGGCACATGAGAGGTTAGAACTGAAATGGAAAATCTTAATGGGGGGCGCCTGGGTGGCGCAGTCGGTTAAGCGTCCGACTTCAGCCAGGTCACGATCTCGCGGTCCGTGAGTTCGAGCCCCGCGTCGGGCTCTGGGCTGATGGCTCAGAGCCTGGAGCCTGTTTCCGATTCTGTGTCTCCCTCTCTCTCTGCCCCTCCCCCGTTCATGCTCTGTCTCTCTCTGTCCCAAAAATAAATAAAATGTTGAAAAAAAATTAAAAAAAAAAAAAGTCTTAATGGGATAATGACATAAGAGTTAGCGTTCAAGGCTGCCAGAGTGGCCGGAAAGTAAGGGTGAAACTCCTAAAAAAGAAGGAGCCACAGAGCCCAGAGCTCTGAAATCTGCATGCAGATTCCCTCAGATTGTTGGCTCTCCCCTAACCTGTACATACACGTGACTTCAAGGAATCCAGAAAAAAAGCAACAGCTGGAGAGAAAAAGAGCAGAGATTCCAGCTGCTGCCAGGTGTTGGGGAGACAGAGTTTGGTGTTTGAATTATACCAAATTAGAATTGACAAACATCTTGGGGTGCCTGCGTGGCTCAGTCGGTTAAGCATCCCACTTTGGCTCAGGTCATGATCTTGTGGTTCCTGAGTTCAAGCCTTGTGTTGGGCTCTGTGCTGACAGCTCAGAGCCTGGAGCCTGCTTCAGATTCTGTGTGTGTCTCTCTCTGCCCCTCCCCGACTCGCGTGTGTGCGCGCTCTCTCAAAAATAAATAAACATTAAAAAAAATTTTTTTTTCAACGTTTATTTATTTTTGGGACAGAGAGAGACAGAGCATGAACGGGGGAGGGGCAGAGAGAGAGGGAGACACAGAATCGGAAACAGGCTCCAGGCTCTGAGCCATCAGGCCAGAGCCCGACGCGGGGCTCGAACTCACAGGCCGCGAGATCGTGACCTGGCTGAAGTCGGACGCTTAACCGACTGCGCCACCCAGGCGCCCCCTTTTTTTTTTTTTTTTTCAACGTTTATTTATTTTTGGGACAGAGAGAGACAGAGCATAAAAAAAATTTTTTAACAACAAAAAAATAACTTGTAAACATCTCAAGTTTTCTACTAAAACCCAAAAAGGGTAAAAAAGACCATAAATCAGGGAAAAAACAAAATTGGCCCCTTAACAAAGCCAAAACAAAGCTTTTACAGGATACACCAGAACATAACTCAACACTCTTTTGAAGAAGATAACATACTTCAGGGGCTCCACAACCTTCAATGTACAGTATAGAATGAAAATTTAATAACATACAAAGAAGCAGGAAAATATGACTTATAATCTAGGGGGAAATGGCCTATAGATGCTGACCTCCAGGTGCCCCAGATGTTGGAATTAGCAGATAAGGATTTTAAAACTGCTATTATAAATACAGTAAAGGTTTACCAGAAAATAATGGGTGAACAAATGGGAGAATCTCAGCAAATAGATGGAAACTCTAAGAATCAAATGAAAATTCTAGAACTGGAAAATAAAATTATTTTCAATGGAAAGGTCATTGGATGGGCTTAACTGCAGAATGAACAAAACAGAAAAAAGTATCAGGTAACTTAAATTATAATAATATAATGTGGTAATAAAAATTATCCAAACTGAAGCATAGAAAAAAAAAATAGAATGAGATAAAGAAGAGAATCCAGGACATGTGAAATGGTATCAAAAGGTTTTACATTTGTGTAATTGGGATCTCAGAAGGAATGAAAGTAGATAGAAAAATGTTTGAATAAATAATAACTGAATTTTTTCTAAAATTGTTGAAAGACATCAACTTATAGATCCAAGAAATTCAGTATAACTTCAGGCAGAATAAATACAATTAGAACCGCATTTGAGTAGACCAGAATCAAACTGCTGAAAACCACAGATAAATCTTAAAGCAGACAGGAAAAAAGACACATTAGAGTCCAGAGAATATCGATAAGAATTTTATATTCACATCAGAAATAATGGAAGCTACAAGAAAATGGAACTGTATCTTTACATTTATTCATTTTTTGAGATAGAGACAGAGTGCAAGTGGGGAAAGGGCAGAGAGAGAGACACACACACACACAGAATCTAAAGCAGGCTCCAGGCTCTGAGTTGTCAGCACAGAGCCTGATGTGGGGCTTGAACTCATGGACCATGAGATCATGACCTGAGCCAAAGTCGGACACTTAACCGACTGAGCCACCCAGGTGCCCCAGAAAATGGAATTATATCTTTAAAGTGCTAAAAGAAAAAACCTATAGACTAAGAACTCTATATCCAGCAGAAAAGATCCTTTAAAAATAAAGGAAACTTTGTTTCCATAATCATAAAGACAGAGAACAAACTGGCAGTTGCTAGAGGGAAAAGAGTTGGGGGAGGGCAGATGGGCAAAATGGATGAAGAGAATTAAGAGGTACAAACTTCTAGTTATGCGTAAATAGTGATGGAGATGAAAAGTACAACATAGGGGGCGCCTGGCTGACTCAGTCAGTTAGGCATCCATCTCTTGATTTTGGCTCGGGTCAGGATCTCACGGTTCCTAAGATGGAGTGCTGCATCACAGAGCCTGCTTGAGGTTTTCTCTCTCCCTCTCTCTGCCCCTCCCCTGCTTGTGCACTTCCTCTCTCTCTCTCTCTCTCTCTCTCTCTCTCTCTCTCTCTCTCAAAATAAGTAGACATTTAAAAAAAAAAAGAAAAGTACAGCATAGGGAATATAGTCAATAACACTGTAATAACAGTGTATAATGACAGATGGTAACTACATCTGAATGATTGTGAGTGTAGTATAATGTGTACAATTACTGAGTCACTGTTATTCACCTGAAACTAACATAACATTGTATGTCCACTATACATCAGTTAAAAGAAAAGAACACTAAGCACAAGGAAATACAATGTATGCATATATATGTATGTATTCAGATTAACAAATAAAAAGCCTGAAAAAAAGGAAAAAAAGGAAATTAAGGAAATAAGGAAATTAACAAAAGACAAACAAAAGCTGATTCAGGGTCAAAGGATAGAAGATCAAAATACAAAAATCAATTTTAATTCCATTATTCCATTTGCTAGCCACAAATCATGGGAAAATGCAATTTAAAAATTTTTTTAATGTTTATTTATTTTTGAGAAAGAGACAGAGACAGAGCATGAGCAGGGGTGGGGCAAAGAGAGAGGGAGATACAGAATTTGAAGCAGGCTCCAGGCTCCGAGCTGTTAGCACAGAGCCTGATGCGGGGCTCAAACCCATGTGAACTGCGAGATCATGACCTGACCCAAAGTTGGACACTTAACCGAGCCACCCAAGTTCTCCAGAAAAGCAATTTTAAAATACCATTTATAGTGGTATTAAAAATATCAAATACCTAACAATAAATTTTTTAAAAGATATGCAAGATTTCTCAAATAAAAACTACAAAACATTATTGAGAGAATTCTTAAAAGATCTAACTAAGTGGAAAAAATTTCTCTCAAAACAAGAAGATGTCAATTCTCCCCAAAGTGATATATATATTCAATGCTGTGAATAACCATGCCTACAAATTTGATAATCTAGATAAAATGGACTTATTCCTTGAAAGACAGTATCTGCCAAAGTCACTCAAGAAGAAATGGAAAATAGGAATAGACCTATATCTATAAAATAAATTGAATCAGTAATTAATAACCTTCAAAACAGAAAGCACCAGGCCCAGATGAGTTCACTGGTGAATTCTACCAACATTTAAGGAACTAATTATAGCAAGTCTTTATGGTGTCTTTCAGAGTATAGAAGCAGAGGGAATAATTCCTAATTCATTCCATTCATTCTAATTCATTCTAAGGGCAGCATTACGCTAATGCCAAAACTAGACAAAGACATTACTAGAGAAGAAAACTACAAACCAATATCTCTCAGGAACATAGATGCAAAAATCCTCAATAAAATATTAGCAAGTTGAATCCAAAAAAGTGTAAAAAGAACAATATACATGACCAAGTGGGATTTATCACAAGTACACATGGCTGGTTCAACATTAGAAAATCTATCAATGTGATCCATTACATCAACAAACTAAAAACAAAAAAATTACATGATTATACCAATAGATTCAGAAAAAGCATTTGAGAAGATCCAATACTCATTCATGCTATAAAATCTCAGTAAACAAAGTATTGAAAGAGCCCAAATGTCCATCAACTGATGATGAATGGATAAAGAAGATGTGGTATACATGTACAATGGAATATTACTTGGAAATCAGAAAGAATAAAATCTTACCATTTGCAACAATGCAGATGCAACTAGAGTGTGTGTTATGCTAAGCAAAATAAGTCAGTCAGAGAAACACAAATATCGTATGATTTCACTCATATGTGGAATTTAAGATACAAAACAGATGAACTTAGAGGAAGGGAAGCAAAAGTAAAATAAAAACAGAGAGGGAGGCAAACCATAAGAGACTTTTTTTTTAATTTTTTTTAACGTTTATTTATTTTTGAGACAGAGAGAGACAGAGCATGAACGGGGGAGGGGCAGAGAGAGAGGGAGACACAGAATCGGAAGCAGTTTCCAGGCTTTGAGCCATGAGCCCAGAGCCCGACGCGGGGCTCGAACTCAGGGATGGTGAGATCGTGACCTGAGCCAAAGTCGGATGCTCAACCGACTGAGCCACCCAGGCGCCCCATAAGAGACTCTTAAATACAAAAAACAAACAGGGTTGCTGGTGGGGTATTGTGGGGAGATGGGCAAAATGGGAGGTGAGCATTAAGGAGGGCACTGGGTGTTATATGTAAGTGATGAATCATTAAATTCTATCCCTGAAATCATCATTACACTATGTGTTAACTAAAACGTGGATCTGAATAAAAATAAATTAAATAAATAAATAGATAAATAAAATCTCAGTAAACAATGAATAGAGGAGAACCTCTTCAACTAAAGACTATCTATAAAAAACTTACAGCTAATATTATGCAAAATGGTGAGAATATAGAAGCTTTTCCATCAAGATCAGGTACAAGACAAAGATTTCCCCTCTCTCCACTCCTTTTTAATATTGTACTAGAAGTCCTTGCTAATGCAATAAGGCAAGAACAGAAAGTAAAAGATCTACAGATCAGGAAGGAAGAAATTAAAATTTTCTTTGTTTACAGATGATATGATTGTTGACAATTCAAAATAATCAACAAAAAACTCTTGGAACTTAACTGGAATTAAAATTAAAACTTAAAAAAAAGAAGTCTTGGGGCGCCTGGGTGGCGCAGTCGGTTAAGCGTCCGACTTCAGCCAGGTCACGATCTCGCGGTCCGTGAGTTCGAGCCCCGCGTCAGGCTCTGGGCTGATGGCTCGGAGCCTGGAGCCTGTTTCCGATTCTGTGTCTCCCTCTCTCTCTGCCCCTCCCCCGTTCATTCTCTGTCTCTCTCTGTCCCAAAAATAAATAAAAAACGTTGAAAAAAAATTAAAAAAAAAAAAAAAAGAAGTCTTAATCAGATTTGCAGCATGACCCTGATACCAAAACCAGACAAGGACACTACAAGAAAAGAAAATTACAGGCCAATATTCCTGATGATTACAGATGCAAAAATGCTCAACAAAATACTAGAAACTCAAGTTCAACAATTCGCTAAAAGTATCATGATCAAGTGGGATTTGTTCCAGGGATGCAAGGATGATTCAACATCTGCAAATTAATCAACATTATATACCACATTAACAAAATGAAGGATAAGAAAAATCATATGATCATCTCAGTGGACACAAAAAAAGCATTTGACAAGTCTTTTTTATCACTTATGTTAAAAAGTATTCTCAACAAAGTGGGTATAGAGGGAATGTTTCTCAGCCTAATAAAAGCCATGTTTGACAGGCCCACAGCTAACATAATATTCAGTAGTGAAAAGCAGAAAGCTTTTCCTCTAAGATCAGGAGCCCAATGATCTTAGGCAAGGATGTCCACTATCCCCATTTTTATTCAACATAGTATTGGAGGTCCTAGTCAGAAAGAGGTCCAATGCAAGAAAGAGAAATAAAAGGCATCAAATCAGAAAGGAAGAAGTACAACTATCACTATTTGCAAACTGACATGATAGTATATATAGAAAACCCTAAAGACTCCACCACAGAACTATTAGAACTAATACACAAATTAAGGAAAATTGCAGGATACAAAATCAATACACAAAATCAGTTGTGTTCCTATGCGGTAATAATGAACTATCAGAAAAAGAAATTAAGAAAATAATCCGATTTACATGTTTCAAAAAGAATAAAATACCTACGAATAAATTTAACCAAGGAGGTGAAAGCCTTATACATAAAAAGTATAAGATACTGATGAAAGAAATTAAAGTAGACACAAATAAATAGAAAGCTATTCCATGCTCATGGATTGGAATATTGCTTAAATGTTCATACTACCCAAAGCAATCTACAGACTCAATGCAATCCTTACCAAAACTCCAATGGCATTCTTCACAGAAATAAACAATCCTAAAATTTGTACAGAACCACACATACCCTCTCTCTCTCTCAAAAGAAACCAAAACAATCCCAAAAGAAGTCAAGTTTTTAAAAAGATTGATAATAATCACAAAGTTCTTGCATGAGTGAACAAAAAGAGAAAGAAGGCATTGTAAAGAATATTAAGAATAAAAGAGGGTAGTTAATGAAAAGTGGTAGAGAGATTTAAAGAATAATAAGATCTTATGAACAGCCTTATGCCAATAAAGCTTAAAACTTAGGTGAATTTTCAGAAAATATTAAATTTACCACACCCAACTAAAGAAAAAATAGAAAGCTTGAATAATTCTGTAGTGATTAAAGAAATTAGTTTAAAACCTTCTCACAAAGAAAACAACACTAGGTTGAGATTATTTTACCCCATTCTTCTACCAAATATTCAAAGAACAGATAATTCCAACCTAATACAAAATATTGTAGATCTTAGGAAAAATATGAGAATACTTTTCAGCTTATTTTACTAACATAATTTAATTTAAAAATATGACAAAGATTGCAATAGCATCAAAAACAATAAAATACCTAGGAATAAATTGAGCAAAAGATATGCAAGACTTGTACACTGAAAACTATAAGATATTAATGAAAGAAATTTTAAAAGATCTAAATAATGGAAGAATGTCACATGTTCATGGATTGGAAGCCTTAATATTGTTAAGATAGCAATACTCCCCCAAATGATCTACAGATTCAATCCACTCCCTATCAAAATCTCAGATTACTTTCTTGCCGAAATTGACAAGCTGATCCTAAAATTCATATGGAAGACCTGGAATGGCCAAAACAATCTTGAAAAAAACAAAAAACAGGAGGAGTAACACTTCTCAATTTCAAAATTTAAGGAAAAACTGCATTAATCAAGACAATGTGGTAATGGCATAAAGGTAGATGGAATGGAATCAATGGAATAGAATTGACAGTCCAGAAATAAGCCTCTTCATTATGGTCAGTTGTTGTGTGACAAGGATGTCAAGACAATCCAACGGGGAAAGAACAGCCTTTTCCACAAACACCTGGCACTGGAACAACTGGATATCTAAGAGGCAAAAGTGTGAAATTGGATCTCTTTCTTCCAAATATAAGTTAAAACTATTCATCTCCTAGAAGAAAACAGAAGTAAATCTTCATGACCTTTGATTAGGCAATGGTCTCTTGACACTGAAAGCACAAAAGAAAAATAGACAAACTAAACTTGATCAAATTTAAAATTGTATATGTAAGGTATGCCTCAATTAAAATTTTTTGAAATTTTGTGTGCAACTGAAAAATTAAAAGACAACACAAAGAATGGGAGAAAATGTTTGCGAATCACGTATCTGATAAGGGACTGGTATCCAGAATATATGAAGAACATTTATATTCAGTAATAAAAGCTAAATGGTACAATTAAAAAGTAGGCAAAAGATTTGAATAGATATTTCTCCAAAGAAGACATACAAATGGCTAATACAGACCTGAAAAGATGCTCAACCTCATTAGTCATCAGGGAAATGGAAATAAAAACTATAGTGATGTACTACTTCATACCCACTAGGGTGACTATAATTAAAAAAAAAAAAAAAAAAAGAACACCCATCAAGGGTGAAAAGATGGACTTTTCAATCGATGGTGATGGGACAACCAAACAATAAGAAAAAAGTACAGTTTGGCCCTTTACCTCATACCATACTCAAAAATTCCAAATAGATTGAAAACCTAAGTATTAAAAAACAAACAAAAATTTTGGAAGAAAATACTGGAAAGAATCTTTTTGATTTTAGGACCAGGTAAAATTTTTTTTTAACTTTTTATTTTTAAGTGATTTTATTTTAGCCTTGCAGAAAAGTTGCAAATATAGTACAAAGAATTCTCATATACCCTTCACCTAAATTCTCCAGATGTTAACATTTGAAAGTATTTATCATTCAGAGAGGAATTTTCAATGCAAAGAAAGGCACAAGCCATAAAGGAAAAGATTAATAAAGTAGACTACATACATCAGCCATGCCTTTTCACCAAAAATAAATAAAATTTAAACTGTGAGAAAGGCATACTATAAACTAGCCTAAAGACACATATAAACAGCATATAAACAAGGTACAAACCTTGTGATAGAACTGAGTGATAAACACAAACATTAGCATAGTGGTAGTTTCTAAGAGGGAGAACGAGAGAATATGATTGGGACATAACTCACAGACACTTTCAAGGTAATGATTATATTCTGTTTCTTAAAATGGGTAGTTGGGTGACTACTATAAAAAACAAACAGAAAATAACAAGTATTGGTAAGGATGTAGAGAAATCGGAACCCTGTGCACTGTTGGTGGCAATGTAAAATGGTACAGCTGCTATGGGAAAACAATAGAGTGGTTCTTCAAAAAATTAAAAATAGAATTACCATATGACTCAGCAAATTCCATTTCTGGGTATATAACCAAAAGAGTTGAAAGAAGGGACTCAGAAATATTTGTACACACATATTCATAACAGGATTATTTGCAATAGCCAAAAAGTGGAAGCAATCCAAATGTTCATTAATGGGTGAATGAATAAAGAAAATGTGATATATACATACAATGGAATATCATTCAGCCTTAAAAAGGAAGGAATTCTAATCCATGCCATAACATGGATGAGCCTCAAAAACATGATGCTAAGTGAAACAAGCCAGTCACAAAAGGACAAATACTGTATGATTCCACTTGATTCCATATGATTCCATACGAGATACCAAGAATAGTCA
Organism: Herpailurus yagouaroundi; assembly: GCF_014898765.1. Classification (NCBI taxonomy): domain Eukaryota; kingdom Metazoa; phylum Chordata; class Mammalia; order Carnivora; family Felidae; genus Herpailurus; species Herpailurus yagouaroundi. The sequence goes on from NW_024412428.1 coordinate 75,887, forward strand.
ATTTCACAGAAACAGAAAGTAGAATGGTCGTTACTAGGGGCTGAGAGGAATAGGGGATGGGGGAGTTAGGGTTCCAGAGATAGATGGTGGTGACCGTAACACAACAATGTGAATGTAGTTAGTAACACTGAACTATGTACTTTAAAATGGTTAAGATGGTAAGTTTTATGTTATGTATATTTTACTAGTCTTTTAAAACAAAAATAATACATAAATGGGCAATTCATACTTGAGTGTTTGTTATTTATACCCTATAAATACATTTAATTTTTTAAAAATTTAAGTGTATACTTGAGAAGATTTGAAATTCATTCTCAAGAAACATCAGGCTTAAGGCTCCTGGGTGGCTCAGTTGGTTAAGCATCCAGCTTTGGCTCAGGTCATGATCTCATGGTTCGTGAGTTCAAGCCCTGCATTGGGCTCTGTGCTGACAGTGCAGAGCCTGCTTGAGATTCTGTCTCTCTCTCTCTCTCTCTCTCTCTGCCTTTCCCCCGCTTGCTCTCTCTCTCTCTCAAAAGTAAATAATAAACAAAAAGAAAAATTAAAAAGAAAAAGAAGCATCAGGCTTGGTGATGAATTAGATGTGGACAGGTGAAAGAGAGTTTTCAGGCATGAGCATGGGAAGGGAAAACAACTGTAGATTGCGCCTACAAACACACTAATAGAGTTATGTTTTGGACATTCAAAATTTGAGATTCCTAGCAGACATTAGAAAGAAATACCTAGTTGGTTCTATGAGGCTAGAGCTCAGAAAGAGGTAAGAATTGAAAAAGACTTTGGGAGAACCATCAGTACTTAAAGCTATGGACCATGGGCATGTATGACATCACCTAAGGAAAGAGGGTTGCTAGAACAGAGAAGAGGGCTTAAGGCTGTCCTTGGGCATGCCAATAGTTAGTAGTCAGACAGAATAGGAACCAGCAAAGACATTGAGCAGAAATGGAGACACTGAGAAGAAATGGCCACAGAAATAAGAAGAAAGCTAGGGCATCTGGCATCACAGATGGCAGTGGGTAAGCTTTCTTTATGGATATACCTTTCCTATGGGTTTTCTCTATACTAATTTTTATATCTCCATATTACTCATGTTATTTTTCTGTATGTGTGTTTTTCAGCCTTTTTTCCTCTGGTATAGTTGCAAGATGTTTGATTTTTTTCTCTGATTTGGCTTTATATCTCTCTACCAAACTTTCCCTTTTATCCTCTTCTTTGTTTCTCTTTTATCTTTCCTTCCCCCTCTTAATTTATTTTCTAAGTGATTCTGATAATGCTATTTAGGCATTTTATAACTTTATTATTTATGATGTTTTTAATAGAGATACATGTTGCTTGTTATTAATGTCATTTAAAAATTAGTCTATTTTTATATGTAATGCTTAAAAAAAAGAACACACTAAATTAAACAGTCCCCATATTTTCTTTTGTCTCTGCTGATTTTCTTTGTGAGATAATGGATTGGTTTTGTTGTTTTATTTTAAAATTTTATTTAATTCTTTTTCCCTGTATTAAGAAAATGAGGTCTGGCAAAATCAACAGCAGAGTGCACACAACAAACACTTACCTACTGAAGTGCCAGGACTTGGGCAGTGTATGACCCGTTTTAGTATAGTAGTACTCTCAGCTGCAAGACATGCTTTTCAAACACGCAAAAGACAGAAACTTAGCCAACATGACAAGATGGAACAATTCTCCCCCAAAAGAAGAGTCAAGAAGAAATCACAGCCAAAGACTTGCTCAGAACAGATATAAACAATATATCTGAACAAGAATTTAAAACAACAGTCATAAGACTAATACCTGGACTTGAAAAAAACATAAAGCATAGAAGATACCAGAGAAAGCCTTGCTGCAGAGATCAAAGACCTAAGAACTAGTCAGGATGAATTTAAAAACGCTATAGCTGAGATGCAAAATAAACTAGATACAGTGACAGCAAGGATTGAAGAAGCAGAGGAGAGAATAGGTTAAATAGAAGATAAATTTGTGGAAAATAATGAAGCTGGAAAAAAAAAGGGAAAGGAAATTGCTAGATCACAAGGGGAGAATTAGAGAACTGAGTCCATGAAATGAAACAATATCCATATCATAGGAGTTCAAGAAGAAGGAGAGAGAAAAGGGGGAACAAGGTTTATTTGAACAAATTACAGCTGAGAACTGCCCTAATCTGGGGAAGGAAACAGGCATCTAAGTCCAACAGGCACAGAGAACTCCCTTCAAAATCAACAGTAACAGGTCAACACCATGACATATCATAGTGAAACTTGCAAAATACAAAGATAAAGAGAAAATTCTGAAAGCAGCTAGAGATACAAGGTCCTTAACCTACAAGAGTATACATATAAGGTTAGTAGCAGACCTGTCCACTGAACCTTGGCAGGCCAGAAGGGAGTGGCAGGAAATATTCAATATGCTGAATAGGAAAAATATGCAGCCAAGAAGCCTTTATCCAGCAAGCCTGTCATTCAGAATAGAAGGAGAGATAAAGACTTTCCCAGACAAACAAAAACTGAAGGATTTCATGACCACTAAACCAGCCCTGCAAGAAATTCTAAGGGAGACTGTCAGAGTGGAAAGCAGCAACGACTATAAAGGACCAGAAAACATCACCAGAAACATGCAATCTACAGATAACGCAATGGCACTAAATTCATATCTTTCAGTAATCACTCTGAATGTAAATGGACTAAATGCCACAAACAAAAGACAAAGGAGTCAGAATGGATAAAAAACAAGATACAGCTGTATGCTGCCTACAAGAGACTCATTTTAGACCTGAGGACACCTACAGATTGAAAATGAGGGGATGGAGAATCATCTATCATGCTTCTGGACGGCAAAAGAAAGCTAGAGTGGCCATGCTTATATCAGACAAACTAGATTTGAAAACAGAGATGAAGAAGAGCATTATATTATAATTAAGGGCTCTATCCATCAAGAAGAGCTAACAATTGTAGGGACACCTGGGTGGCTCAGTCGGTTAAGCATCCAACTTCGTTTGGCTCAGGTCATGATCTCACGGCTCGTGGTTTCGAGCCCCACATTGGGTTCTGTGCTGACAGCTCAGAGCCTGGAGCCTGCTTCGGATTCTGTGTCCCCCTCTCTCTGCCCCTGTCCCACTCATGCTCTCTCTCTCTCTCTCTCTCTCTCTCTCTCTCTTTCTCTCTCTCTCAAAAACAAATAAACATCAAAAAAAATTTTTTTAAAGAAGAGCTAACAATTGTAAATATTTATGCCCCTGACTTGGAATAACCCAGATATATAAATCAATCAATCACAAACATAAACCCATTGATAATAATACCATTATTGTAGGAGACTTTAATACTCCACTTACAACAATGGGCAGATCATCTAGACAGAAAATCAACATGGTAACAAAGCCTCTGAATGACATACTAGACCAGATGGACTTAACAGATATATTCAGAACATTTCCTCCTAAAGCAACAGAATACATATTCTTCTAAAGTGCACATGGAACATTCTCCAGAATAGATCACGGTCTGTGAGTTCAAGCCCCGCATTGGGCTCTCTGCTGATAACTCAGAGCCTGGAGCCTGCTTCAGATTCTGTGTCTTCCTCTCTCTCTGCCCCTCCCCAACTTGTGCTCTGTCTCTCTCTCAAAAATAAACATTAAAAAAATTGTCCTGGGCCAGATGGCTTCCCAGGGGATATCTACCAGACATTTAAAGAAGAGTTAATACCTGTTCTCCTCAAACTGTTCCAAAAAATAGAAATGGAAGGGAAGCTTCCAAACTCATTCTATGAAGTCAGCATTACCTTGATTCCAAAGCAGATGAAGACCCAACAAAAAAGGAGAACTACAGGCCAATATCCCTGTTAAACCTGGATGCAAAAATTGTCAACAAGATACTAGCAAATTGAATCCAACAGTATATCAAAAGAACCTTCCACCATGATCTAGTGGAATTTACTCCTGGGCTGTAGGGCTGGTCCAATATTTGCAAATCAATCAATGTGATACACCACATTAATAAAAGAAAGGATAAGAAACACATAATCCTTTCAATAGTTGCAGAAAAAGCATTTGACAAAATACACCATCCTTTATTAATAAAAACCCTCAAGAAAGTAGGGACAGAAGGAACATGCCTTTACATCATAAAAGGCACATATGAATGGCCCATAGCTAATATCATCCTCAGTGGGGAAAACCTGAGGACTTTCCCCCTAGGGTCAGGAAAATGAAGCAATGTCCACTCTCATGCCTGTTGTTCAATATAGTGTTGGAAGTCATAGCCTCAGCAATCAGTCAACAAAAAGAAATAAAAGGCATACAGATTGGCAGACGACATGATACTACATGGAAAACCCTAAAGACTCCACTAAAAAACTGCTAGAGTTGATACATGAATTCAGCAACATCGTAGGATATAAAATCAATGTACAGAAATAGGTTGCATTTCTATACATCAATAATGAGGCAGCATAAAAAGATATCAAGGAATCAATCCCATTTACAATTGTACCAAAAAACCATAAGATACCTAGAAATAAACCTAATCAAAGAGGTAAATGATCTGTATGCTGAAAACTATAGAAAGCTTATGAAAAAAATCGAAGAATATTGCACTTCAAGCTGCATTACAAAGCTGTAATCATCAAGACATTATGGTACTGGCATAAAAATAGACACTCAGATCAGTGGAACAGAATAGAAAACCCAGAAATGGACCCACAAACATAGAGCCAACTAATCTTTGATAAAGCAGGAAAAAATATCCAATGGAATAAAGACAGTCTCTTCAGCAAGTGATGCTGGGAAAACTGAACAGCGACATGCAGAAGAATGAAACTGGAACATTTTCTTACACCATACACAAAAATAAACTCAAAATGGATGAAAGACCTAAATGTAAGACAGGAAGCCATCAAAATCCTTGAGGAGAAAGCAGGTAAAAACATCTTTGGCCTGGGCTGCAGCAACTTCTTACTCAACATGTCTCCAGAGGCAAGGGAAACAAAAGCAAAAATGAGCTATTGGGACCTCATTAAAATACAAAGCTTCTGCACAGCGAAGGAAACAATCAGCAAAACTATAAGACAACTGGCGGAATGGGAGAAGATATTTGCAATCGACATATCAGATAAAGGGTTAGTATCCAAAATCTATAAAGAACCTATCAAACTCAAAACACCCCCAAAACAAATAATCCAGTGAAGAAATGGGCAAAAGAGGTGAATAGACACTTCTCCAAAGAAGACATCCAGATGGCAAACCAACATATGAAAAAATGCTCAACATCACTCATCATCAGGGAAATACAAATCGAAACCATCTTACCCCTCTCAGAATGGCTAACATTAACAACTCTGGCAACAACAGATGTTGGCGAGGATGCGGAGAAAGAGGATCTCTTTTGCACTGCTGGTGGGAATGCAAACTGGTGCAGCCACTCTGGAAAACAGGATGGAGGTTCCTCAAAAAATTAAAAATAGAACTACCCTATGACCCAGCATTTGCACTACTAGGTATTATACAAGGGATACAGGTATGCTGTTTAGAAGGAACACATGTACCCCAGTGTTTATAGCAGCACTATCAGCAATAGCCAAAGTATGAAAAGAACCCAAATGTCCATTGATGGATGAATGGATAAAGAAGATGTGGTATATATACAATGGAGTATTACTTGGGAATCAAAAAGAATGAAATCTTGCCATTTGCAACTAGGTGGATGGAACTAGAGGGCATTATGCTAAGCGAAATTAGTCAGAGAAAGACAAATATCATATGACTTCACTCATATGAGGACTTTAAGAGACAAAACAGATGAACATAAGGAAAGGGAAGCAAAACTAATATAAAAACAACGAGGGAGACAAAACATAAGAGACTCTTAAGTATAGAGAACAGAGGGTTACTGGAAGGATTGTGGGAGTGGGGATGGGCTAAATGGGCAAGGGGCATTAAGGAATCTACTTCTGAAATCATTGTTGCACTATATGATAACTAACTTGAATGTAAATCAAAAAAATAAATTAAGAAAAAAATTGAAGACGAAAAGAAATGGAAAAGCATTCCATTCTCATGGATTGGAAGAACAAATATTGTTAAAATGTCAATACTACCCAAAGCAATCTACACATTCAGTGCAATCCCAATCAAAATTGCACAGGCATTCTCCTCAAAGCTAGAACAAACAATCCTAAAATTTTTATGGAACCACAAAAGACCCTGAATATCCAAAGTTATGTTGAAAAAGAAAACCAAAGTGGGAAGCATAACAATTCTGGGCTTTAAGCTGTATTATAAAGCTGTAATTATCAAGATAGTATTGTACTGGCACAAAAACAGATACATAGAATACTGGAATAGAATAGCGAACCCAGAAATGGACCAACAAATATATGGCCAACTAATCTTTGACAAAGCAGGAAAGAGTACCCAATGGAAAAGAGACAGTCTCTCCAGCAAATGGTGCTGGGAAAATGGGACAGTGACATGTAGAGGAATGAAACTGGAACGCTTTCTTACACCATACGCAGATATAAACTCAAAATGGATGAAAGACTTAAGTGTGAGACAGGAAACCATCAAAATCATACAGGAGAAAACAGGCAGCACATCTTTGACCTTGGGTACAGCAATTTCCTACTTGATATGTCTCTGGAAGCAAGGGAAATAAAAGCAAAGATGAACTATTGGGACCTCATCAAAATAAAAACCTAATGCACAGCGAAGGAAACAATCAACAAAACTAACAACAGAACGGGAGAAGGCAACCAACAGAACGGGAGAAGATATTTGCAAATAATATATTGGATAAAGGGTTAGTGTCCAAAATTATAAAGAACTTACCAAACTCGGCACCCAGAAAACAAATAATCCAGTGAAGAAATGGGCAGAAGACATGAAGAGACACTTTTTCAAAGAAGACATCCAGATGGCTAACAGACACATGAAAAGATGTTCAACATCACTCATCATCGGGGAAATACAAATCAAAACCACAATGAGATACCACCTCACACCTGTCAGAATGCCTAAAATTTAACAACCCAAGAAACAATAGATGTTGGTAAGGATGCAGAGAAAGGGGAACCCTTTTGCACTGTTGTTGGGAATGCAAACTGGTGCAGCCCCTCTGGAAAACAGTATGGAGGTTCCTCTAAAAATTCAAAATAGGGGAGCCTGAGTGGCTCAGTCAGTTAAACGTCTGACTTCAGCTCAGGTCACGATCTCAGGGTTCGATCCCCACATCTGGCTCTGTGCTGACAGCTCAGAGCCTGGAGCCTGCTTTGGATTCTGTGTCTCCCTCTCTCTGCCCCTCCCCTGCTCACTCTTCTTCTCTCTCAAAAATAAACAGGGACTGGGTGACTCAGTTGGTTAAGCAGCTGACTTTGGCTCAGGTCATGATCTCATGGTTCATGAGTTTGAGCCCCGCATCGGGCTTTGTGCTGACAGCTCAGAACCTGGAGCCTGCTTCGGATTCTGTGTCTCCCTCTCTCTCTCTGCCCCTCCCCCACTCACACTCACTCCGTGTCTCAAAACTGAATAAACATTTAAAAAATTAAAAAATAAACATTAAAATTTTTTGTAAATGTGTAGACAGAAGAAAAGACAACATATGCATAGGTAAGGTATATACAAAGTATACATATATATATATATACACATATATATATACATACACACAACATATGCATATGTAAGGTATATACAAAAGAAGAAAAGTGCATTTAATTGATTAAGCAAGAACTTGGAAGGAAGAACACATGATATGTAGAAACTAACTTTGCAAAACAACCACCACAACCAAAGGAGCGTACATCATGAGAATGTAACTTGAAAGATCCAAATAGTGTTTACGTCTGAAAATCTGGGGAGCTGAGGAACAGGGAGTTGGAGGACATATATAAGATGGCTTCAATTTTATAATATGTTATTTCTTCTAAAGAAAAGAGAGGAATTTGAAGCAGATGTGGGAAAATGATAAAAGTTGACAAGCTACACAGTTCTCTTTTCTGTATGCTTAAAAGGTTTCATAATAAAAAAACATTAAGTGGCTATGTTGTAGTGATGCTAACAGGGCTACGTATCAAAATCTAAGATGGAAATACAGATAATTTACCTGGGAAACTCACACACAACTCACTGTGAACTCTAATGATGAGGAAGATTGCAGGGGAGGAAAATAACTTTCCTTACCCCCTTCTAGGTTCTTGGCTGAGACACCCTATGATAAAAAATTAACAAGAGAAAAACCAACCATTTTAATTATGTACACACACATATATACCTGTACAAAAGGGAGTCCCACAAAGATGGGAGACTCACAGGCAGCCAGGCACTGAGCTGAGGAAATGGAGAGGGGTCTGGGCAAGTGGGGGAGGGGCAGGGATGCTTCACAGGAAGGTGCTTGATAAACAAATGTTGACTTACCATGTAGGTTAGTCTCTTGTGTGAAAAACTAGTCTCTGGTAATAGCTCTCTTCCTGATATAAGCCTCCTTTCTAATTTCTTTAGGCCGTTAGGTGGGAGGTAAAAAGCTTTTTGTGAGTTCGCTGGATCTTGATTGCCTTCAGCTCAAGATTATCCACATCCAAAAGTAGCATGTTCTGGGGTGGCTTGTTCTGAACCCACTCAAGATAGATGTTAAAAGTTTAGTTTCGGGGCACCTGGGTGGCTCAGTCAGTTGAGCATCCGACTTCGGCTCAGGTCATGATTTCAGTTTGTGAGTTCAAGCCCCATGTCAGACTCTCACAGTCCCTGAGTTCAAGCCCCACGTCAGGCTCTGTGCTGACAGCTCAGAGCCTGGAGCCTGCTTCAGATTCTGTGTCTCCCTCTCTCTCTGCCCCTCCCCCACTCATGCTCTGTCTCTCTCTGTGTCAAAAATAAATAAAGATTAAAAAAAAAAAGTTTAGTTTCATGAAATGTGAGATTGAAAAAATAACAATACTTGAAGTCTAATTTTTGTATCAAGTGATTTCAAATACATGATTTGCATTTAGAAAATTAAAATGGGTTCTTATTTTCTGGCTCACTATATAAAAACATTCATTTTCAATTGTATTTTATAGTAAAATTTCTTGGTTTGGGTAAATAACACTTGTTATCTGTAGTAGTGTTAAAATAATCAGAATAATTTGGATGATCTAAAAAATATTTATTTTACATTTCCTGAAGCTGGTACTCTCTACCCTCAAGAGTCCAGAGAACTACAAAGTAAGGGGACTGGGCTGCAAGCTTTTATAGGAAGAGGCAAGTGGGAAGAAGGAAGGAAGAAGTACTTGGCTTATATTGATTGACTAGGGTTGCCTTTCTGGCCTTATTCAGAAAAGTCAAGGAACAGGGTAGTGAGTATCGCATCCAGGTTGGCTTGGTTTTGGGGGATTGGCTGACTGGATATACCTTTTTTGTTTCTGATCAAGGGGAGTTTTTACAGGGACACAAAAGCTTTGGTTCACTGTCATGACACCCTGGGCAGTAGTGGCTCCATCTTAGGCCTAGAAATTTATTTCAGTGGTACTAATCACTAGAAATAATTTGATATACCGACTTAGCCAGCCATATCAATTGTTCATCTGTTGTATATTTAGTTTACTCCTCTGAGGTATTTGTAGCAGGAGCCTAAGAACTGAATTTCTTTCACCAACTTCATGCATCTCTGGTTATTAAAGATGGCAAAGGATTGGAGCTGTGGCTATAACTGCTTCCTAACAATGGTCAGGGTGCTATGGTGCTTGTTTCATTCATCCTCTTTTGTTATTTACATAGCAGGCTAATTTATGATCTGCTAATGTACCATGGTTTATGGTTTGCTAATGTATTATTTCATAGCGCTTTCATAAATGGGCACGGTTTGAGATGCAGAATTTACAACAGATACAAAAGAGTTTTCCACTTTCAGGTATAAAAGGAAGCGAGCGTCTCCTGGACCTGATCGCCACATTTCTGGTACTGCAGTTTCTTCGTACCAAGTTGGAACAAAAGGGAATAGTCTTCAAATCACTGATGAAGTTGGATGATGCTTCCATTTCCAGGTGACTTTAATTATCGCATTAAGTAACTCATTTATATTTCTAACCATTTCTTGACTAAATTTTACAAGCAGCTACATGGAATTGTAAGAACAAAGAGAATTTATTCACAGGGAGTATCTTGCCTGCACTGTTCTGTCATTGACAGGGCAGACACAGTGTTTTTGCCTCTTGGGTTCCAGGAAAAACCAGGGCTCAGAGAGTTAAGTGTAGCTTATACTGGAGCTCAGATCTATGGCTCCTGGTTTAGTGTTCTTTTCACTATGGTATATTGATTAAATGTGCTTTTGGAAAATCTGCAATACGATTGTTAGGACCAGTCCTGTTCCCAACAGTTGCGGGCCTGGCACAAGAATATAGATGGAAACCCACATATTATCTGTCTAAGTATTTAAAAAGTATAAATGAAACTAGCAAACTGTCAAATAAAATATGTTTTAAAGTCCTGCCTTGGCAAATACAACTTCATGAAGACTGGGTTTAAATTTAGAATTCTGTGACCACTTGGAAGTTTTATGCCATAATGTGACAGAGTGGAGAGAGACAGTTCTGGGACCCTGGCTTCTAGCCCTTGGGCTGACCTCAGGCACCACAAGAGGCCTTGAGCCTCCATGTGAATACTTTCCTTACTTCCCAAAACTTCGTCCATACCCCATGCAAATGGTCACCCCGTATGTGTGTGTATATACACAGAATATACATACATGCACATAACACACATACATACATGTATAATTTGCTTATGCCTTTTTAAAAAGGCAAGATAAGTGGGAAAACTAGCAAAATTTATAAAAATACTATCTATAAGGAAAGGGGGAGGAGACAAGCTACGTTCTTCCTACTATATCTTGTTTTACCTTTTTGACTTTGAAACTATGTAGATATTTTGCATAATAAAGTCCATGTACCAGGGAAGAGGTATTAAACACGTTAAATTATACCATGGACTGCAATCAGCAGCGTCTGGAGTGTGAGGAAATAAATGGCAAAAGAAAAAAGGCAAGGGGTGGAAGCTATAAGTTACAGGACACATGCCCCAAAGGCAATGTGAGACCTTGTTTGGATCCTGATTTGAACAAAACCCGTATTATTTTAAAAAGAGAGAAAGAGGGGTGCCTGGGTGATGCAGTCAGTTAAGCATCTGACTTCGGCTCAGGTCATGATCTTGCAGTTCCTGAGTTCAAGCCTTGTGTTGGGCTCTGTGTTGCCAGCTCAGACCTGGAGCCTGCTTTAGATTCTGTGTCTCCCTCTCACTTTGCCCTTCCCCTGCTAGCACTCTGTCTCTCTCTGTCTCTCAAAAATGAATAAATGTAAAAAAAAAAAAATAATAACACACCTTTTTTTAAAAGAGAGACAATTAAGGAGATTTAAACAGTACCTGAATGTTTTGTGATATTAAAGAATTATTTATAGCTATTTTAATGTCATGTGTAAGAAAAAGTTCTTGTCTCTTAGAGATACATATTTACAGATGAAATTAAAATAAATAATCAAACCTGTTTTTTGGGAGTTTTTATAATGTTTATTTAAGATCCATGCTAGCGGGATGGTCAGTCAAAAGTTTACAGGCCAGCTGGATTAAAGGAAGGCCACTTGAATTAGTGAGAATATTTAAAACTAGTTTTGGAGCGCCTGGGTGACTCAGTTAGCTAAACATCTGACTTTGGCTCAGGTTTCTTGAGTTTGAGCCCTGTGTTGGGCTCTGTGCTGACAGCTCAGAGCGTGGAGCCTGCTTCAGATTCTGTGTCTCCCCCTCTCTCTGCTCCTCCCCCACTCGTGCTCTGTGTGTGTGTCTCTCTCTCTCAAAAAAATGAATAAACATTAAAAAAAATTTTTCTTAATAAATAAAACTAGTTTTGTTGCTTTCAGTAGTTAGTAACTATAAGTAGACTAATGATTACTGGCAAACAAATCTGTTTGATCGTGCTTGCCACTTATATGTTCATGTCATCATGATATTCAGCTAACATTTATTGATTACCTACTCTGGGCCAGGGACTATTGAGCCATGTGTTTTGTTAATCCCCACAACAAACCTCCTAGGATCTCATATTATTATCATAATTGAGGAAACTGAGGCTTTCAGTGTTGAATGAAAGCTGCACCATATCACATAGCCAACATTGTGTGATTTCAGAGTCAGGCTTTGAAACTAGCTCTTAGCCACCCACTATACTAATGGCTCTTTCCCAGTTCACAGGGAAAAAAACCAGGAAGATGGAGAATTTTCCAAATTTTTAGTCCCCCTGCCCATAGAATTTTTTTTTAACTTTAGTATATGTTACGACTTGTTTGCTAATGAATTCTAGCAGGTGACCAAACCAATGAGGAAGTAGCTAATACTAATGAAAAAATCTCAGAATTTTTCTGAGTCTTGAATAGACTTGAATATTTGACATTCTTGAATATTCGACAGCATTTTATGGACACAAACTGGAAGTTTTTATGTAATGCACAATTTAGTAGTACGTTGTTCCTGGTTTGTATGGTAATTAAATATGACAGTTTCATGGGTCTTAGGAAAATACCTAGGAAAATGGCTAACTAATCAAATTGAGAATTCCTGGTACAGTAAAAAGGCGAGAGAAATAGAAGCCTGGTTTGTAAAATAGTATTGAGTTTCTGCTTGAAGAATGGATGGATTTAGATCAAGAAAAATGAAAAGGGACAAAAAAAGACAAATACACATAGGCTGGAGGAAGCTTGAATTGTCCTGGAGGCAGCCAGGAAGTCTGTGAAGCATTTGGAAGCTGGAAAGTGATGGGTATAATATACTTAAAACTGTATTGAATAAGGAGCACCTGGGTGGCTCAGTCGGTTAAGGTCCGACTTCAGCTCAGGTCATGATCTCCCGGTTTGTGAGTGCGGGCCTCAGTTTGGGCCTTGTGCTGACAGCTCAGAGCCTGGAGCCTGCTTTGGCTTCTGTGTCTCCCTCTCTCTCTGTCCCACCCCTGCTTGCTCTCTGTCTCTCAAAAATGAATAAACATTAAAAAAAAAAAAGAATAAACATTAAAAAATGTATTGAATAAGTTAAAAGCACGTCAGTCTGGTAGGTAGAACTTTCATAAAATGTTAGAGTTGCTTTGATTAAATATCTTAATTTTTGACAGAATTATTTTGTCAGATCTAATGTGCTGCATTTCGTACCACGTTATATTTCGTATGTAATTATATTCTGAAATTGATGGAAACATTTCTTTTTAATCTAGAAATATTCCCTGGGCTTTTGAAGAAATAAAGAAAGCAAGTGAGTGGGTAAGAAGAACCGAAGGGCAATATCCATCTATCTGCCAACGGCTTGAATTGGGTCAAGACTGGGACTCTGCAACTAAGCAGCTATTGGGGATCCAAACCATAGACACCACTTCTCCTCTTCACAGAGTTCTTAATTACAATCAAGGCTGAATCAACTGAAGTTGTATTTTAAACATTATTCATGCTTCTATGTGTATAATAATCAGATATCAATAGATACCTATAATGAAGTTTAATTCAGATTTTATTCAATGTAGCACTCACTTTAAACAGAAACAGAATTGATTATTTTAATGAACAAGTGATAACCAATTACAATATTACAGATTTTTTGTGTTTAAATGCTTAAAGTAATAAGAGATACACCTGGCTAGTCCTGGAGCCTATTTTCTTCTCCCCTTTAAGGAGTCTGGTATAGAATCTGGCCAGCTAGGCTGAGAGAGCTGGGGAGAAACAAGGCCTTTGGCTGATGTCAGTGTTGCTGACATGCCAGCCTGTTTCCAGGCCCTGAGTATCTAGACCTTTGCCCTCGGTATGCATACTCCCTGCATCCTAGTCTGTAGATCTCTTGATACATTTTTTGTCACTCAGAGAAACTAGGTGTCTCATGCAATTCTTTCATGGATCTTGCTTTTGGTATTGCATCTAAAATCCTACAGTCATGTGGATTTCTTCCTATGTTATCTTGTAGAAGTTTTTATAAACTTTGCATTTTATGTTATGGTCTATGATCCATTCTGAGTTATTTTTTATGAAGGTTGTAAGGTCTTTCCATCTTCCCCTACACTACCATTTCCAGGCCGTTACCTCTCTACCTTTATGCAAAAACTTTGGTTTCTTTGAGGTTCAGTCTTTGGCTGTCCTCCAACATGTCCTCCTTGCTGTCATTCACCAAATGTTCAGTACCTCAACACATTTACATATGGTTCAGGATTTCCCTTTCTATTGGCAGTCCTGCCTTCATCTTGAGTGACTCCCCAAATCCTAATGTATGACCCCTCCTAATTCCCTGGACTCGAACCACAGCTATAATTGAGTCTTGGCAGAACTCTTTGATACCCAACGGATAGCAAGGAAGCTTGTGAGGTGCTACCATGAGGCCTTCTCCCACCTGCCTATCTCTCTGGGAGGCAGACATGAGACCGTTTTTTATCCTCCCAGTCCTGACAAGGCATAAGGCTCAGATACAGCTACAGACTAAAAATCCTTAGAGCTGCATCTAGACTTGGCTCCTCAGCATTGATGTGTCCCACAACTCACTTTGCAGTTATCTAGCTCCTTTTTGGGTGTGGGACAAGAACCAAGGGGAGCTGGCATCTTTGACTATCTTCCTCTTGCTGTTTATATAAGTAACAAATCATCTAAATCTAAAGTGGCTTGTTATATCTTTACTGGCTATATCAATCAGATCTTGCCATTGGCCTTGCTGCTTGACATAATCATAGAAGATAAACTCTTTTGTTTTATTAGATTAAGGAATAAAAGAATGATACCTGGTAGCAGAGTGTATGAAGGTTAACAGACTTCCTTATGTTGTTAATGAAAACATGTACTTGGTAAAACAAAATTTGGCAATATTTAAAAATTTTTTTTAATGTTTATTTATTTTTGAGAGAGAGAAAGAGAGAGAGAGAGAGAGAGAGAGAGAGAGAATGAGCGGGGGAGGGGCTGAGAGAGAGGAAGACACAGAATCCAAAGCGGCCTCCAAGCTCTGAGCTGTCAGCACAGAGCCTGATGCGGGGATCAAACCCATGAACCGTGAGATCATGACCTGAGCTGAAGTCAGAGCTTAACTAAGCCACCCAGGCACCCCTAAAATTTTGCAATATTAATCCAAATTTATTTTTTGCCTTAATTTGGATCTCCCAAAGTGCTCTCTGGATCACCAATTAGCTCTGGGATCCCTCAAATTAGTGAGACCACCTGAACATTTAGATAATTAGTTAATGTTTACATATGGTAACTGCTGTTGAAACTCCTCATTCATTCATTCAATATTTATTGGGTACTCTGTGACAGACCCTGTGCTAGGTGTGGGGGATACAACAGAGAGAAGAATCGGGTATGGCTTCTGCCCCCTGGAGCTTAGACTACAGTGGGAGCAGACAATATAAAAAATCAAAGATCCTGGGGGATGAGCAGGTTAGCCTGACCAGGAGGCAAGTGTGGCTGGAACAGATAAAGAGAGGGGAGTGGGGTGAGCTGTGGTTGGAGCAAGGTTGGGTCCAGGCCAGGGAGGGCCTTGTCAGCCATGTTGAGAAGTTCTGTCTCTCCAGTCAGGGCTCTTTCAACATATTCCTTTTTAAACAAATGTGCTTATCACTGTGTACAATGACTACTTGGTATTGTTTCCTAATGATATACATATACTGAAGGATTTACTACTTAGGTAAACTTGAATAATCTAAACTTTTTTTTTAATATAATTTATTGTCAAGTTGGCTAACAGCGTATACAGTGTGCTCTTGGCTTTGGGGGTAGATTCCCGTGATTCATCGCTTACATACAACACCCAGTGCTCACAATATTAATCCAAATTTCAATCAGTACCCTCCTTGACCTATAACTTTTATTAATAGGAATTCTACATCTGGAAATTCGTCTTACATATGGACACACACATTCATATGTTATACGCATATACATATTACAGTTGCGGAACAATGTGGAAGAGAGCACATTTCAAAATTATATAAATGGGTGTTTATACATGTATGCGATAAAAATCTGTCATATTCTAAATTGGTTACATCTGAGGAATAGGAACTTTATTTCTGTTACATACTTTTGAATTAAAAATTTTTTACAGTGAACATAAATTTTTATTTCAAAAATATATAAAAGCAGAAAAATAGTATAATCAATATAAATCCCATCATTTAAATATTTTGCCAAATTTTTATATATTTAGAACAGTCTTCTCTTGCCTCTTCTTTTGCTATTGACTTGTTGAAGAAACAAGGTCAGTCGTCCTAAAGGATGTCCCACATTCTGGATTTGGTTGTTTCCACTTTTTCTTTCCCCATATTTCTTGTAAATTGGAAATTTGATCTAAGGTCCTGAATAGATTAAGGATCAATGTTTTTGTCAACAGGAGCCATATGGTTTGGTTCTTTTACTTTTAGTAATGCTAACATTGATCAGTGGGTTTTCCAATGTGAAGTTGTGTTTCCCCTACAACCAACAAATAATCTGTGAAGAGATACTTTGGCAGCCAGTTCGTCATCAATCTTTTCATCTCATGGTTTTGTTGCCTGAATCATTTTCATGAAATATTGTGATCTTCTATCTTTTCTTCTATGCGTATTAACTGAAATTCTGAAAAAATGGGCTTTCTCTCATCAACAGATGTTGTTTACAGTATTTTTCTAAAAACTTACTTTAAAAAAGATATCCAATTATTAGAATTGTTGCGTCTTCCTTTTTAGACTGAGTCTGTGGCAGGCAGAGAGACCGTTAAGAATGAGACGACAGGCCCAAAACACAGTTATCTGTGCCAAGCCCCACATCAGCAAACCAAGAGTCCATACCCAACCTAACTGCAGTCTCAGCCTCTTCTAGGAATATAATCTTAACCAGGAGTCTGGAATTTCCTAGCTGTACTAGTGAGGTAGTCTGATAGACCCCAGCCTTCCCCCAAAGGACAGCGAATTTTTCTGAAATAATCCTTTCGTTTATGACTTCATGCCCCACCTCCTTTCTGCCTTGCGAAGCTTGTTTCTTTCTGCATTTCTTCGGATCTCCTTTCTATTTGCCAAATGGAATGCTGCCCCAACGTTGAATAAAGCCAATGAAATCTTCCAATACAGTCAGCTATATTTTAATGCCACGCTGGACTGTTTTGTATTCTTAATGCTTAGTAAAGTCCTGGTACACAGGATGCATTTACTAAACTAAACTAATAAGTCACTGTGCCCACTCAAAGATCTGATGTGCCTCTCCAAATGGATCCGCTGGACCATAGATTATTCTTTAGTTAACCTCAGAGTTAATTTAAATGAAATCTTGTAAATTAAGTCCACCATTCAAAGACACAAAAAATGAAAAGCTTGCTA
This sequence comes from Herpailurus yagouaroundi, assembly GCF_014898765.1. Taxonomy (NCBI): domain Eukaryota; kingdom Metazoa; phylum Chordata; class Mammalia; order Carnivora; family Felidae; genus Herpailurus; species Herpailurus yagouaroundi. The sequence continues at coordinate 93,202 of NW_024412428.1, forward strand.
CCATAAAGTTTTTATTTGCAATTCAAAGTGAGAAAAATATTTTATCCTTAGGTGGATTATCCTAGCAACTTTGGATGACTATCTTTGTCAATCATTCATAAGGGGGACAAAATACTTTATCACGTCAATGTTTTCAATGGGGAAAAATCTCTAGAACTTGGAAAACAAATGTTCTTTGGCCAGTTCCTTAAAACAAATTTTTTTTTTCCGGGGCGCCTGAGTGGCTCAGTCGGTTAAGCGTCCGACTTCGGCTCATGATCTCACCGTTCCTGAGTCAAGTCCCTCCCCAGCTCTGTGCTGATAGCTCAGAGCCTGGAGCCCGATTTGGATTCTGTGTCTCACTCTGTCAGCGCCCCCGCCGCTTGCACTCTGTCTCTCGCATTGTCTCAAAAATAAATAAACATTAAAAAAATTCCTTCCTAACTTTAAACAATACTTAATAAAATACAACTCTGAATTATGTTTGATTGGCTCGTTCACATGCGTTAAACGAATCAAAATTACACAGGCACGAAAGGCCGGGCATCGCCTTCCGACCCGCTCAGGTCTGGGCGGGAGGGGGCGCTGTTTTTCCTAGAAGGCCCAGGGCTGGGCCCTTGCGCGCTCTGGACGGGGGAGGAGGCCCCACGCGGCGTTCGCCCCCCCTTAAGCGCCTCAGCTTCTCTTCCAGGACGAGCTCCCGCGCTCCGGTGTTCCCCGGCCACCCCTTCCCGACCCGGGAAGCACCGGGGAGCCCGCCTCCGCCGCCCGTTCCAGCTCCACGCCGGAGCCCCGGCTTCCGAGGTACCCCGTCGGCCTCCGTTCTTTCTCCTCCCGCGCCCTGACAAGCCCCTCCCCCGAGTCGTTCCCACCCCTCGCGTCAGGGGCTCCCAAACAGCCCTCCGGTACCCCTCGCCTGCGCCGGAGGTGCCCAGCGCGCTCGTCTCTCACGGCCCGAGCCGCCCCGCCCTTCCGCCGGAGCGCCCCTCCGCCCGCCCACCCGCTTCCCGTAGGCTCCGCGGGGCCCCGGCGCGCCCGCCTCCATCTGATTGGCTTAAGCGCGTGTCGCTCCAGGGTCCCGAGCCCGCCATTGGCGGGTTTCCCTCTCAGTCGCGTCACGCTGCCCGTGTGGATTACAGCCGAGTGCGGAGCGCGAGGAACCGCCAGGGTGTGTGTCGCAGCCGCTCGTCTTCGGCGGTTTGCTAGGCTATTATGGCGGCGGCGGCGGCGGCGGCGGCTGCAGCGGTTGCGGAGGAAGCGAGCGTGACCGCAGCTGTTTCAGGTGCCGACAGCAATGGTGAGTCTCCTGAAGTCGAAGGAGAAGGTGTTGGAGCAGTGGGCCAAGAGAAGGACGCAGCCACGAAAGGAGCGGAGGCCGTTGGAGACAGCGAGGAGGACGGGGAGGATGTGTTCGAGGTGGAAAAGATACTGGACATGAAGACGGAGGGGGTACGTGGGCGCCGGGGGAGGCGAGGCTGGGCGTGCAGGGCTTGAAGTGCAGAAGCGGGGAGCGATGGGAGTTCTGTAGAGGGTTGCCGCGCGGAAACGCGAAGCCCTCCCCGAATTCACAAGGTGGAAAAGCTTGTGCAGACACACGACGTAGGCGGGGGAAAGGAACGTGACATCCAGAGCCGACGCAAGCGCGCGCACGTTGGGAGCCCTGCGCTGACAACCCTGGACGGACTCTTGGGCTGTCTGTGGCGGTGAGGGTACGTTTCAAGAAGTTTGAAAGGGTTGTGTGGCCAGAAGAGAGGAAGCAGTGTAGGGTGCGGTGTGTGAGTATCAAGGGGGCCGACCGTTGGTGAAGGATTTGTCACGGTCATCAGTGTTTAGATAACTGATTGGGGCCACTGCTCAGTGCTGGAAAGGAGTGACACTGAAATCGTGCCGCTTCTCATAGTCCGTCGTCCACGCCATCGTCTCAGTGTTTTCCAAGGCCGTGATCGATTTTCTGCTTTCAGATCGTTCAGATCTTCTCGTGCTCAGAATCGCGTCCAGGAGGTGGCATTTAAAGGTCTCCAAAGCCTGACCATTCTCTTTTCTCTCTTCTTGCATATTATGTGATTGTAGCCACACAGTAATACGTGAAATTCTTCATCACACTTGGCGCTTACTGTTCTCTTTCTCCTCAGTCTCTCAGGTCTTTCTCTCTCTCCCGGAGTCAGTTTGTCTGTGAAATCCTTTTTTGACCCTGGTCGCTGCAGAGTGAGGTGCTTCTTCATTTATGCCCTTGTAACACTTTGTTAAGACCTCTGTTTTAGCACTTAAAGCACTAATCTTTATATATGTCTGCCTCTCCTGCTAGGTTTAGGCTCCTTTAATACAGGAAATATGATTATTATTACTTTTTGTATCAGTGGTACTCAATCCACTGCCTGTCGTGCAGTAAGTGCTTTGTGTATGTCACATTATTGAATGAGTGAACGAATCATGGACTGCAGGCTGGGGTGAAGGAGAGAGGGTGGAAGGATGGACAATAAGGAAACTAGTAACTAATTTGTCTCAGTAGGTAAGTGTGAGATGACCAAAGGTCCCATATCGTAGTCGGATCGGTATGTTCTTTTTATTGTCTGTTATTTTCTATTTGTCACGTGCTACTTTGTGTTAATTTTTTTGTCCATTCATTCAGCAAACTTTTTTTTTTTAAATTACATATTTTGTGCTAGGTGCAGTGTTAAGTTCTGAGGATATAGAGATGAATTGTAGCGTACACGGTTGCTTACACTGAAAAGTTCTGGTTATTGAGGATAAATAATTGAAGTCTAATGCCAATATTATTGGTAGTTGCAGTACAGTAAACGTAGGAACTTTGTATAGTTTTCCCAAATATATTACAAAAGCGCCTTGATGAGAGTAGAGCCAGTCTTTTTAAAAATTTTTTAATGTTCATTTATTTTGAGAGAGAGAGAGAGAGAGAGCGTGAACAGGGGAGGAGCAGAGAGAGAGGGAGACACAGACTCTGAAGCAGGCTCCAGGCTCTGAGCTGTCAGCACAGTGCCTCACGCAGGGCTCGAACCCACAAACCACAAGATTATGATCTGAGCTGAAGTCGGATGCTTAACCAACTGAGCCACCCAGATGCCCCAAGAGAATAGAGCCAATCTTAAACTGTTTTTGTATCACCTTCATTTAATACAAGTGCTTGGCACATATAAGATATTTAGAAAAATCTGGGCACCTGGGTGGCTCAGTTGGTTAAGCATCCGACTCTTGATTTCAGTTCAGGTTGTCATCTCCTGTTTCCTGAGCCCTATGTAGGGCTCTGCACTGACAGTGGAGAGCCAGCTCGGGATTCTCTCTCTCCCTCTCTGTCTCTCTGCCCCTCCCCCCGCCTTAAACCAATTAAATAAACCTTTAAAAAAAGATATTTAGAAAAATATTTGGTTAAGAGAGTAAAAGCTTTAGAATTAAGATGATTCACCTATTTGGTAGAATATTTTTTAATGTATTTTAATTCCAATATAGTTAAGTTCATACAGTATTTAATATATCTGGTCCCAAAGAATTGTAGGCTCTATACCCAAAGTCTCATATTCTAGTCAAAAGTGGATGAAACTAAGAAGCTTAAGTGTTTAAGACATTAAGGGTACAATTGGGTGAGAATTCTAGTTTTCAGGGCCTTGTGTTTTTAGATGCTCTTGCAAGTGAGTGATTTGTAAGATGAAAAGTATTAACTCAGCAGAACAGGACTGTGGCAGTTACTTTAGAAGTACTGCTGAGTGAGCCAGCCAGTTGAAAAACAAAAGGGTCCTGGTAGCAGTTTGTTTGGCCTTCTTATAATCTTGTCGTCTATGGTCAGACTGTGCTATCCTGATAGATAGACTAAGACCATCATTATGATGAGGGTTGGCTTGGAGGAACAGCATCAGTGCTAAATTTATATATAAATTTATATATTGGCGTTTATATATTCTTTCAGTTTATTGCTAACTAATTTTTTGTATGTTTTCAGAAGAATTAAATGAATCTGACAAATCTTGGGTTTTACCTTCAATTTTGAATAGGAGTCATTTTTATATAATAAAAAACTGGCATTTTTTTAGTGCCAGTTTATGGGCATTTGATTTGATTTTGTAGTGTATAAGTAAATACTTTAGTTACACAATTCAGTGAATTATCACAAAGCCAACACCTGTGTAACCTCCACCCAAATGAGGAAATATTAGACTGCCATCCCTAAAAACCTCTTTTGAATCCCCTTTTCGATCAGTACCCCCATCCTCACCCAGAATCATTGTCCTGAATTATTATATGATAATAGGTTTCGTGCTTTGCTTTGTAATTTTTCCATCTAAGGATGCATTCCTTGACACTTGAGTGTCTTTTTACCTGTTTTTTTCTTTCTCTCTTTCTTTCTTTCCTTCTTTCTTTCTTTTCATACTTTCTTTTCATTTATTTATTGATTTATTAGTTTATTTATTTATTTTGAGAGAGAGTGTGTGCTGGAGGGGGGGAGAGAGAGAGAGAGAGAGAGAGAGAGAGAGAGAGAGAGAATCCCAAGCAGGTTCTGCACTGTCAGCACGTGGAGCCCAATGCGGTGCTCGAACTCACCAACTGTGAGATCATGACCTGAGCCGAAATCTGTAGTCAGACACTGAACCAGCTGAGCCCAGGTGCCCCTTTTTCTTTCCTTTAAATGGAATTTCACAATATTTATTTTGTGTGTCTGGGTTTTTCCCTCAACAATATCTTTGTGAGATTTAATCCATGTTGTGTGGAGCTGTATTTTATTTCATTTTCATTGCTGCACATTATTCGGGTGCATGTATATATTACAGCCTATCTTTTCTCCTACTGTTAAGGGGCATTTGGATTGTTTCCAGGTTTTGGCTGTTACGAATAATGCTTCTGTGATGAACATGTCTCCTGATACATTGTGTACATGTTTCCCTTGGTTATAAACACTAAATGGAATTGTTCAGACTTAAGGGACACAGGTATCTTCAACGTTCAGTGGAAACTATTTTTGAAAGCGGTTGTACCAATTTACACTATTACTAATGGTTTATGAGATTCCCTTTTGTTTTGCATTCTGTCAGCACTTGATATGGTCAGACTTTTTATTTCTAGCCAGTTCTGATGGGTTCATGATGGTATTTCCTACTTTTAATTTGTATTTTTCTGATCCTACGTTAGTAATCAGTGTTGAAATCATTGAGCATCTTTTCATATACTTAATGGAGATTTAGTTATCCTTTTTTATGAAATGTCTTTCTACTGGGTTGTCTGTCTTTATTGATTTGTTGAAACGTATTTTGATTCATACCTTTTGTTGGTGATGTGAGCAGATCTCTTTCCCTGCTATCTTTTGATGAACAGTTTATATAGTTAATGTAAGGAAACTTTGTCGTGATGTTGAGTGCTTTTTATGTTTGGTTTGAGAAATCTTTCTCTACCCTAGATATTCTCTATAATTTTTTTTCTAGGTGCTCTTTTGTTTTCCCTTTCAGATTTTATGTTTAACACTTCACTTAGAATTGATTTTGTGCATAGTGTAACGTGGGGGTCATGTTTCATTGAGCAGATCTTTCTTATTTTTCTCTAACAATGCTTTATAGATTTTAGAATCGACTTGCCAATTTCCTTACATAAAAACTTGGGATTTTTATTGGAATTTGCATTGAATCTGTGGATAAATTTAGGATCAGTTTAATTTCTTTCAGTAATGTCTTATAGTTTTCTGTGTTGAGGTCTTAAACATCTTTTATTAAATATATTTTTAAGTAGGGGCACCTGGCTGGCTCAGTCGGTTAAGCATCCAACTTCGGCTCAGGTCATGATCTCATGGTCCGTGAGTTTGAGCCCCACATCGGGCTCTGTGCTGACAGCTCAGAGCCTGGAACCTGCTTCAGATTCTGTGTCTCCCTCTGGCCCTCCCCTGCTCATGCTCTGTCTCACTCTCTCTCTCAAAAATAAATAAACATTAAAAAAATTTTTTTTAATGTATTTTTAGGTATATTTGATATTTTTGATGCAATAGTAGTCTTTTTGAAAATTCCATTGTGTTTGTTGCTCATATACAGAAATACATTTGATTTATGCGTATGTGCCCTCAGTTGGTTAAAGAAATTCCCTTCTATCTCTAGTTACTAAATAATTTTATGAATGGGTGTTGAATTTCATTAAAATTTTTTTTCTGCATCTGTCAAGGTGGTCACATAATTTTTCTCTTTTAAGTTTACTTATTTATTTTGAGAAAGAGACTGTGAGCAGGGGAGGGGCAGTGAGAGAGAGAGGGAGAGGGAGAGGGAGAGAATCCCAAGCAGGCTCCATGCTGTCAGTGCAGAGCCCAATGTGGGGCCTGAACCCACAAACTGAGATCATGACCTGAGCCCAAACCATGAGTCAGATGCTTAACCGACTAAGCCACCCAGGCTCCTCTCTAACATCTTGAGGTGGATACATAGCTAACTGTTTTTCAGCCTTTGTTTTTTTTCAAATCATATGCCTTTAGTACTATAAATTATCCTCTGATCTTAGTTTAGGTGCAACTCATAAATTATGTTTGTACTATGTTTTCATTCAGGTAAAAATATTTTCCAATAGCTATAACTTACGTGTAAATACATTGCTTAATTTCTAAACATTTGAGAGTATTACTAATATTCCATGTGCTTAAAAAAATTTTAATTTTAGGGGCGCCTGGGTGGCGCAGTCAGTTGAGCGTCCGACTTCAGCCAGGTCACAATCTCGTGGTCCGTGAGTTCGAGCCCCGCGTCAGGCTCTGGGCTGATGGCTCAGAGCCTGGAGCCTGTTTCCGATTCTGTGTCTCCCTCTCTCTCTGCCCCTCCCCCGTTCATGCTCTGTCTCTCTCTGTCCCAAAAATAAATAAAAAACATTGAAAAAAAATTTCTTTTTTAATTTTTAATTTTAACTGACATATATCTATATATTGTTTAACGTTGAATATTTGCTTGATTAATTGGGTTATTTAAAATCTATAATATTGTTGCCAGCAAGCAAGGCAGCCATTACTTAGGAAGTTGAAGCTAGAAATATGGGAAACTAATTTGAGAATAATTTACATGTATGAGCTGTTCTCAGTTTCATATTCCTCATATTATTGATTATTGTAACATTTTTTATGACGTGTTCCTTGTCGACTTTAAAGCAACACTAAAACAGACCAGATATTTTTACTTCTATTATTAACACATTTGGAATCCATTGAAATGCTTAATTACAGTTGCACTTTTTTTTTTTGTTTTTTAACATTTCATGCTTATAATACACTGGGACCCATTGGCCTTGAGACTTTATGTATGCACTTTTGGAGGATAGGAGGACTGTCTTCTGCCTTTTTGGTTTGGCTCACTGAGTAAGCTAAAAGAAAACTTGGCTACCAAGAAAATAGACTGTTTCTGGCATTTTGAAGATAAATTTATCATGAAATTTAATATATGGCAAAGCCCTGGGCAATATTTGGATCTACAGGATTTCTGTAAAAGAACATATAGTTCATGGATTTAATCTGTTTTCTATACTGTTGTATCTCTAAGACTCAAAGTTCCTAACATATAGTGACTTTCAATAAATATTTGTTCAATGAATGAATGAAACAAAACTGCTGAAATAAAGATCAATAACAGTTATTAACAAATGAAATCTGGAGCTAGAATTGAGATGTGCTACTTAATACTTGAGAATGGTTGTTGATGCACTTACTCTCATTGACCAGGTTGAGCTTAATTGACAGCTAGCACTAAATTTATAACTGTGTTCAATGTAGAAGTAAATGTTTACTGGTTTTTTTTACTGTTGTTTTTTTTTTTTTAGTCATCAGAAAAGTTGTAAGAATTATATATAGCCTCACATATACCTTCGTGCATATCCCCCAGTTGTTAATACTGATTTTGTCTTTTTCCTCTATTTATATACATTTTTTTCTGTCCCATTTGAAGGTAAATAAGGGTTTAAAAGCTACATTGAGTAGCAGATACTACTGTTTCTATGTACACATAAAAATAATGGGGCACAAGCATCGGTCCCTTCATCCTGTTATGTAACTGACCCATCAAACTGTATCAGTTTAGACTTAGTTATTATTTTAAGATTATGAGGCTTATCTTTAAAAGTTAAGTTGCACTTTTTTCCCATTATTTCTTAGTTTTCAATTCTACCAGTTTCCAATCCAAGACCGATGTTGGTCTTTCTACAGGTGGCAGAATGATTGAAAGGCAGTGTAGGTATGTTGAAGGGTAAAGGGAGAGGGACCAGCACTTGGCCTTTGGTTTGGAAAGTTTATTGCCTCGGTGGTTGTGTGAATAACATCAGGCAGGTGTTAAGTGTAAGATAGAATAGTGCTCTGCAGGTCAAGTGGAAAACTATTTCATCTATTCTTGCTTCTCAGTGAGATTGGATATTGAGCAGAAAAGATAAACCAGAAATCTGGAGGAGCAAAAATTTGGAATATATGTGATAAAGACTTTTTTTAATGTTTACTTATTTTTGAGAGAGTGAGCATGAACGGGGGAGGGGCAGAAAGAGAAGGAGACAGAGGACCTGAAGCAGGCTCTCCACTGACAGCTGAAACCACAAACGGTATTCAAACTCACGAACCCGTGAGATCATAACCTGAGCTGAAATCAAGAGTCAGACCCTTACCCAGCTGACCCACCCAAGCACCCCAATGTATGATAAAGATTTGATAGCCATAAAACATTAAAAAGAAAAATTATTATAAATGAGAAAATGGGCAAACGACAATAGGTAATTTTTAAGTCTTGTTTATTGTAGTTTCACATACATGTTTCTCTATTTATGTATCTTAAAATTTGCCATCTTAATGTTTTTAAGGGCAAATGCATAGAGACAGAAGAGTCGTTAAGTACATTTGGGTAGAAACGCTGCCATCACCACTGTCCATCTCTAGAACTTTTTCATCTTTCCAAATGAAACTGTCCCTATTAAACAATAATTCTCCTCCCCTGAACCCCTGGTATCCACCATTCTCCCTTCTGTCTCGGTGAATCTGCTAATTCAGGTACTTAATGTAAGTGGAATCATGCAATATTTGTCCTTCTGTTTCTGGCTTATTTCACCAACCGTAGTATTTTTAGGGTTCATCCATCTTATAGAATGTGTCAGAATTTCCTTCGCTTTTAAGACTGCATAATGTTTCATTGTATGTGTATACCACATTTTGTTTATCCATTTATCTGTTGAAGGACACTTGGATTATTTCCATTTTTTGGCTGTTGTGAACAGTACACTACTGGACATGGTTGAATGAATACTTGTTTGAATTCCTGTTTTCAGTTCTTTTGGGTGTATACCCAGCAGTGGAATTATCGGGCCATAAGGTAATTCTGTTTAACTTTTTGAAGAATTGCCAACTGTTTTCCACAGCAGCTGTAACATTTTACATTCCTACCACTAATGTTAGAAGGTTCTAATTTCTCCCCATTCTCACACACATTTGTTTTACATGTTTTTGCTTCGTGTAATATACCCATCTAGTAACTGGTGTGAAATAGTGTCTCATGGGTTTTATTTGCGTTTCCCTAAGGACTAATGGTGATAAGCATCTTTTCATATGCTTATTGGCCATTTGTATATCGTGTTTAGAAAAATGTTTGGTCAAGTCCTTTCCCCTTTTTAAGTGGGTTGTTTGCCTATTTTTCTGTTTCGTTTCTTAGTTTTTTCTTTGTCTTATTTTTGAATTATAGGAATTGTTTACATATTGTGGATATTAATCCTTTTTCAGATGCGACTTGTAAATATTTTCTTCAGTTCTATAGGTTGCCTTTTCACTATGTTGATAATGTCCTTTGATGCACAAAAGTTTTTAATTTTGATGAACTCCTCTCACCTATTTTTGTTTTTGTTTTTGGAGTTAAATTCAAGAATGCATTGTCAAATCCAAGGTCCTGAAGATTTACCCCTATGTTTTCTTCTAAAAATTTTATGGTTTCATTTCTTAAATTTAGGTCTGATTCATTTTGAGTTAATTTTTGTATATGGTATGAGGTAGGGTCCAGCTTCCTTTTTTGGGGGGGAAATCCAGTTGTTTCAGCACAATTTGTTTCCATATTGGACTTGACACCCTTATCAAAAATCAGTAGGCCAGGGAGCCTGGGTGGCTCAGTTGGTTGGGCGTCCGACTTTGGCTCAGGTGATGATCTCACCGTCTGTGGGGTTTGAGCCCCGCATTGGGCTCTGTGCTGACAGCTCAGAACCTGGAGCCTGCTTCAGATTCTGTCTCCCTCTCTCTCTGCCCCTCCCCCGCTCAAGCTCTGTCTCTGTCTCTCTCAAAAATAAATAAACATTAAAAAAAATTTTTTTTAGGGGCGCCTGGGTGGCGCAGTCGGTTAAGCGTCCGACTTCAGCCAGGTCACAATCTCGCGGTCCGTGAGTTCGAGCCCCGCGTCGGGCTCTGGGCTGATGGCTCAGAGCCTGGAGCCTGTTTCCGATTCTGTGTCTCCCTCTCTCTCTCTGCCCCTCCCCTGTTCATGCTCTGTCTCTCTCTGTCCCAAAAATAAATAAACGTTGAAAAAAAAAATTAAAAAAAAAATTTTTTTTAGAAATCAGTAGGTCGTAGATGTATGGGTTCATTTTTGGATTTTTCTGTGTCTGTCCTGATGCCAGTACCATACTGTTTCGATCACTGCAGCTTTGTAGTAAGTTTGTAAGTCTTTTACCTTGTTGGTTAAATTTATTCCTAAGTGTTTTATTCTTTTAGGTGCTGTTATAAATGGAATTGTTTTCTTAATTTCCTTTTTGGGAGGAGTTTGGGAAGATGGTGGAGTAGGAGGACCCAGAGCTCACCCCGTCCCATATTTACAACTAGATAACGTCTACATCCAAGTTAGTAAACTGGAGAGCAATCTGAAGACAGGCGGAAGAAATTCCACAACTAAATATAGAGAAGAAGCTGCATCTGAAAGGTTAAAAAGGTCAAAAAGGCAGAGAGAGGCTGCCTGCAGGAGAGAGGGAGCTGCATTGCATGGAGAGAGCAGAGAAGTGGGCCCTCACACCAGGGACCTCACTCGGGGAAAACTAATCCCCATAACATTAAAAACCAGAGGAGTCGAGTTCTGTGAGTTTATAAAACCAGTGGGGCTTGAAACCTGGAACTGCACTGGCCACTAGGGTGAGTGATAGCTAGGTGGCCACCCGTAAAGAGACAGCAACTTTTGTGGAGAGGCAACATAAAAACAGCATGCATACAACACTGGGGGCATAGAGGAGACAGATCTGTTCATACTGATTTTGGACCATGTTGGGGGACTTCTTTGAAAACAAAGGAGCTGGCAGGTGCTCTTTTCCTCTCCACTCCCACCAGCCTAAACTCAGAGCCACCTATAGGAGGCAGAGCTGCACAAACACTTGCTACCTAATGTGCTAGCAGTATGCCATGCCCATGATTTCTCCTGAGAACTCGCCCGCTCCAGGCCTGCTAACCTTGGTCCTGGACTCAGGATGAATTTTGTTAAAGCCACGCACGCTCACTCCAATACCTAGCATATTGCACCCAGCCACGTGCTCCCACCCACTCTCGTGCACCAGGCCCACACATACCCAGCTATCATCATGCACCATGCCAGCCTTTTAGCCCCTGCCACCTCCATGCACAGCTCCCAGCTGCTATAGCACTTCAAGGAATCCAGCATTGGACTAGTGGCCCAACCCAAAATTTGCTAACAACATCATCCTGCTCCCAAGCTCCCTGATGGGCATGCCCCGCTCAGAGCTGTCTTGCCTGGGTCCCACTAACACCAGAGAGCAGGCACAGCCCACAAAGGTAGAGAGTCAGTGCAAACAATTGCACTGAAAGGAAATGTGACTAAGATACAACAGCCAAGTATAAGCAACATACAATACTCTCTAAGTGCCAGGTTCTGGTGAACAGGGGACACTGCACTGCAGGGCACACCAGGACATCCTCTTCTTTTTTTTTTTTTTTTTTTTTTAATTTTTTTTTTCAACGTTTATTTATTTTTGCGACAGAGAGAGACAGAGCATGAACGGGGGAGGGGCAGAGAGAGAGGGAGACACAGAATCGGAAATAGGCTCCAGGCTCTGAGCCATCAGCCCAGAGCCTGACGCGGGGCTCGAACTCACGGACCGCGAGATCGTGACCTGGCTGAAGTCGGACGCTTAACCGACTGCGCCACCCAGGCGCCCCTAGGACATCCTCTTCATAAAGTTACTGCTTTCAAGAGTAGAAGGCATAGCTGACTTTCGTGTGTGTGTGTGTGTGTGTGTGTGTGTGTGTGTGTGTGTGTGTATGTATTCATATAATATAATTTATTGTCAAATTGGTTTCCTTACAACACCCAGTGCTCATCCCAACAGGTGCCCTCCTCAATGCCCATCACCCGCTTTTCCCTCTCCCCGACCCCCCATCAACCCTCAGTTTGTTCTCAGTATTTGAGTCTCTTATGGTTTTCCTCCTTACCTCTCTCTAACTTTTTTTCCCCTCTTCCCCTCCCCCATGGTCTTCTCTTAAGTTTCTCAGGATCCACATATGAGTGAAAATATATGGTATCTATCTTTCTCTGACTGACTTATTTCACTTAGCATAATACTCTCCAGTTCCATCCATGTTGCTACAAATAGCCAGATTTCATTCTTTCTCATTGCCAAGTAGTAGTTCATTGTATATATAAAATTGCTGACTTTCTTAACAGAAACAGAGAGGCAGACAAAATGAGGACATAGAAATTTATCCAAAATGAAAAAACAGTACAAGGCTATGGTCAGAGATCTAAGCAAAGCATATATGACATGCCTAATAGAGAATTTAAAGCAGTGATCATAAGTATACTCACTTGACTTGAGAAAAGAGTGGAAGACATGAGTGATACCCTTAACACAGAGATAAGGAATAACATAGCAAAGATAAAGGGCTTAAATAAACAAGTGAGAAACACACTTGATGAAATGAATAGCAGTATGGAAGAAGCAGAGAAACAAATTCATGACCTAGAAGACCGTAATGGAAAGTAACTAAGTTGAACAAAAGCCAGAAGGAGAATTACACAAAACAAGAATAGACTTAGGGAGGCTCCTGTGTGGCTCATGTGGTTGAGTATCTGACTCGATTTTGGCTCAGATCATGATCCCAGGATCATGGTATCAAGCCCCACGTTGGGCTCTGTGCTGACCATGGATTCTCTCTCTCCTTCTGCTATTCTCCCCTGTTTACAATCTCTCTCTAAAAACATAATAAAATTAAATTTAAGAACAGCTTAATGGAGCACCTGGGTGGCTCAGTCAGTTAAGCGTCTGACTTTGGGTCAGGTCATGATCTCGCAGTTTGTGAGTTCGAGCCCCACATTGGGCCCTGTACTGGGAGCTCGGAGCCTGGAGCCTGTTTCAGATTCTGTGTCTCCCTCTCTTTCTGTTCCTCCCTCGCTCACACTCTGTCTCTGTCTCTCTCTCTCAAAAATAGGTAAAGACAAAAAAAAGAATAGCTTAGGGAACTCAGTGACACCATCAATCAATATTAATGTTATAGGAGTCTCAGAAGAAGAAGGGAGAGAAAAGGGGGCAGAGATTTTATTTAATGAAATAAAAGCTGAAAACTTCCCTAATCTGGGAAAAGAAACCAATATCCATATCCAGGAGGCACAGAGGACTTCCATCAAAATCAACAAAGCAGATTCATGCCAACACATACTGTAATTAAATTTGCAAAATACAGTGATAAAGAAAAAATTTTTAAAGCAGCAACACACAAGTCAGTAACTTACAAAGGAAAGCCCATAAGGCTAGTGGGAGATTTTTCAGCAGAAACTTGGCAAGCTGGTAGGGAGTGGCACGATGTATTCAATGTGGTGAATGGGAAGAATCTGCAGCCAAGAATACCCTGTCCAGCAAGGGTATCATTCAGAATAGGAGAGTTTCCTGGGCAATAAATAAATAAATAAATAATCACTAAACCAGCCCTGAAAGAACTGTTAAAGAGGACTCTTTGAAAAGATAGACCAGGGGCGCCTGGGTGGCGCAGTCGGTTAAGCATCCGACTTCAGCCAGGTCACGATCTCGCGGTCCGTGAGTTCAAGCCCCGCGTCGGGCTCTGGGCTGATGGCTCAGAGCCTGGAGCCTGCTTCCGATTCTGTGTGTCCCTCTCTCTCTGCCCCTCCCCCGTTCATGCTCTGTCTCTGTCCCAAAAATAAATAAACGTTGAAAAAAAAAAATTAAAAAAAAAAAAAAAAGATAGACCAAAAGTGACAGTATAGAGGTATGAAACACAGTAAAAATGAATATTTCTTTTTTTTTATTTTTTATTAAATTTTTTTTTCAACGTTTATTTATTTTTGGGACAGAGAGAGACAGAGCATGAACGGGCGAGGGGCAGAGAGAGAGGGAGACACAGAATCGGAAACAGGCTCCAGGCTCTGAGCCATCAGCCCAGAGCCCGACGCGGGGCTCGAACTCACGGACCGCGAGATCGTGACCTGGCTGAAGTCGGACACTTAACCGACTGCGCCACCCAGGCGCCCCAAAAATGAATATTTCTATAAAAAATCAGTCAAGGAACTCATACACAAAAGAAAGGACGTAAGATATACTAATATATACTTAACCTACAATGTGGGGAGTAGAGGAGAGAAAATGAGCTCAAACTTAAATGACCATCAATTTAATATAGACTGCTATATGTAAAAGAGGTTATATACAAATCTAATGGGAACCATGTCAAAAACCACTAATAAACATACAAAAGAGAAAGAAATCTAAATATATCAGTAAAGAAAATCAACAAAACATGAAAGAAAGAAAAGATCAGAGAAAATCTTCAGAAACAACCACAAAATTAGCAATAGAATGTCAATAAATACATATTTACCAATAGTTACTTTGAATGTAAATAGACCAAACACTCCAATCAAAAGACATGGGATGACAGAATAGATAAAAGACCAAGAGTCATCTATATGTTGCCTACAAGAGACTTGTTTTAAACCTAAAGACATCTGCAGATTGGAAGTGAGGGAATGAGGAAACATCTGTCATGCAAATGGATATCAAGAGAAAGCTGGAGTAATGATACTTAGGTTGGAAAAAATAGACTTGGGAATAAAGACTGTAACAAGAAACAAAGACACTATATAATGGGACAATTGAACAAGAAGATACAACAGTTGTAAATATTTATGCACCCAGCTTGGAAGCGCCCATACATAAAACAGTAACAAACATAAAGGAACGAACCAATAATAATACAGTAATGGTAGCGGACTTTAACATCCCACATACATCAGTAGATCATCTAAACAGAAAATCAACAAGGAAACAATGGCTTTGATTGACACACTGGATCAGATGGATTTAACAGATAATTTCAGAATATTCCATCCTAAAAGAACAGAATACACATTCTTTTCAAGTGCACACAGAACATTCTCCAGAATAGATCGCATCAGCTCACAAAACCAGGCTCAACAAATTCAAGATCGAAGTTATACCATAAATCTTTTTGACCACAACACTATGAAACTGCAAGTCAGCCAGAAGAAAAAAAATCTAGAAAGACTACAAATACATGGAGGTTAAGTAACATGCTACTAAACAATGAATAGGTGAACCAGGAAATTAAAAAAAAAATTAAAAAGTACATGGAAACAAATGAAAATTGAAACATAACAGTCCAAGACCTCTGGGATGATGCAAAAGTAGTCCTAAGAGGGAAGTTTATAGCAATATGGGCCTACCTCAAGAAGCAAGAAAAATCTCAAATAAACAATTTAACCTTACGTCTAAAGAAGCTAGAAGAATAACAAAAAAGAAAGAAAGAAGAAAAAAACAGGAAGGAAATGATAAAGATTAGAGCAGAAATAAATGATACAGAAACTAAAAAGTAAAACCCAAAAGAACAGATCAATAAAACGAGGAGCTGGTTCTTTGGAAAAAGTAAAATTGATAAACTTCTAGCCAGAGATATCAAGAAAAAAAGAGAAAGGACTGAAATAAAAATCACAAATGAGATCAGAGAAGTAACAACTAACATGATAGTAATATAATCATAAGAGAATATTATGAAAAACTGTATGCCAACAAAATGGACACCCTAGAAAAAAATGGATAAATTCCTAGAAACATATAAGCCACTAAAACAGAAAGAAACAGAAATTTGAACAGTCCAATAGCCAGCAAAGAAATTGAGTTACTATTAAAAAATTTCCCAACAAACGAAAGTCTAGGACCTGGTGGCTTCATAGGAAAATTCTACTAAACATTTAAAGAGGAGTTAATACCTATTCTTCTCAAAACTATTCCACAAAATTAAAAAGGAAGGAAAACCTCCAAATTCATTCTGTGAGGCCAGCATTACCCTGATCCCAAAACCAGATAGACACCACTAAAAAAGAGAACTACAGACCTATATCCCTGATGAACACAGATACAAAAATTCTCAACAAAATACTAGGAAACCAGATCTAACAATACATTTAAAAAAAATCATTCACCGTGGTCAAGTGGGATTTATTCCTGGGTTGCAAGGGTTCAGTATTTGCAAATCAATCAACATGGTACATCACTTCAGTAAGAGAAAGGATAATGGGGCATCCCGGTGACTCAGTCAGTTGAGCATCTGACTCTTGATTTCAGCTCAGGTCATAATCTCATGATTTGTGGGATGAAGCCCCACAAAACTGTCTGTGCAGACAGCATGGAGCCTGCTTGAGATTCATTCTCTCTCTCTCTTTCTCTCTCTCTCTGTGTCTCCCCCACTCTCTCTCCCCCTTGCACATGCATGCATACTCTCTCTCTCTCAAAATAAACTTAAAAAAAAAAAAAAAAGAAAAGAACCTATAGGATCATTTTAATAGATGTAGAAAAAGCATTTGACAAAGTATAACATCTGTTCATGATAAAAACCCTCAACAAAGTAGGTTTAGAGGGAACATACTTCAATATGATAAAGGCCATATATGGAAAACCCACAACTGACATTATCCTTAATGGGGAAAAACAGAGCTTCTTCCTAAGGTCATGAATAAGACAAGGATGTCCACTCTCACCACTTTTATTCAACATAGTACTGGAAGTCCTAGCCACAGCAATCAGACAATAAAAAGAAATGAAAGCCATCCAAATTGGTAAGGAAGTAGTAAAATTTTCACTATTTGCAGATAACATGATATTCTATACAGAAAACCCCCAAAGACTCCACCAAAAAACTGCTAGAACTGATAAACGAATTTGGTAAAGTCACAGGATACAAAATCAATGTACAGAAATCTGTTGCATTTCTGTACACCAGTAGTGAAGTGGCAGAAAGAGAAATTAAGAAAATGATCCCATTTACAGTTGCACCAAAAATAATAAAATTCCTTGGAATAAACCTAACCAAAGAGGTGAAAGACCTGTACTCTGAAAACTATAAAACTCTGATGAAAGAAATTGAAGATGACACAAAGAAGCGGAAAGACATTCCTGCTCATAGATTGGAAGAATAAATATTGTTAAAGTGTCTGTACTACCCAAAGCAGTCTACACATTTAATGTAATCTCTGTCAAAATACCAATAGCATTTTTCATGGAACCTAGGACAGAAAATCCTAAAGTTTGTATGGAACCACAGAAGACCCCGAATAACCAAAGGAGTCTTGGGGGGAAAAAAAGAACGAAAAAAAGCAAGGCTAAAGGCCTCACAATTCTGGACTTCAAGTTATATTACAAAGCTGTAGTAGTCAACAGTATGGTACTGGGACAAAAATAGACACATAGATCAATGGAATAGAAAACCCAGAAGTAAACCTACAATTATATGGTGATTAATCTTTTTTTTTTTAATTGTTTTTTTTTTAACGTTTATTTATTTTTGAGACAGAAGGAGGCAGAGCATGAACGGGGGAGGGTCAGAGAGAGAGGGAGACACAGAATCGGAAGCAGGCTCCAGGCTCTGGGCCATCATCAGCCCAGAGCCCGACGCGGGGCTCGAACTCACGGACCGTGAGATCGTGACCTGAGCTGAAGTCAGACGCTTAACCGACTGAGCCACCCAGGCGCCCCATATGGTGATTAATCTTTGACAAAGCAGGAAAGAACCTCCAATGGGAAAAGGACAGCCTCTTAACTGTTACATGGTCAATTAATCTTTGACAAAGCAGGAAAGAATATCCATTGGGAAAAGGACAGTCTCTTCAACAAATGGGGAAATGGGGGGGGGGGGAGGGAGAGGAAAACTGGAACACTTTCTTACACCATACAGGAAAAAAAAAAAAATCAAAATGAATTGAAGACCTAAATGTGATACCTGAAACCATAAAAATCCTAGAAGAGAGCACAGGTAGTAATTTCTCTGACATCGGCCATAGCAACTTTTTTCTAGATCTATCCCCTAAGGCAAGGGAAACAAAAGCAAAAAACTATTGGGACTACATCAAAATAAAAAGCTTCTGCACAGTGAAGGAACAATCAACAAAACTAAAAGGTAACCTACAGAATGGGAGAAGATATTTGCAAATGACATATCTAATAAAGGGTTACTATCCAAAATATATAAAGAACTTCTAAAACTCAACACCCAAAAACAATCCAGTTAAGAAATAAATAGAAGACACGAACAGACATTTTTGCAAAGAAGATATACAGATAGCCACAGACACATGAAAAGATGCCTGTCATCACTTATCATCAGGGAAATGAAAATCGAAACTACAATGAGATATCACCTTACATCTATCAGAGTGGCTAAAATCAATAACCCAAGAAACAACAGGTGTTGGCGAGGATGTAGAGAAAAAGGAACCCTCTTGTGTTGTTATCGGGAATGTAAACTGATGTGACCACCATGGAAGACTGTATGCAGGTTCCTCAAAAAGTTAAAAATAGAACTACCTTATGGTCTAGTATACTACGGCTGTTTATCCGAAGAGTACAAGAACACTAATTCAAAGGGATACATGCACCCTGTGTTTATAGCAGCATTGGATATAATAATCAAGAATGGAAGCAGCCCAGGTGTCCATCGATTGATGAATGAATAAAAATGTGATATATATATATATACACACACAATGGCATATTATTCAGCCATCGAAAAGAATGAGATCTTGCCATTTGCAATGACATAGATGGAGCTAGAGAGGATAATGCTAGGTGAAATAAGAGTCAAATACCGTATGATTTCATTCGTGTGGAATTTAAGAAACAAAGCAAACAAGCAAAGGGCAAAAAGAGAGAGACTGAGACAAATCAAGAAACAGACAATTATAGAGAACAAACTGAAGGTTACCAGAGAGGTGGTAGGTGGGGGGACGGGTTAAATAGGTGAGGGGCATTAAGGAATGCCCTTGTCATGATGAACACAGGGTGATTATGGAAGTGTTGAACTACTGTATTGTACACCTGAAACTAATATTACACTGTATGTTTACTAACTGGAATTAAAATAAAAATTGAAGGCAAAAACAATTCCCTTTTTGGACTGTGCATTACATGTGTGTAGAAACACAGCTGATGATTGTGTGTTATTCTTGTACTCTTCAAGCTCAATTCATTCATTAGATCTAGTCATTTTCTTGTGATTCTTTGGGAGTTTCTATATAGAGTGAATAGTTGTATTTCTTCCTTTCTAACTTGAATGCCTTTTACATCTTTTTATCTAATTGCTCTGGCTAGAACTCATGGTACAGTGTTAAATAGCAGTGGTTAAAGTGGGCATATTGCAGGTAATTCTTGAAAGAAAAAATGTGAATGGCTTAATAATAATTATGTAAGTGATCATAAAGCTGAAGTCAGCAGACTTTGGTAAATTGCCATATAGTAAATATTATACTTTGTAGGTTGAGAGGCAAAATTAGGTTTTAAAGTTAATGTTCATGGGGAAGGCATGACCTCATTATCCTAAAAATCCTTCCTTCTCTCAAAGACAGTGATCTTCTCTCTTGGGACCTCAGTAGGCTATGTTAACTGCATCCACCTTTGGATACTTATACATACTATCCTCACAGAGTTGGATAACTTTTCATATGCAGAAGCTGGTTAAGTGCCGTTGGGTGTTAATTTCAGCCGAATTACTTTTTAGCTGTGTAATCTTTACTAGTTACTTTTTCTAGAAGCTTCAGTTTCCTCCTCTATAAAATGAGTAACAGTACTTCACAGGGTTGTTGTAAAGATTAAATGAGCTAATAAATGCCAAGATTTAGGCCATGCATGACAGATTATAAAGCACTTGATTTGTATGTATTTATTCTTTTGATTTGTTTTCAACCATTTAAAAATGTAAAAACCATTCTTAGCTCACAGAATGACCAAACTAAAATAGGAGATAGGCCCTGCTATAGTTTGCAGAGATACACAGAGATGAGCTCTTTTATCTTGTGGAAATGTAAATTGGAATATCTTTTCTAGAAATATTTTTTCTGGCAGTGTGTTTTAACAGTGTTAAAAAAATTTTTTTAATGTTTATTTATTTTTGGGAGAGAGAGACAATGTGAATGGGGGGGTAGGGCAGAGAGAGAGGGAGACACAGAATCTGAAGCATGCTCCAGGCTCTGAGCTGTCAGCACAGAGTCTGACATAAGGCTCAAACCCACAAACTGCAAGATCATGACCTGAGCCAAAGTTGCAGGCTCAACCAACTGAGCCACCCAGGTACCCCTTAACAGTGTTTAAATGGCTTTATTATTTGACCCAATTGATCTGTCTTTGGGGACTTTATTCTAGCAACCTGATGAGAGATGCACAAGTATGTAACAGCTTTGTTTAAAAAGAAATTGGAAACAAAACAACCTTTGGTTTCCAAAGGGAGAGGTTTTTTGTATTTTTATTGTATTTAAAACAATCAGTAAAAATCATGCTTTTGAAAAATATTAAAACAAGAAGTGTTCCATATCTAAGTGAAAAAAGAAAGTAAAATCATAGTATTAGATAAGTATCTAAATGATACACTTAGTGTTCTAAGCAATATGTGTTTAATACGTAGTTGTAATTACATATTTGTAAATACATTTGTAAATGTAAAGAGTGGGAAATAGGTCAAATCGTTATCAATACTCTGTGGGTGGTTTTTGGGTTTTTTCCTGCTTTTTATTGATTTTCAAAGATTACATGTTGCTTATATAATCAGAGAAGGACCTCAGTCTTCAATTTATGAAAAGTAGATCAGTAATACTGTTTATGTACTTTAATTTTTAAAAATTGAGGTATAATTGACATATACCAGTAGTATTAGTATTAGTTTCAGGTGTACAACATAATGATCCAATATTTTTATGCACTGCAAAATCATCACAGTAAGTCTAGTTAACATCTGTTACCTTACATAGTTACAAACGTTTTCTTACGATGAGAACTTTTAAGATCTGCTTTCTTACAACTTTTAAGTATGCAGTACAGTATTAACTGTGGTCACCATGCTGCACATTACATCCCCATGACTTGTTTTATGACTGGAAGTGCCTTTTGCCCCCTTCATCTGTATCTTCTACTCTTAACCCCTGCCTCTGGCAACCTCATCTGTTGTCTTTATCTGTGAGCTTGGGTTTTCATTTTGTTTTGTTACCTTCCATACATAAGTGAGATTATGCAGTTTTGTCTTTCTCTGTCTGACTTATTTTATTTAGTATAATGTCCTTGAAGTCCAGACATGTTGCCAGGCGCAAGATTCCATTCTTTTTTTATGGCCGAATAATATTCCATTTGTGTGCGTGTGTGTGTGTGCGCGTGCGCGCACATGTGCATATACATAAATGTGTGTGTATACACACACACACACGCACCACACTTTCTTCATTCATCTGTTGAGGACACTTGGGCTATTTCCACTCTTTGGCTGTTGAAGCGATGCTGCAGTGAACATGGGGGTACATATATCTTTTTAAGTTAGCGTTTTTGTTTTCTTCAGATAAATACCCAGAAATGGAATTGCTAGGTCATATGGTAGTTTGTGTTTTTTAAATTTTTTGAGGAACCTTTATACTGTTTTTGCATGGCGGCTAACCTAGTTTCCATTCTCACCAACATTGCACAGGGGGTTTCCTTTTTTCCTCATCCTTCCTAATACTTGTTATTTCTTTTTTATAATGAGATCTCATGGTGTTTTTGATTTGCATTTCTCTAATGATTAGTGGTGTTGAGCATCTTTTCATGTATTTGTTGGCCATCTGTACTCCACAGCACCCCCCCCCTTGGCCATCTATATGTCTTCTTTGGAAAGATCTGCTGCCCAATTTTTAATCAGATTGTTTGAGGGTTTTTTGTTATTGAATTGTTTGAGTTCTGTATATATTTTGGATATTAACCCTTTATCAGACATGTGATTTGCAAATATTTTCCGATTCAGTAGGTTGCTTTTTCATTTTATTAGTGGTTTCCTTTGTAGTGTAGAAGCTTTTTAGTTTGATATAGTCCCATTCGTTTATTTTTAGTTTTGATGTAGCACTGTTTTTTCATTCTTTTTTTTAAATTTCTTTAACATTTATTTTTGAGAGAGAGAGACAGCGTGTGTGGGGGAGGAGCAGAGAGAGAGGGAGACACAGAATCCAAAGCAGGATCCAGGCTCTGAGCTGTCAGCACAGAGCCTGACACGGGGCCCAAACTCAGGAATGGCGAGATCATGACCTAGGTCAAAGTTGGACGCTTAACCAACTGAACCACCTAGGCGTCCCTGGTGTGGCACTGTTTTTTCTTAAACCCACTTGCTTCAAGAGATGAACATACTTTATAATGATGTTAATCTCCATTTCAAGTTCATTCATGCATTCTCAGGGTTTTATGTTTTTGGAAATTTAATCACTTATATTATCAAATTTAATGTCCTTTATTTGCCTGTTTTTAATTCTGTAACAGGGTAAAATCCTTTACAAAGTTCGATGGAAAGGGTACACATCAGATGATGATACTTGGGAGCCTGAGATTCATCTTGAGGACTGTAAAGAAGTTCTTCTCGAATTTAGGAAGAAAGTTGTGGAGAACAAAGCTAAGCCAGTCAAGAAGGATATTCAGGTATCATGTTAGTTCATATTTCTTTTTTTAGTATAATAAACTTATTACAAATTTTACTGGTATAAGGAATGTGCAGTAAAAATTTACAAATGGTAATAAAATATATAGTATTCCTATTATAAATTCTGTATAGCCACTTGATTCTCATAGAATGCTTATATTGATTTTTGCCAAACTCTTCTTTCTGTCGTCAACCTATGATCATGGTTGATACACAAGTATAGTTTGTACGTGTTGATTAATATTTTCCTTCTAGTCAACAGTAAGGTGAAAGTGGGGGGGTTAAAAACATGTCAGAACTTTATTTGTCCATTATTTGAGCATCTTGTTTTTATGTACCTTAAGAATATTTTCTGTACTATTCATGTTTCTACTGTACAGTGCATACTTTATATTTTGTCTGCATTATTAACACATTTCTTATGTCTGATTTTTATGCTAATTAAAATAAAATAAATCTTAGATCATTTTATAAAGCTGTAAATTTTAATCTATTACAGATTATGCACAGAGCTGATTATCCAGGTCTTTTGTTTTTCTCTTCTATTCCCACTTTAGTTTTTAGCTACTTTATTGCTTTTTAGTAAGCTTTTTCTGATAGTAAGGATAAAGAGATCAGAGGAGCTTAGATAAGTTAAAGTTCTGTTATCAGTTTGGAAAAAGATTTGATGGTGGGCTAGACTGGGATAATATTAAAACAGATGCAAAAGTTAGGGTAAGGGTTTTCTTCTGTGAATTTGTCCATTGTTTTATCCTTGGTCCTCTTTTTCCACAAATAATTGGCTTTATTTATGAATCTTATAAGACTTTCCCATTGTTCTTTCCCATGTACATTTCATTCCAAGCCAATTTTATAAATTAAACCAACTCTTTCTCAACTTGCTTTTGCTTTTTTTCTTTCCCATTAGAAATTATTTTTTTTTTAGAATATTGGCAGCGGTTCTCAAACTTAGAACTATATGGTGAAAATTTTTCACAAGAAATAGATTCTTACCTAGTTGAAGTCTTTATTTTAAGGACTGAATGTTGATCTTCTTTCCCTACAATTTGAATTTCAACCACATTTAAAAAAAATACTTGCAGGGGCTCCTGGGTGGCTCAGATCATGATCTCACAGCTTGTGAGTTTGAGTCCTGTATCAGCACAGAGCCCGCTTTGAATCCTCTGTCCCCTTCTCTCTCAGCCCCTTCCCCCTCTCTCAAAAATAAACATTTTAAAAAACTCTTAAAAAAAAAAAAAGAAGAGTCACATGTTCTACTGACTGAGACAGCCAGGCACCCTAGTCTTGTCTTTTTATGAAGTGCTTCTGGGAAATTGAAAAACTGATGCCAATTCCACCATATTCTCACTGTCTCTGTAACCTTAGTGGCATTCATTTCTTACACACTGTAGGGAAAACATTTTGTAAATGTACCTATCTTTTCCCTCCCTTTCTACCCCCAAGTCATTTAGAAGAAAAGGATTTGGGGAAATGGGAGCTGAAAATACTGCATAGTGTTTGCATAGTGTTTTTGTGTCTATACATAAAATCTTTTTTATTTTTTTTTTAACATTTATTTATTATTGAGAGAGCGAGCATGAGCAAGGGAGGGGCAGAGAGAGAGGGAGACACAGAGTCTGAAGCAGGCTCCAGGCTTTGAGCTGTCAGCACAGAGCCTGACGCGGGGCTCAAACTCACACACCGTAAGATCATGACCTGAGCCGAAGTCGGATGCTAAACCGACTGAGCCACCCAGGCGCCCCTATACATATTATATTTTTAAGGTGTGGTTTTGTTTGTTTATTTAGGGTTTTTGTTTGTTTTGTTTTTTTAGAATAGGAAACTTTATTTTCCATAGGAGGTATTTCAGATTATACAACACAAATCAAATCAGTTGGGGAAGTAAGATTTGTGTACAGTCTTGCTTATTCCGTGTGTAACTGTGAAATATAACAGCAAATTTAAGGACATCTAGGATTCAGTCTTAAAAAAACATTGCTTTTGGATTGATAACTACTTTTTTGACAGCCAATTCTGTACAGATAACTTTTTTGGTGTTTTTGGAAAATTTGAACTTCAGATCACGTAAAACACACCATTCATAAGGCTGTTATTACTCACTTCTGCTTTAGTTTAGGACCTTCAGTGGCACTAACGTTTTTTTCACTGTGTTTATCTGCTTTCATTTTAAAATGATGCTCAGTATCACAACCAAGACCTATTTGCTAAATCAGAGACATAAGTCATATACAACTTCAATTAATAATTTTAAGAAGTTGAGAAACTTGGGGAAAAAAATTACTACTAGATTTCATTCGTACTACTTTTCCAGTTACTATGTTAATGAGTATTTAAGTCTTTTTTATATCTTATAGAAACTGTCCTTAAATAATGACATATTTGAGGCAAATTCTGATAGTGATCAGCAAAGTGAGACAAAAGAAGATACTTCTCCAAAGAAGAAAAAGAAAAAATTGAGGCATAGAGAAGAGAAAAGCCCAGATGATCTGAAAAAGAAAAAAGCAAAGACTGGGAAACTAAAAGATAAATCCAAA
Source organism: Herpailurus yagouaroundi (assembly GCF_014898765.1). Classification (NCBI taxonomy): domain Eukaryota; kingdom Metazoa; phylum Chordata; class Mammalia; order Carnivora; family Felidae; genus Herpailurus; species Herpailurus yagouaroundi. The sequence goes on from NW_024412428.1 coordinate 118,621, forward strand.
CCAGACCTGGAGAGCTCTTCTGAAAGTTTAGTTTTTGATTTAAGGACAAAGAAAAGAATTTCGGAAGCCAAAGAAGAAATAAAGGAATCCAAAAAGCCCAAAAAAGAGGACACAAAAGAAACTAAGGAATTAAAGAAAGTTAAAAAGGGTGAAGGAAGAGATTTAAAGGCTAAAATAAGAGAAGATTCCAAAGAAAACAGAAAAACAAAAAAAGAGAAATGTGTTGAATCTCAGTTGGAATCTGAATCAAGTGTACTTAATGACTCCCCTTCTCAAGAAGATGACAATGAAGATTTTCATTCTGACAACAGAGAAGAGAAACAGAAGATTAAAAGTGCAAAAGACAAAGCAGGGCAAGATGCAATTCAGGATGTTTTTGATAAACAGCCAGATGGCTCTGTGAGTGCCGATGAAGATGCTGATGTCAAAGCAAAGAGAAAAAGGAAAAAACTGAGAAAGACTGAGGAACTCAGAGAGAGCAAAACACTAGAAAACAGGAACCTTTTCCTAGAGAAGAAACCTATACATAAGAAGCAAAGGAGTCAGGACAGAGGCAGAAGCACCACAGAGTTAGATAAGCTGATACCTGCACCTGCCCAGACACAGAAGAGTTCAAGAGCAGGTGTGGAAGAGAGAGGCCTCAGGTCTACTGACTCAGCTGGGGAGGTAAGTACTTGGGGGGATCAGTTGAAGGGCAGTAAAAATCTTACAGAGTACAGAAATGCTCCTGTCAAGCTGGCACTCCTTTGAGTGTTCAAGAAACTTTACAAAAACAAAGTGGAAACGGTGTAACAAACTAGAAGAATAGTTTTTATGTGGTTAGGGAGTTCCTTAATGTGTGATTAGAATAGGTAGTTATAAATGATGAAGATCATCCAGCTTTTGGACCTCCCACACTAATCTCTTAGTCTTAAAATTTGCTTTCTTTTAGACTACGACTAGAAAATTGAGGACTAATTTGTGAACAAAACAAGGATTTTTTTCAGGGCTACTCAGATGATGTGTAACATTGTGTAGTAAAACTGAAAATAAGCTTCATCAGCTCAGCTTTTCATACCTTACTTGGTATTTTTCCTATTGTCTTAAAAATATACTACTTTTTTACTTAAATAATAAGCACTAACATTATGAATTTTTTTTAATCTTACAAAAATATGTTTAATAGGAGTTATCCCATTATTATAAAAATTATTTTCATATGGCTTTTCAAAGTGGAAATATTTTCCACATTATTAAGGTATACATATATACAGTATCATGGGCTATGAAAAAGATCTTTTTTTTTTCCATCCATTCTGTGTTTGTGGATTTATCTTAAGGAAGTCATTTTAAAGGAAGAAAAAGCTAGGTATACAAAGATACTTATGGCAGTGTTAGCCTTACTAAAACTCATACCAGTCTGTCTACCATACCATTTCCATGAGGGAAATGATCAGGAAAATATTGCTGTATCAGCTTTGGGACTATACCTATCCATTGAAATACTAATTATGAGGTCAATGTAGCAAAAATAGAAAAGGTTCTAAAATGCTACAGTGAGGAAAGTTGTAAATATGAAACCAGTCATGTAAAAATATCTATGAGATGTAAATAAAGGAAAATGAACTTTAAACAACAAAATTATGCAAATTTACAATGATCAGAGGGGAGAATGTGGAGAAATAAAAATAGTCCTGTTTGGTTAGTAGGAGTGTAGGAAGATTTTTTGGAATTTTCTTTATTTTTAATAATTAAAAAAAATAAGAGTGAGGTGTTGAGTTTTGAATTTGATATTTTTATAAATCATCAGAGTTGAGGGATAATCTTGATTGAAGAAGCAGTTGACATTCAAAAGGATATAATAATCCGTGGTCGTGTGCCATAGTACCCAAAAGACAGTCACTGATGCCAGGAACCTGCATTTTCCAATTTTCAGATATATAGTATCAGTTCCTTCTCTGTCCTTGTTTTGGATCTTACATATGTCTCTTTTAGGAGAAAGAGATTAAAAAAAATGAACCCAAAGAAAAATACCAGAAAAGGCAGGATTTGGACAAGGAAGAAAAAGGTCGTAAAGAGCCAAAGGGATTAAAGAGTGAGTGTGAATACTAACATTTTACCTTTTACCATTGCAGTCTTTTATACAAAAATTTAATTTGCTGTGAAGACAGTCTCTCTTTTCTAACCTGCAGTGTCACAGAACTAGAAAATTTCATTCACTGGAGAATTTAGAACTTTATGCTACTTTTGTTTAAACAGTTACTTTATTATATGACAGTTCATATTTCTGTAATTTTTTTCTCTTCTGTTCACTTTTGTTTCTCCTTTTGATGGAGTACACTAGTACTTGATCTAGTACATTATAAATCCGTTGTGGTGGAAAAGTAAAGGTCTCTTACAATGGATGCTAAATGAGACAAACCACTGTTAATATGTTAATTGTATTTAAGCGCTGAGTCATTTATATAAATATGATACTGAATTTAAATTTTGTATCACATCAAGATACACCATAATTGAGAATCCATGACATGTCAGTACTAGAATCAGGTACTTTATAAAGCATTCACCATTATAGTATTTAAATAAACCCCACTGGATATTTTAGTTCATGTACCAAAAGTACTTGGAACACATGTTCTCATGAAGCAGTGATTCTAAAAGATAGGTAATTTCTTGTCCCCCCCCCCCCCCCCGCCCACCCAAGTCTGTATATGGCTGAGGTAATATTCAAATTAGATTTTGGTTACAGCTTGGGTTGGGACTTAGCAGTAAGTTAGAGCATTATAGGAAGCTGGGAAGGACCACTTGTTTTGATGGATTTTGCATAAAGTAACTTTGCATAAAGTTATAACTTAGGGGTATCTATTCAAAGTACCATATTTTAAGCATGTATCATTCTTCAGAGTCGAGATTAGGGATTCAAAATATAGTACAGTTGGAACTAATTTTTTTCTTCCTCACATACACTTGGAATATGTACTCTTAAACTGCTGTTCACTCCTTTTATAATGGTATTCACTAGGAGGCCAATTTTCAGCATCCCTGCTGATAAAATCTATCTGTCTTGTACCCTGAGTTTATAATGGAATTCTTCCTAGTTTTTTTCTATTCTGCCCTTTTTGGGGGTTATTATGTCATATCTGTTGTTTTGCCACTCTTCTTTCCACTTTGTTTTTTTAATTTTTTTATGTTTATTTATTGTTGAGAGAGAGAGACAGAGTGCAAGCAGGGGAGGGGCAGACAGAGAGGCAGACACAGAATCCAAAGCAGGCTCCAGGCTCTGAGCTGTCAGCATAGAGCCCGATGTGGGGCTTGAAACGATGAACCGTGAGATCATGACCTGAGCCGAAGCGGGGGGCTTAGCTGACTGAGCCACACAGGCACCCCATCTTCTTTCCACTTTTATGTTTAGTTAAAAGCTAAGTAGATTTTTACAGACATCAGGTATAATTTTACCAGGTGCATGGTCAGTGTGCTGGCACCCTTCAGTTTCCCCCACTCTCCACCAAGAGCCATTTTTGTGCAAGGTTAACTTTGGGATACAGTTGTAGGCAGTTGTTTTAGCAGAAGGACAGTGGTGTCCTGAGACTAGGATTATTGTGAGGCTCACTATCTTCAGTAGGCCTTTGTCAAAACAGGCAGTAGTTCCGAACACCTAGTTTAACAGCCATTCACTTTAGACACCTTTCTAAATATTGAGCAGGCAGTAGAAAGGCCAGTTGAAACAAGTTCACAGCTTTGATAGTAAATCTGATCATGCTTTATAACCAAGACAGACACTAGTAAAAATTTCAAATTCTTACTATTTCTTTAATACCTAGATTTTCTTTTGATTTCAACAGAAATTTGTGAGTCATATTTATTCTCAATTTTATTTTTTCACTAGCATTTAAGGAAATCAGAAATGCATTTGATTTATTTAAATTAACTCCAGAAGAAAAAAATGATTTTCCTGAGACTAATCGGAAAAGAGAAGAAATACCACTAGATTATAAAATCACAGAAGATCACAAAACCAAGGAAAACAAGCAGTTACTTAAAGAAAGGAGAAATACAAGAGACGAAACTGATACTTGGGCTTATATAGCTGCAGAAGGTGATCAAGAGGTTCTGGACAGTATGAGCCAAGCAGATGAGAATTCTGGTAAGTATGTTTGTAATAATTTTGCAGTATTTTTTCAGGATAATGTACCATATTTCACTTTTCTAACTCCTCTCTCCCAGTATAATTCTGATCAGGAAGTAATGAAGTAGATTTTATTGACCCTTCCAAAGAAACACATTTTTATCTTGAAGACTTAAGTCATTCTGTGATTCTGAATTGATTAAACAAGTATTTTCTGAGTTCCTATACTTTGCTTTTAGCACATTTAGAAATTATAAAGATTTTTGGTTTTCTACATTACCTACTCTTGCCAAGCAGTCTGATTGTATATCTCATTAGATTTCTTTCAGAAAATTATCAAATACAGACTTATTTGTATTCTACCCTTTTAACTTTGCAATAACACTTGCTAAAATAAAATTATATTATAAATGCTATCCTGGGGATGTTGGAATTGGCTGCCAAGGAGGGAGAATCATGGATAGAATTCAGAGTACAGTAGCTGTGGGGAAGAGCGTGTGTATACACACACAGACACACACACACACACACGTATATAAAACTAGGACACAATAAACAAAAGAGATTAACCTGGTAAAACTCTCTTATTTGTAAATCTTGAGAAACAATTGAAGAGAATTAAAAAAAATTGTTTTTTAATGTTTCTTTGTTTTTGAGAGAGAGAAAGAATGCAAGTGGGGGTGGGGCAGAGAGAGAGAATCGAATCAGGTTCCAGCTCCAAGCTGTTAGCACAGAGCCCAGCAAAAGGCTCGAACTCACGAACCAGGAGATCATTACCTGAGCTGAAGTCAGCTGCTTAACCGACTGAGCCACCCAGGCACCCCAAAGAGAATTTTTTAAGTATTTCAGCGGGCACCTGGGTGGCTCAGTCATATGAGCCACCAACTCTTGATTTCAGCCTCAGGTCATGATCCCAGGGTCATGGGATTGAGCCTTACGTCAGGCTCCACGATTAGCATGGATCTTGCTTAAGATTCTCTCTCTTCTTCTGCCCTTTGCATGTTCTTGCTCTTTCTCTCAAATAAAAATAAAAATAAAATATTTCCAGATGTATGGCAGGCTAGATAGTCTGGGTGACTCTCATACTGCAATACAGCTGGATTCTGAATACTATGTAAAACATATTTTCTGATACATTGCTGAGCTTACAGGAAATTGGGACACCTTCTAGGAGGAGTAGACAAAGGGGACGAAAGAGGTTGCCCACAGGGCACATGCCAAATAGTGGCTTTGCTGTTGGGATATTAAACAATAAAGAACAGATAGTAGGTGTTGGTTTGCAAACTCCAGACTTCCCTGGGTGAAATCTGAATCCAGCCTGTCTGGGGAGTACAGGAAGTAACCAAAGAAAGGGGCCGGCCACTCCAGATTGATAGGTGGCAGATTTAATAAGCAAGGGGACTTTACATATGAGACTTGCCTTCGTTTGCCACAAGTCGAGTAGATCAGTCTGTGCATGTGCACACACACAACACACACACATGCACCCCTCCCTGTGAATCTTAAAAGTTTATATAGAGGCCTTAACTGGATTCAGTCACATACTTAGTCCACATAGTCTCAACAACACCTTAAACTCTCAAGGCTATGTCCTTGAAATAGCTCCTAGTATGAAAATGGTGGGTGGAACCTTCTGAAGAAAAGCCTCTCATTGCTTGTGTCAACCCAAAGTCATATCCTCTCAATGACCTCCTTCCAACAGTAGCGAACATCAGTAAAGCCATAGGTTGGTTCACTGAAAAGACTAATAGAATAGACAAGCTTCTACCAATGTTGACTAAAGAATGAAAATTGAAAAGAGAATGCATAAACAAACAATATTTCCAGTGAGAAAAGAGACATGATTGTAGATTGTGTACAGATTAAAAAGATAATTCTGTGAGCAGTTTTTTACCAATAGATTTGAAAATAGAGTGAAATGGGAAAATTCCTGGGAGAATATAGTTTAACAAAACTGACCCAAAAAGAAATACAAAAATTGAGTAGTTTTACAGCTATTAAAGAATGTGAGGGGCATGTGGGTGGCTCAGTCGGTTAGGCATCTGACTTCAGCTTAGGCCATGATCTTGTGGTTTGTGAGTTCACGCCCCACGTGGGGCTCTGTGCTGACAGCTTCAGAGCTGGGACCCTGCTTTGAAGTCTGTCTGTCTGTCTGAATGTCTCTCTCTCTCTCTCTGCCCCACCCTTGCTTGTGTTCTGTCTCTGTCTCTCAAAAATGAATAAATGTTAAAAAAAAAAAAAAAGAATGTGAAATAGTAATTTAAAATAGCCTTAAAAATTTAACACTACAGGGCGCCTGGGTGGCTCAGTTGGTTGAGCGTCCGACTTTGGCTCAGGTCCTGGTCTCATGGTTCATGGATTCAAGCCCAGCATCGGGCTCTGTGCTGACAGCTTGCTTGGAGCCTGGAGCAGGCTTTGGATTGTGTCTCCTGCCCCTCCCCCGCTTGCTCTCTGTCTCTCAAAAGTAAATAAATGTAAAAAAAAAAAATTTTTTTTTTTTTTTCAAATTTAACACCAGGCACAGATAGTTTCAATACAAGAGCTTACCAAAATTATAAAAAAGTCTTCCTAAAATAAAGAATGCTAACTTGTTCCTTGGGCCCATTATACTTTCAGAACCATAATGAGAAAGAAACTTTGTAAGAAAGGAAAGTGACAGGTCAAGCTTGCTCATGAACTCAGATGTAAGTATCCCAAACAAAACGTTAGGCAATTGAATCTAGCTGTATGTAAGAACATAACCTATTATAATATAACATAACTTAATAGTTAGCAGTCCTTAGGAATTCAGTGAGTAAAGGAGAAATTGATTCAGAAACATCCTCAATTTCTAAAAAACAAAACCTAACAAATTAATAAAAGGGAGCTTTCTCGGGGAACGGTCAAGATAGTGGAGCAGCATGGAAGTTTTTTGCATCTCTCGTCCCTGAAATGCAGCCAGATCAACACTAAACCCTCTTTCACGCCTAGAAAATTGATCTGAGGATTAACACAACAGTCTGCACAACTTGAACCACAGAACTCGGCAGGTACACAGTGCAGAGAGGTGAACTGGGGTAGAGAGAAGCCGCAGAGGGGTAGGGATCGGTTTTTGCTTGCAGAGAGAGGACAGAGAAAGTAGGGAGAGTACGGGAAAAGCACTCCCCTTGAAAGAAGCTGGAGAGAAAAAGAGAGTAGAAATACCCATAAGGGAATTCCCAAGAAAGGAAGAAAAGAGAAAGGAAGAGAGTTTGGATAGCATTAAGACTCTATGAACAGGGGAGTATAGAGTCTGAAACTCCACAGCTCAATACCTGGCAGAGTTCTGGTGGGAAGGGTGCATCCTCAGAAGCAGAGAGCAAGGTCCTCAGGGTCCTTAGGCCACACGGGGAGAGACAGTGGTTCCCCTGCCAAGAGGACATTTGGTAGAGGCTGTGTGGCCTCCCCCCAACAGGCAAAGGTCTCAGCAAACCCTGGAGAACAGCCACGTTTGCTGGTGTTGGAACAAGGATGTTAAGAGGGGGGTGAAGCCTGGTGCCAGATGTGTGTTGTTATAGACCCTAATCCCTGAAACACTGGTGCTACGCGATCATGTGAACTTTTTCTGGGGCAGGCTGGCACCTGGCCACAGTCTCCAGGCCTCTGCAACAGTGTGGTTACATGAACATTCCTGGGGCTGGGCTGGCATTTATAATATAATAATGTATTACAAACCTGTAATCATCAAAACAGTATGGTACTGGCACAAAAGCACTCAGATCCTTGGAACAGAATGGAGAACCCAGAAATGGACCCACAAACATATGGCCAACGAATCTTTGACAAAGTAGGAAAGAATATCCAGTGGAATAAAGACAGTCTCTTCAGCAATTGGTGTCAGGAAAACTGGACAGCGGCATGCAGAAAAATGAACCCGGACCACTTTCTTACACCATACACAAAAATAAGCTCAAAATGGATGAAAGACCCAAACGTTAAGACAGGAATCCATCAAAATCCTCTAGGATTTTCAGCCACAGCAAGTTCTTTTTCAACACGTCTCCAGAGGCAAGGGAAACAAAAGCAAAAATGAACGATTGGGACCTCATCAAGATAAAAAGTTTCTGCACGGTGAAGATAACAATCAGTAAAACTAAAAGGCAACTGATGGAATGGAGAAGATATTTGCAAATGACATATCAGATGAAGGGTTAGTATCCAGAATCTATAAAAGACGTGTCAAAGTCAACATCCAAAAAACAATCCAGTCAAGAAATGAACCAAAGACATGAATGAACACTTTTCCAAAGAAGACATCCAGATGGCTAACAGACACATGAAAAAAATGCTCAACATCACTCATCATCAGGGAAATAAAATCACCACCTCAGCCCTCTCAGAATGGCTAACATTAACTCCGGCAACAAAAGATGTTGGCAAGGATGCGGAGAAAGAGGATCTCTTTTGCACTGCTGGTGGGAATGCAAACTGGTGCAGCCACTATGGAAAACAGTATGAAGCTTCCTTAAAAAGTTAAAACTACCCTACGACTCAGCAATTGCACTACTAGGTGTATATCCAAGGGATACAGGTGTGCTGTTTCATAGGGGCACATGCACCCCAGTGTTTATAGCAGCACTATCGACAATAGTCAAAGTATGGACAGAGCCTAAACATCCATCGACAGATGAACGGATAAAGATGTGACATATATATGTGGGGAGGGGGTGTATACATGTTTATACGTGTGTGTATACATGTATACATGTGTGTGTGTGTATATATATGTATATATACACACATATATACATACAATGGAGTATTACTCAGCAATCAAAAAGAATGAAATCTTGCCATCTGCAACTATGTGGCTAGAACTAGAGGGTATTATGCTAAGTGAAATAAGTCAGTCAGAATAAGACAAATATCATATGACTTCACTCATATGAGGACTTTTAAGATACAAACCAGATGAACATAAGGGAAGGGAAGCAAAAATAATATAAAAACAAGGAGGAGGACAAAACATAAAAGACTCTTAAATACAGAGAACAACCAAGTGTTGCTGGAGGGGCTATGAGGGGGGATGGGCTAAATGGGTAAGGCATTAAAGAAGACACTTGTTGGGATGAGCACTGGGTATTACATGTAGGGGATGAATCACTGGTATCTATTTCTGAAATAATTATTATACTATATGCTAACTAACTTGGATGTAAATTAAAAATTAAAAGGGAGCTTTCTCAAGAACGTTAAACTTTTGGCAAACATCTGTCACTGCTTTTATTCCACATTATTCTAAGGTCTACCCAGTACAGTAAGAGAGTGAAAAACAAAAGATACAAGCCTTTGGGAAGGAGGCCTCCCCTCTCCCTTCCCCCAAAAAGCTGTTCATTATTAGATGTTATCATATATGTAGAAAACTCAAAAGAATCCACAAATTTTTAGAAATGTTAAATGTTTAACAGGTGATTGGATATAAGGCCAATATATAAAAATTACCTACAGTTCTGCATATATTTCTTTCTTTAAATTTTTTTTTTTACATTCATTCTTTTTTGAGAGACATAGTGAGACAGAGCGTGAGCAGGGGAGGGGCAGAGAGAGGAGAGACAGAATCCAAAGCAGGCTCCCAGCTCGAGCTGTCAGCACAGAGCCTAACGCCAGGCTCGAACCCATGAACGGTGAGATCATGACCCGAGCTAAAGTCAGACACTCAACTGACTGAGCCACGCAGGCGCCCCGATGGCAAAACCATTTTTAAAAGAATGAAAGAGAATGACCTTCAAATTATCGACCCTCCCCCCCCCAGCTGGGGGGGGGGCGGGGGGGGCGCCCCCCCCCCCACTAGGTGGGAGTGTTTAGGTCCTGGCATGGTTCTGTGCTCAAGGTAGTGCTGTGTTCACTGATGTTCACCTCCTAACACATTCTTTAGCGTTATTAAAAATAAAATTTTAAATTAAAACTAATAAAGTTTATTAAAAATAAAAAGTTAAAATTACCAGATGCTGAATCAAGATCCAGTACTTGGTAGGAATGAACATAGGATTTTGAACCAGTTTGCTACGTGACAGACCAAAATCTGAGCTGAAGCATAACCTTTTCTTGTTACTTTGTAAGAGTCCTGTAAATTAGGCCATATTCTGTCAGCTGATATAAACCCTCATGTGTCCTGCTTCCCAGATCTTTTTCGTGGTACCATGGTGCCGTGCTAGAGTGAGGAGGTCCAGCTGTGGGCTCAGATATGTCACAGTACGAATATGGCTCTTGGCTTACTGATGTGTGTCTGAGCAGATCCAGAACCTCTTCACCTTACCTGTAACATGTATCCCCTTACAGGTTATTGTGCATGGATTAAATGTGCTAATTCTTACTGAACGGTAGCTGCTTTTACTATTACTACTGCTATTCAGAAAGTGAGGTAAGGCAACTTGATGTGACTTACTCAGAGCCATGCAGCTGACATGTGGAGCTGGGATGTAGAAAATCCAGGATGTGCAGCTCCTGAGGTTGTGCTGTTGCTACAGTGGAATGCTCTTGGAGGTGCAGAGAGAAGTGTTGGCTTGAATCAAGAGCTTTGGAAGAATTTCCTTCATTTACTTGCATGTCTTTTACAAACTTCATCTCGATGGCAAGATTAACTGCCTAACATTTGTAAAATTTGAGGAATTGGTTTTAGGTGAAAATACTTTAACTCTGACCATAAAATATTTATGCTTTTTACTTTCTAAAATAGCACGGTTGTTTTTTGGAGCCCTGAGTGGCTCAGTTGGTTAAGCATTTGACTTCAGCTCAGGTCATCATCTCGTAGTTCATGAGTTCGAGCCCAGCGTTGGGCTCTGTGCTGATAGCTCGGAGCCTGGAACATGGTGCCTGCTTCCGATTCTGTGTCTCCCTCTCTCTCTACCTCTCCCCCGCTCACACTGTCTCTCTCAAAAATAAATATTAAAAATTCTTTTAATAAAAAACTTTAAAAAATAGCACAGTTGTTTTGAATTACTCCCTAATGAGTTATGTTCAAATCTTATTTGTTGCATGGCAGATAGTGGATCAACACGTCCTTTCCTAATGTTAACGAGCCCCTGGGTCAAACAGATGAGGGAGGAAACCAGCACTTGCTTTATGGGTAGGAGGGAGCACAGAGGGCTTTCAGGAGGAGAGTTTGGAGCTGAGTCTGAAGATCAGTGGCTTTTATTTACATACAAGTTTGGTTTACACATTTAGAATGGCTTTACCTACATAAATGATTGGAGGAAATATATATCCAAGAAGAATGGCCAAAGATAGAAATGTTACGAGATTTGGGGTTCCTGGATGGCTCAGTTGGTTAAGGATCTGACTTCGGCTCAGGTCATGATCTCACACGTGGCTCGTGAATTCGAGTCCTGCATCAGGCTCCATGCTGACAGCGCAGAGCCTGGAGCCTCCTTCGGATTCTGTGTCTCCCTCTCTCTGCCCCTCCCCTGCTCACACTCTGTCTCCAAAATAAAACGTTAAAAAATTTTTCAAAAGACACTACAAACTTACGAAAATGGCATTGTTACAGGGGAAAAAAGTGTATTAATAAGCCTCTTCTGTGTTCCAGATGGCAGACAACAGATTTTGAGTTTGGGCATGGACTTGAAGTTGGAGTGGATGAAATTAGAAGATTTTCAAAAGCATCTTGATGGGGAAGATGAGAGTTTTACTACAGCAGATGCAATTCCGAGTAGTGAGTAGTGTGGGTATTTTGGAGATTCTTTTCACGAATCTAGATGTGTGAAGTCTAATTTATCTTAATTCTTTCATTGCAGATTTATTGAGGGATGCTGTGAAAAATGGGGATTACATTGCTGTGAAGGTTGCACTTAATTCAAATGAAGACTATAACCTGGACCAAGAGGTAATACATCTTAGTAAAATCTCATGAAATAAAGATGGAAAGTAGCGCTTTTCACATAATTCAGTTTTACTTTTCATATTTTAAAAATTATAAAAGTAAGGGGGTGCCCGGGTGGCTCAGTCGGTTAAGCACCAACTTCGGCTCAGGTTGTGATCTCGCGGTTCATAAATTCAGGCCCCCGCTTTGAGCTGTGCTGACAGCTCAGAGCTTGGAGCCTGCTTCAGATTCTGTGTGTGTCTCTCTCTTTGCCCCTCCCCTGCTTGCTCACGCTCTCTCTCTCTCTCTCTCTCAAAAACATTTAAAAAAATTTTTTTTTAATTATAAAAGTAGGGGTGCCTGGGTGACTCAGTCAGTTGAGCATCTGACTCTTGTTCAGCTCCAGGTCATGAGATCGAGCCCTGAGTCGGGCTCTGCACTGGGCATAGAGCTTGCTTAAGATTCTCTCTCCCTATATCATTCGTGCTCACTCTGTCTCTGTCTCTCTGTCTCTGTCTCTCTCTCTCTCTCAAAAATTAGAAAGATGCTCTCTTCCCCCTCCCCACCCCATATCCCTCTCCCTGGCTCGTGCTCTCTCTCTCTAAAATAAAATGTTATAAAAGTAATGTTCACTTTATAAACTGAAAGCACAGTAGAAATGTGTAATGTAGAAAATTATAGACCTTGTAATTCCAACCCCTACAGTGACCATTTGGTTCAGCTGTGACCTGTCTGGTTTTGTTTGTGGTTCTGTCTGTGGTTGAACCTCTGCTGCTTGAGGGCATAAAATGACTCCTTGTGTCTGAGTCTTTTAAGCTTGGAGAATTTTTATTTTTTTTTTTTTTATTATTATTATTTTTTAATGTTTATTCATTTGAGAGAGAGACAGAGCGTGAGCAGGGGAGGGGCAGAGAGAGGGAGACACAGAATCCAAGGCAGGCTCCAGGCTCTGAGCTGTCAGCACAGAGCCTGACATGGGGCTCAAACTCAAAAACTGTGAGGTCATGACCTGAGCTGAAGTCGGACGCTTAACCGACTGAGCCACCCAGGCGCCCCAGAGGATTTTTATTTTTAGATAGTCACATCTGTCAGTCCTTTCCTTTATGGCTTCTGGGTGTCTTGTCTTACTTACAAGAGATTTTTATATTTTCTTCTTTAGTTTTCATGCTCTCGTGGTGGATTTTTAGGTTTAATCTTCAGAGATTATGGTTCAAAAAAATTATTGGGATTTTGATTAAAATTGCATGAAATCTGGGGCACCTGGGTGGTGCAGTCAGTTAGGCATCCAACTCTTGATCTCAGCTCAGGTCATGATGTGGTTTGTGAGGTTGAGCCCCGCACTGGGCTCTGCTCTGATGATGCCGAGCCTGCTTGGGATTCTGTCTCTCCTTCTCTGTGCCCCTCCCTTGCTTGTGTGTGTGCGTTCTCTCTCAAAATGAATAATTAAACATTAAAAGAATTTTTTTAATTGTATGAACTCTATAGCTAAACTTGGTTGAGAATTGACATTTTTTACATTTGAGTCCTCCAAATAAGAACGTGATAACTCTACATTCATTCAGCTCTTCATTTATTCCTAAAGCGGTTTTATGAGTTTTTTCCTTCATACGATTCTTGCACATTTAGTTTAGATGCTTTCCTACATATTTGATAATTTTTAAATTATCTTAGTGTCATCATTAGGATCTTTTTCCTCCCATATTTTGTCTTCTAACACATTATTACAGGTGTTCGGTGAGGCTATTGATCTGTGTGTGTGTGTGGTCTCTGGTCACTTTGAAATTCTCTTACTTTAATAACTTTTAAATTATTCTCTGGGTAGAGAATATGATCATCTGCTGAAAAGTAACTGTTTTGTTTCCTTCGTGCACAGTAATATTTCTTTTTCTGGTCTTGTAAACTTGGTGACATTTTGCAGAAGAGTTCTGATGGAGGCGATCCTGTTCTGTCTCTCGTCTGAGGGTGGCTTTCCCCTGAGGCTGTGTGAAGATCCTTTTTCTGTTGTGCTGTTGTTGGTTTCTAGTGGACAGTAGACTTCCTTTTGTCTATCTCTTGAAGTTCTTATCAGGGATGGATGTTGGGTTTTATCTGGTGCTTTTTTCCCTACTTTCATTCTTATGTAGCTTGGTCTTCATTAATAAAAAGCCTAGCAGCTACAGGGAACTTTACTAAGTTAGAAAAAAGGTTTTTTCCCTCTAATATGTTTTGTGGTAATAAGGTAATTTGCAGATGAGAGGAAGTGCACTACCTTATTTCAGTTAATTTTTCTTACATTTGTGTTCAGATTGCTCATGCAGGTGAATTCTGCTAAATTTTCAGATTGTAGCCAAATTAACTCACCTTGTTAGAACTTGGTTTTATCAAATGGCATTTAATAAATGGCTTGATTTTCCCATGTGTTTGTTTCAAATGATTGGAAATGTTTTGGCTTTTTATTTTTTGTCAACTTTATGTAATTTTATCTCTTTTTAAAGTATCTTAGGGGTGCCTTGGTGGCTCAGTCAGTTAAGCATCCAACTTCGGCTCAGGTCGTGATCTCGCGTTTGTGGGTTCGAGGCCCGTGTCAGTCTCTGTGCCGACAGCTCAGAGCCTGGAGCCTGCTTCGGATTCTGTGTCTCCCTCTCTCTCTTCCCCTCCCCAACTTGTGCTCTGTCTCCCCTGTCTCTCTCTCTCTGTCAAAAATAAATAAACATTAAAATTTTTTATAAAGTATTTTAATTTGTCTAGATTGTCATAGCCTGTTAGAAACCAATCATATCAGTGTCCTGTTTCCTGCTTCTGAATTTTCTTCTTCATCCCCTGAGCAATCAAACTGTCATTTCCCAACAGTTAGCTTTTGTAGAGGCCATTTGTCTAATCCAGACAGCATTCGGTTACCCTTGGACTTAGGTCACTTCTAGTGGTCATTTCTAGCCTCAGATCTTTGGCCAGCTAAGCAACTATCACGAATGTGAGTTTCACCTGTTTTACCTAGAACACAAGGAGGCTTTCGGACCTGAAATGTGCGATAAATAAATAAGTACCTTTGCCATTTTTATAGCATCAAGATGCACTATTCATCAGTATGTCGTGCAGAATGTTGACGGGCCTTTAGAACGTTAATACCTGGAAGTTGTAAAATTTTTATGACATGTAAAGAAATTGTGAAGGTTATTAGTTTCTGATTATAATAAGGATATTTTAGTGAGGGGCACCTGCCTGGCTCAGTCAGAAGACGGTGCGGTGCAACTCTTGATTTCAGTGTTGTGAGTTCAAGCCCCACATTGGGTGTAGAGATTAATTATTAAGAATAAATAAGTAAACTTAAATAAAAATAAGGATATTTTAGTGAAAGACTTAGGTAGATGCTTAAATCAGTATACTTCAGCGAGTTCACGTTGAAACATCCTGGGTGAAGAGACTTAGTTCTGGAATTTTTCTGATAGACATTGACATGTCTTTTCCTCAACAAAACCAATGAAGGATTCAAGCGGGATGACCCTGGTGATGCTCGCCGCAGCCGGAGGGCAAGACGACCTTCTGAGGCTCCTCATCAGGAAAGGGGCTAAGGTGAATGGCAGACAGAAGAATGGGACCACCGCCCTCATTCACGCCGCCGAGAAGGTTGGGAACTCAAGAGCCCTCAGTTTCTTAGTCTAGGAATTCCTGCCTGTGGACTGGGACGGTCTGTTTCCGTCCTGTCCTGAAACGTAACTCTCATATAGTCACAAAGCTTTAGAGTCTCATATTTCAGTTCATCTCAGACTTGTCATGAATAGTTTTTGTTAATTAGTAGCTGTACTTTGTAATTGAATTTTCAAAATGTGATTCGTGTAGTGGGAAGTGATTTATATTGAAAAAGGACCCTGGGGGCTCCTGGCTGGCTCAGTTGGTAGAGCATGCGAGTCTTGATCTCGGGGTCATGAGTTCAAGCCCCATGTTGGGCACAGAGTTTACTTTAAAAAAAGAAAAAGTAAAAGGACCTCTGGTTAAGGTACTAATACTGGTTTCAATGTTAGATCTTTTAAAAATCTTTTCCGGTTGAGGGGCACCTGGGTGGCCGAGTCAGTTAAGTGTCCCGCGTCCGGCTCTGTGCTGACAGCTCGCAGCCTGGAGCCTGCTTCAGATTCTGTGTCTCCCTCTCTCTCTGCCCCTCCCCCACTCACGGTGTCTGTCTCAGAGAAAAATAAACATTTAAAAAAATGAAAAATCTTTTCCAGTTGAAATGCTCCTTTTGGTTAAGAATTTAATGAAAATATTGCCACATATTATCTTTTTAAAAGATGAATACACAGAGATTCATAGGTTGAAACCAGTGGTTCCACTTGAGATCGAAGTTGCTGGCAAAGGGCGTGTGGCTGTGTGGAGCCTGAGCAGGAGGGCACAGTGAAGAACCGTGTTCACCAACCTGCTTGGGATAGAATCTGAGTATTTTTCCTGATGGCTAAAAATTTCAAATCATCAAAAAATATCTTCTAAAGAATTTTGGGAATTAAATTTGCTTTTTCTTTTTTTTTTTTTTTTTTAATAGAACTTCCTAACTACAGTGGCTATTCTTTTGGAAGCAGGAGCTTTTGTAAATGTCCAGCAGAGTAACGGTGAGACTGCTCTAATGAAGGTAAATACTTCACACGGGTCACCTACTCCCTCGCTCTTCACAGATGCCTCTGCCAGGCAGTCTGCTGGGGGCCGAGAATAGGATGGGGAACAGGACACAGATGTGTAAGAGAAACCGTTTAGCAAAGAAGCAGTTAAAAGCTGGTGTGAACACGATCTCGCGGTCCGGGAGTTCGAGCCCCGCGTCAGGCTCTGGGCTGATGGCTCGGAGCCTGGAGCCTGTTTCCGATTCTGTGTCTCCCTCTCTCTCTGCCCCTCCCCCGTTCATGCTCTGTCTCTCTCTGTTCCAAAAATAAATAAACGTTAAAAAAAATTAAAAAAAAAAAAAAAAAAAAGCTGGTGTGAACAATAATGTAATAGGAATAAGCACAGGGAGCTCTGGAATTACATGAAAGTTGGTACCAGGCCTAGCAGTGTGGATTCAGGGCCGGACAGGGCAGGGCTTCTGGCTGGCTCAGTCAGTAGAGCATATGACTCTTGATCTCAGGGGTCATCAGTTTGAGCCCCATGTTGGGTTTAGATTACTTTAAAAAAAAGAGGTAAGGAGCACCTGAGTGGCTCAGTCAGTTAAGCATCTGACTTCAGGTCAGGTCATGAACTCATGGTTTGTGAGTTTGAGCCCCGTGTTGGGCTCTGTGCTGAAAGCTCGGAGCCCGGAGCCTGCCTCAGATTGTGTGTCTCCCTCTCTCCCTGTTCCTCCCAGCTCCTGTTCTGTCCCTCTCCCTCTCCCTCTCTCTCTCTCTCTCTCTCTCTCTCTCTCTCTCTCTCAAAAATAAAGATTAGGGGTACCTGGGTGGCTCAGTCGGTTGAGCCTCCAACTTCAGCTCAGGTCATGATCTCACAGTTCATGAGTTCAAGCCCCGCATTGGGCTCTGCGCTGACAGCTCAGCCTGGAGCCTGCTTCGGATTCTGTGTCTCCCTCTTTCTGTCTCTCAAAGATGAATAAATGTTTAAAAAAATTTTTTTTTAATAAATACATAAATAAAGACTTAAAAATTTTTTTTTCTTTTTAAAAGAGGTGAGATACGGTGGATGTGATGGGTGGCTGAGCTGCATCCCACAGAATGATACATAAGCTGACAGGGATGAGCTGTGTGAGCGGAAACTGGAGTAAGATGTGTACTGACACCTGGGAGTGGGAAAGAGCACGGTGTGCTTACATTATGGTTTTACGTGAGTGGAATCAGATTTCTTCGAGTGTGTTTGCAGTTGTGGTTTGATGATTGTTTTGAATGGAAGGTTGCTAAAGCTTCCTACATATCTCCCCCTTTAATTGCCCCTCTCTGTTTACAACAGTTTTGTATTTGCCTCTCCTGGGGCCTAGCCCAGTCTAGAATGTTCCTGTGGCAGTTCTAAATTCCTGGCCTACGATGCTGTTAGGACATAACAGGTCCTGACATCACACCGAGTGTTAGTTCCCTGCACGGAGGGAGGCTCTGTCTTACTGCCCCCTTCCTAGATACAGGTTGGTGCAAGCTCTTAATCCGAGTAGGTGTTTCTTGGCCGTACTGAGTTTCAGCTGCATTTCCTGAGTCAGTGAGAGCACAGGTACAGGCTCAAGTTACCACTGGGCCTGGGCCTCAGTGTGGTCTTGAATCTTTGTACTCTCAAGGCCAGCATCACCTGTCCCCTCGGCCGAACTCACTCCTTGTGCTGCTGTTTCACTTCTGGTTCGCGGAAATGCTTATTTTGTTCAGGAGCCCTACTTTCGAATTTTAATTTTCCTTTATGTGTACCTGTTGCCATATGTTTAGAGCAGAGGTGGCACCCCAAAGCATGAATTAAAACTTTGTCTTACCGCGAAATCACTGGATACATGCTGCACAGCAGATACTCGAGTAGTCAGGCGTGTGGAGGTGCGCACAGGGCAGTGAGCGCAGACACAGGAATTAGGATGACCTAATCCTGAGAGCGTTCAGGAGCCACAAAGCTGGAGAAACATAATCAGAGGAAAGGTGACTGTTTTTAATGTCCCCCTAGGTCAGTAGGGGGAAGGAAATGGATAAAAGACCAGGAGTTAGCAGACATATAGGGGACATTTTTTAAATTAAGTGAAATAATAGTCTGTACCCAGGTAGTGATAGTGGAGATAGAAGTGGGTAGACCAGTGTTTTAAAGAGGTAGAATTCATGGGACTTGGTAATTGACGGCTATGCTTGTAATCCTGTTTGCTAATTTAGGGAACACAGACAGTATACAATGGGAGTGGGGTTGCATTTGAGCTGAAAATGCTCAGATGTTTCACATTGTGATCTTTTGCTCAGGAGAAGGGTGTGGGCTCTATATTCAGATTCGGGTTCATCTGTGTAGACAACATGATTACAGCCCTAGGCTGAGAGTTGGGTCACCACTGAGATTTGGAAGGGAAAGAACGGTCAGAGAAGGCAGCCACATAGGAAAGACCAGAGGAAGAGGAAGATCGGGAGGGAGAGGTATCCTGAGTGAGCTGGCCCGAAGCATCTGTGGGGCAGAGATGCCAAAGAACAATGGGCTGAGAAATTGGGAGAAAGGGAGAAATTGCCCTTGGGGGTTAGCACTGCAGAGGGTGTTGGCGCCCTCATCTGGGCAGAGTTTGTATTGGGTTTGAGGGATGTGGGCTTGCAGGGGCTGGGAAGGTGGGTGCTGGATGTAGCTGGCACTTAGGAGTTGGTCTGAAAAGGAGGAAGGCAGTGCCCAGAGGGGAAGAGGTCGAGGGATGGTTTCTTGTCTCTTCCCAGAGAGGAGCTTAAGCATACGTAATAAACTGTTGTCTAAATTAGACTGCCTATAAATGTCTTTAATTTTGGTTTTTATTTTTTTGGTTTGCTTTGGTTTTTGTTTGTGTTGGGTTTGGGGGGGCACCTATTGTTTAAGCTTTACTTAGATTTAGTATATTAAATTGGTTTTATTGAATGTGAGAATTAGAAGAAATAAACCTGGGGAAAGATTTTCAGAAATGTTTAAAACAAAATAAAAAACCTTTCATCTCAGAAATAACGTATGAACTTGATCATTACCAGAATGTGAGGGTGTGGAGAAAGCGCATTCTCACCCCCTAATGTTGGGCATACACCTGGTCCCAGCAGGGGCCTCTCGCCCTTCCTGCTACTGACATTGCGGGCCGGATCGCTTGTAGGATGTGTCGCAGCATCCCTGGCCTCTGCGCCAGGTGACATAGTGCCCACCCTCAGGTGTAACAACCAGCAATGTCTCCGTCAGTTGCCTGAATTCCCCCGGGGGCAAAACCACCCCAGTGGGAACCACAGGGCTACATGCTTTTGAAGGGCATTTGTCAGATCTGTCACTAGATGCATGCCCTTTGACCTAGCGATTACACGGCTCAGACACCTGCTCTGTAGAAATGCTGTCCCGCATGCTCAGTAGCACACGAGATGGCATTGTTCCTGTGGGAAAGCTTACCGGCTTGGCCCTGTTCCACGTACAATATATATTACGTATATTTTAATATCGAACCATATTGTCAAATTGGTTTCCGTACCACACCCAGTGCTCATCCCAACAGGTGCCCTCCTCAGTGCCCACCAGCCACGTTCCCTTCCCCCATCTGCATCAACCCTCAGTTTATTCTCAGTTCTTAAGAGTCTCTTATGGTTTGCCTCCTTCCCTCAATGTAACTTTTTTTTTCCCTTCCCCTTCCACATAAGAGTGAAAACATACGGTATCTCTCTCTGTATGACTTACTTCACTTAGCATAACACTCTCCAGTTCCATCCACGTTGCTACAAAAGGCCGTATTTCATTCTTTCTCATTGCCAAGTAGGATTCCATTGTACATCTGTGTACAATATATTATTTTAATTTCAGCCTCAGTGTCGTGAGGCAGAAGTACCGTTATCCCCTCTTGACAAGTGGAAACAGTGAGACTCAGAATTAAGGGATTTACTTGAAGTCACAAAGCCGGTAAGTAACAGAGACAGGAGAGAGCCTGGATGTAGGTCTTTTTACTCTAGAAATGGTCTTTGAACTGCATCCAGCTCCATCTTAGATTTGCTGGATTCAGATTTGTATCTGTGCTTAATTAGTCTCCTTTAAAGCAGCTCCTAGGAAAATCGTGAAATTACTTTGTGATGCTAAGAGAGCTCCCTTGGAGATTCCCAAGAGGATCTCACTTGTCTGGGTGCTAAGGTATCGGCTGCTAGGGCACAGGACTTGGTCCGAAGAGTGGAGCACGCCAGAGCTTAGAAAGGCCTGGTGTTTGTTCTGTCTTGGGGCAGAAGTACCTTTCTCAGACTTGCCCATTTCCCCAGGAGTCAGGGAGGAGATTGAACGTAGCACAGATTTCGGTACCGTTCGCGGACTAAAAGGAGCATATGCCACCTGTCGTTGATGTCACAGTTTGTAACCGTGGGTGAGACCTGATAACCGTGTTCTCCCCCCCCCACCCCCCCGACCTTCTGTCCTCTTCTCGAAGAACACCTGGGCTCACGTGTGGAGAAGGGGACACACACTGCTGGGTAGTTCTCTTATTTTGCAGTTAAGTGATTACTACTCCTTTTTTCCTGTCATAGGCCTGTAAAAGAGGAAATTCTGATATCGTACGACTTGTAATTGAATGTGGAGCTGACTGCAATATTTTGTCAAAGCACCAAAATAGTGCCCTGCATTTTGCGAAGCAGTGCAACAACGTGTTGGTGTACGACTTGCTGAAGAATCATTTAGAGACGTAAGTGTGCGTGAATGTGCCATGGTTCAGTCACAGAGTCGTCTTGGACACGTCATCGTTAGAGGTGTGGAACGGGAAAAGATTGTCGCGTGGAAGTCCTGCCAGGTTTCTGTTCTCAAAAGCTCATACGTTTAGTAAGTGCCATATGAGTTGTTTTTCCGCAAGTCCTTGAGGTCCTCAGACTTTTAAACTTAACACAGTCTTGCCTAGGAGTAACTCCTTAAAACCTTAATTATGCTTGCAATTTGGCTTACGGACATTTTCTCAAAACTGCGTAAGCTGTAGTTGTTGCTTTTTTAATAGACATAATTTGTAGAGCAGTTTTAAGTCACGGTGAAGTTGAGCCGAAAGCCCAGAGGTTCCTAAATACCCTCTGTTTCCACACATGCACAACTTCCCCGCCAACTTCTGTCGCCAGAGTGGTGTCTCCACGAACCCAGTGAACCTGCATGGACTGTTCTCGTCCAAACCCCCTGGTTTATCTGAGGGTTCACCTTGGTGTTGTGCAGCTTGGGGTTTTAACACATTGTAATGACATGTACCCACCATTGGTGTCATTCAGAGTGCCACTGCCCTGAACATCCTCTGTCCTGCTTATCCCTTCCTACCCCCTGACCCCTGGCAACCACTCGTCTTTTTACTTTCTCTCTAGTTTTGCTTTTTCCAGAATGTCATGCAGTTGTAATCCTGATGCTTGCCTTCTTCAGATGGCTTCTTTCTCATAGTAGTAGGCATCGAAGATCCTTCCATGCCTTTTTTTTTTTTAATGTTCGCTCGTTTGTTTGAACTCCAGTATAGTTGACATACAGGGTCACACTGGCTTCAGGTGGACGGTGTAGTGACCCGGCAAACCCGGTGCCCCTCCGTGACGAGTGTACGCTTTTTCCCGGTCACCTGTTTCAGCCTTCCCCCTACCAGCCTCCCCTCTGGCCACCACACTTCGTTCTCTGTAGTTAAGAAGGTGTTTTTTGGTTTGTGTCTTCATTTTTCCTTGGTTTTGTTTCTTCAGTTCCACACGAGTGAAATCGTATGGTATTTGTCTTTTTCTCTGACTTCACTTAGCGTAATGCTCTCTTGCTCCACCTATGTGGCTGCAAGTGACAAGACATCGTTCTTTTTTATGACTGAATAACATTACATTGTATATGTATTCCACATCTTTATTCATCAGTCGATGGACCAAGAGTTGGGCCGCTTCCAAAATCTGACTGTTGTAAATAACGCTATAAAAACATAGCCACCTCCGTCCTCCGTGTCTGATGGCTTGATAGCACATTTCTTGTTTTACTGAATAGTATCGCATTGTCTGGATATACCCCAGTTTATCCTTTCAAGATCATTCTTTTTCAAGCGAATTATTAGTATTATTTTTCTTTGTTAGAGAGAGGACAAGTGGGGAAGAGAGAGAGAATCTTAAGCAGGCTCCATGCTCAGCACGGAGTCCAACCCTGGGCTTGATTCCACAAGACTGGTATCGTGACCCGAGCCAGAATCGAGAGTTAGATGCTCATCCAGCTGAGCCACCTAGGCACCTCTTTTTAAGTGAATTCTAAATCATTTTATTCTAATTAAAAGTTCATGCAAGTCATTCGGTAGCTTTTTCACTTAATTATTTTGGCAACACATAACAGAAACTTCACAAACAGTCACAAACAGTAGGTAACACAAGTAAGGTGTTTATTGTTCATGTAACAGGAAGTCCGGGGGTAGGCAGCCTTCGGCAGGAATGGCCACTCTTCCCCTCTCTCCTCCACCGCCAGCCACGCTCAGGGTGTGACTCGGATCTTCGTGCCTGCACGATAGTTCCTCCAATTCCAGTATCAATATCCTAAGCAGCAAGTAAGGTAAATTTCAGACGAGAGACAAAAAACAGAACGAAAGGGCATGTGCGTGGTGAGTCTGCCGACATCGGCGGCCTTTGCCGGAAGCCTTCCCCAGCTGGTAATTTTTGTGTGTCTGTGATCCAGCACACCGGACTTCTCCTCCTAAAACCAGAATGTCCTGGGCAAACCAAATGAGTCGTTTAAAAATATTTTCTGAATTAGCACTTCTCAGTTCATTCGACTGCTTTCTAAACTAAGTACTATAACAAGGCGTGTGTGTGTGTGTGTGTGTGTGGCAGTTTTTGAATTTATTAATAGAATTCTCATTTTCATAGACAAATAAGTCCTGAGTGCTGTCCGTGTACCAGGAACTATTCAGAAGACTGGGAAGATGGAGACAGCAGTGAGGGAGAAAGATTTGCTCTCTTACAGCCTGAATTTCCATGTGACAGCACAGACATAAGACACATACATAGTGTGTCAGATGCCGAGTGCTAAAGAGAAGTGCAGAGAGGGAACAATGAGTAGGAAGTTAACGTTTGTTTTTTTTTAAGTTGATTTGGGAAGGCCTCACCGGTATTGAACAGTTTGATGATACTGTGACTCATGGTTATTTTCTACGTCAATATTAACAAGTCTATTCTTTTTTGTTAGACTTTCAAGAGTAGCAGAAGAAACAATAAGGGACTACTTTGAGGCACGTCTTGCTCTGTTAGAACCAATCTTCCCAATAGCATGTCACCGTCTCTGTGAGGGGCCAGATTTTTCAACGGATTTCAATTATAAACCCCCACAGAACATACCAGAAGGTAAGCCTGTGTTTTCTCTCAGTTTGAAAAGGGACACTGTAACTAATTTTTAAACAGTGTAGACCTCTTTCTGTGAACATAACTTGAACAGAGTCCCAGTGTGTGTAATAATTCTGCCAAATGGTTAACAGCAGGGCTACTCTGGCAGAGAGAAACCCAGTTGGTACCCACCATCCTAGGTGACCTGGAGGGACCCACAGAGCACTGTGTTAGCACTTGTTTAAAAAGTACGGAAGTTGGGGCAGCTCTTTCTGCCCACAGGTCCTGTCCCCGTACTTTAATAAAACCATTTCTCTCTCTCTCACACACACACACACACACACACACACACAGTCTGGAAGTTGGGTCTTAATAATTGTACTTGTTTGGTTTTTTCTTTTTTTAGTGTTTATTTATTTTGAGAGAGAGTGCGTGCGTGCACAAGCAGGGGAGGGGCAGAGAGAGAGAGCGAGAGAATCCCAAGCAGGCCCCCGTCTGGCAGTGCAGAGCCCAATGTGGGGCTTGAACCCATGAACTGTGAGATCAGAACCTGAGCCGAAATCAAGTCAGCACTTAACCAACTGAACCACCCACGCACCCCTAGTTATACGTTTTTTTTTTTTTAATTGAGTTTTATTAAAATTTAGTTAGCTTCAGGATTCTAAGCCCAGAGTGAATGTTTCTCCTGAATAAGCCAGTGTCTTGGCTCATCGTAAAGTTGAGTACCGAGAGATGGAAACTTCAGTTCTGCTTCCTAGGCTCTGCTTAACAGCTGCTTTGCAGGCAAGACCATGACCATGGCATGGCCTTCTATGGGACACTGGGACACCACATGTTTAAATGGAGAGAACACTGTCTCTGCCTGAAAGTAGGAAGCTGGGCTTTTCCTTTTCTGTTAAAAAAAATAAAAACATCCATTTAAAAAATATGTATTCAGGGGCACCTGCGTGGCTCAATCAGTTAAGCGTCCAACTCTGGTTTTGGCTTAGGTCATTATCTCGTGGTTTCATGACTTAGAGCATTACGCCGGGCTCTGTGCTGACAGCACGGAGCCTGCTTAGGATTCTCTCTCACTCTCTCTCTGCCCCTCCCCCACTCATGCTAGGTCTCTCTCAAGATAAATAACTTAAAAATTTTTTTAAATTAATAAAATAAATCGTATGGATTCCTTAATGGAAATTTAATTAAAATATAGCCATGAAAATTTCATACCATGAAAAGACATCTATTCATAACACCTGTGTTTAGTGACCTGGACACTGAAGAATCATTTGTGGTTTCCACTGTCCAGACGGTTAGTTCGCATTGCTGGGTGGCGAGCACCAGGTTGGGGGTTGGGGTGCAGGGATGGGTGAGTTGAGCCCGGCGTCTCCCAGCATGCGTAACTCATGGGCCCCAGAGCACCAGGACTGCCTTAGGGTTACTGAGGGCTCTTTTCTGCACATGCGCAACATCTGCAGCCAACAGAAATTTTCTGTTTCCAAAATCTCAAAGATGCCTCGTCGTCCTCAGACCGAAGATCCTGATAGGTTTTCCTGCCCCTCGCTAGCCCGTGAGAGATGCAAGACTCTCAGGCCCCGCCCAGACCTGACC
Source organism: Herpailurus yagouaroundi (assembly GCF_014898765.1). NCBI lineage: Eukaryota > Metazoa > Chordata > Mammalia > Carnivora > Felidae > Herpailurus > Herpailurus yagouaroundi. The sequence continues at coordinate 144,008 of NW_024412428.1, forward strand.
CTCAGTCCACACCCTGGTGAAGTCTCCATTTAGGAGCACACTCAGCCCTGAGAAACACTGACCTTGGGCTCTTGAGGAGACTGTAATTGTTCAACACCTAGTTCGGCTGGAGAAAATGTTTATATCGATACCACAAAACAACTGCTGGCAAACTGATTAGAGTCCCCTGTGTCATTTTCTTCTGTGAAATTCAAGTATTTGTCAGAGGAGAGCAAATAAACACACCTCCCTTAGATCTCCTTTTGGTCAGAATAAACAGCACCTGAATGAAAGATTTTCGGATAGGATTTTCCCTATTGACCACGTGCCCCCATTCGGGCCATTTTGAAGAGTCACCACCCTCCTTTTCGGTGCAGTCAGTAATAAATACTCAACTCTTTGATAGTGGAGTTGATGGGAAAAAGACTGTAGGCCTTCTCTTCTTTTGAACCTCAGCACTCAGGTGAGTGGGGGGTTGCATTTTAAAGCTAGAGAGCAAAACCAGGATGTCAGACCTTAAACAGCTTGAAAGGAAAGGTAAGAGGGCCAGGGGCTCTGTGTGTCCTTCTTTCCCTGGGATCAGGACAGATGGTTCCTTGGGGTCTCTTTTATGAAGTATAGAATTGTTCTGGACCATTGTTTTTTTTTTTTGTCCTGAAAGTGGCTTACCAGAAGGGTCATGAGTTCATACGCCTATTTTCTGTTATACTGGAAACTATGGCTTATGTTCAAAGAAATGAGTCATGCGGTACAGTTCGGATATTCAATGAAAGCTTCAAACCTCATGTTCCTCCCCCCGCCTAGAATAAGTTTGGGTATTAACCGAAAAATCTGGAAAGAGCCAAATACCATGTGGAAGAAAATGGACAATCATTCAAACCCACACCCAGAAACAGCCACCACAGAAGTTTGCTTCCATGGACATTTGCATTCCATGGACATGAATATGTATTCAGCTGCAAATTATAAATACCGCTACTTTTTTAGACCAAAAACTGTTATGTAGAAAAGCGTATTTTTAAAATTTTGATTCATGAGTTCTCAGTAGGCATTAGACAGAAAATAAAAGGGATCTGTGGTTTGAAAAGTGCTGGGAGGGACACCTGGGTGGCTCAGTTAAGCATCTGACTCTTGCTTTCGGTTCAGGTCGTGAGCTCATGGTTCATGAGTTTGAGCCCCAGGTTGGGCACAGAGCCTTTGGAATTCTCTCTCCCCCTCTGTCTCTCTCTCAAAATAAATAAACTTTTAAAAAATTTTTTCTAATGCCAAGTTTTGAAATTGGAGGACTGATGATTTGGTGTGAATGGGCACCGGGTGGGGTGCTGCTCCACCCAGGCGCATTCTGGGGACCGCTTCCAACTTGTACGGGGTGCATCTCCCTCTGAGCTGAAAGGTGGCCATGTTAGGAGTGGTATTAAAATCTGTGTTTACATCTCCCTTATTCAGGCTCTGGCATCCTGCTGTTTATTTTCCATGCAAACTTTTTGGGTAAAGAAGTAATTGCTCGGCTCTGTGGACCGTGTAGTGTGCAAGCTGTAGTGTTAAATGATAAATTTCAACTTCCGGTTTTTCTGGTAAGATTTTCTGTAGTTCGTTACTGAAAAGCACATTCTTCTGATCCAGAAGCACAGATGACGTTTAAATTGCTGTTTTAATAAAGTACGTTAATTTTAATTTAGTAAACCACTTGGAAATGAGGCAATAACCTATAATCATAAAGTAAAATTGTCCCACATTTTGTCAATGTAAGTCTGGATTTCTAAATGTTTGATATATATGCCTTAAGTTACATTTATCACGTCTTAGAAATTCTTAAGGTAGAAGAAACATACTGATTTTAAAATACTCTGCCTTTTCCCACCGTTATAATTACAAACATTCACTTAAAGAAAAATTTGGAAATCTTAAAAGTATTCTGTTCTTCAAATACCCAGAAACACAACCACTAGTATAACATGGGTGTACTGAGGCTGAGCTTTAGGCAACCATTGTACTGTAATTTTGCTTTATAATAACAAATGTATTAGTGGCTATATACATTTTTTAACATAAAAAAATGGTCTTGAAGAATCTTTGTGTATGTTTCCTTTTCCACAGGTAGAATTCTTTCCTTAGGCTGAATTCAGCAAAATTAACTGGTTATGAAGATTTTTTAACACTCACGCTCTATATGGCTGGATACGTGCTAATCCTAAAGATTTATCTGAGTATTGTTTTTTTGCAGATAAATCTTAAGCTTTGTCATTTGTATCTTTTTAATAAATCAAGGGGAAAGTAGTCACAGGAAATTGCTTTATATAAATTAAAATACAAAACTGGTATTCTCTTCTATCACTGGGAGTCTGAAAGGTTTTTGTTCTCTTAAGCTACAGTGATACTCTTAGACGTAGAAGTTTGAGGAAACACTGACTGTGGTCTTTCTCTCTAGGATAGCCATTTTGTTTACTCGTTCAGCCCTGCTACAGGCCTCAATAAACTCTTCATAAGGTTGACGGAAGCGCCTTCTGCCAAGGTGACAATCCTTTCCTCACATTTAGTGCAACTACTCACATTGCTATTCCAGCAGCAAGCCCAATGTGGGGCTCAGTCTCACGAACCGTGAGATCATGACGTGAGCCGAAGTAGGTGCTCAACCAACAAAGCTACCCAGGTGTCCCTAAGCATCCAATGGTCGTGAGTTCACAAGCCCCACATTGGGCGGCACGCTGGATGTGAAGCCTACTTAAAGGGGAAAAAAAAAAAAACATACAATGTGTTAGACATAATTGTGTGTCATAAATTGTGTGGAAAGATGAGAAGAATGCATCTCTCCAGTACGGAGCAGCCGGAGTTGTATTCTAGGCTGTTATTTAATGGCCATATGTATGTCTCATAGGCTGCTCACTAAACATAGGCTGCTCACTAAACATTTCTTTGTAAAATGAAGATGAACCAAAAAAGTCTATGTAATAAGTGGTAGTTATTTACTATAACTTTAAGCACTTGGATTTATTAAAAGTGATAACCTAACACTTGAATTGATAATCAATTTGAGACCATTGCCAAATAAGAACTTTCTGCCGCGCGCACGCTCGCGCGCGTGTGTGTGTGTGTTTTCCCTCCTCTAAGAAAGGGGGCCTCGGCAGAGGTGTTGGTGCTGCTACGTTGCCTCTTTTCTTTCAACAGGTGAAGTTGCTGATAGGCGCATACAGGGTGCAGCTGCAGTGACGGAACAGAGTCGGGACGGAGTCCTTTCCAGACCTGTTTTAGGACCCTGGCACAGCTAACACCTCCAGATTTGAAGTTTCATCTGTAAACCTCTTGCAGTTTCGGGCTGGGTATCTGTTACGGGCTGTAAGATGGGACGTGGGGGTTCTAATATATTCTGAAATAGAGATGTATTTGTGCCAGTGTTCTCAAATCTCGATGTTGTCTCCAGACTGCATACTTCGGTTTTTCCACAATGTGGAATGGTATATAGAATTATTTAAGAAAATTAAAAGTCTCTTTTCTAACTTGAAATTTTCTACTAGCCCTGGTGAATTTCTGCATTAAAAACAAGTCTGTATATGCCAAGCACTAAGTAAGGGGCGAATTTGCTGGCCTCGAAGGATGACTTCTCTGACTTGGTAGGCAGGTTCGAGGGAGGCGGTGTGAGGTCTAATCTGCAGTTGCCATAGGTCCTGAATTGGAGGTGACAACTTTTTGTATTTGCAGTTACCCTTTATTCCGGGAAAAGATAAAAGAAGATACGACTCACAAACTAACTTTTATCCTTGTTCTTAGAATCCATCAAGTAATTTTTAAAAAGCAGATCTTGTGCCCTCGTTACGAACGCTGGGAAGGCAGCTGAGGTTTGTCCGCCACACTGGGCCTCATGTGAAGAGCTATCGTCTCTACAGATTCCCCACAGGTGTTAAATTCTCTTAAGAAATATTTGGCAAACTAGTAAGTCAAAGTCCATCTGGACTACAGAGATGTACAAAATTATTTAGTTCCTGATTGGTTTTATAATTGTTTGAATTACAATTTTCATGAAAATTTCAAAAGGTCACATATTTGACCACATTGTACAGATATTTGAGAGAGCCGTTTTTACTTTACAGCACTAAAACGGCCTTTTCCTACAGTTTTCTCAATAAAATACCACAATGTTGGTCTGTTTTCTTTGTATCTCAAGTCTCAAGACTTCAAGGTGGATACTAATGTGTAATATTTTTAACTAAATGACAGCTGGGATTGGAATTTTTTCAGCTATATTGAATCATGCACTAGTACTGTGTCTAGTACTTTCTAGAAAAATCACAAGACCGAGCAGCAGTGGATAGGTCAGGAACAGCAAGGGAGACAGTACCTTAATCTAATACACACTAAGAGATATGGGTTTTTAAAGAAAATCTGTTCTGTCAAAATCATGCTGAAGATCTCCATCATCATCTTTATAAGCACACATTATTACAAGGTGATGTGCTGTTGATCCAAGAGGTAAGGCCAGGCTAGAAACCAAGGAGAACGACGAGTAGTTCCTTCAGTAGGAGTTTAGGCTCAGAAGGATGAAAGCTGTTAGAAGTCAGCAAGGAGAAAAAAAAAAAAAAAATCTTTAACAGATGAAACTTAATTATAGGAAAAGTGGCAAGTTCTTTTGACAGAAGCGGGGTCAGGGAAGGAAGACAAAGTTTGAGCTTACTTGGAGTAACACCACCTTTGAGTTGTCCATCTCAGCTTTGTGCCAGATGTGCAAACAGTTGTGTCTACCAGGAATGGAAGGTACAGCCACACAACTTAATACATTTTGCTCTAAATTACACCTTTGTTGTTGTTCTTTTGAGAGAGAGGGAGGGGCAGAGAGATGGAGGGACACTCCCAAGCAGGCTCTGCGCTGACAGACACGGGGCTCAGACTCACGAACGGGGAGATCATGACCTGAGCCGAGATCAAGAGCAGATGCTTCACTGACTGAGTCCCCCCGGCGCCTCAGCTATAGCTTCTCTGGAGCCAAATGAAAAGCACACTTGTCCACTTTGGTTTCTTAAGGGTGAAGGAGACTTGAATTGTCTTGAGACTCGCACTTGGGAGAGTGGTTTCTTGCTGGTTCTGTGATGAGGCAGCTAATAATTCCGTCAGATATTAATAATGCTGCTTTGATTATTCAAATAAAGTATGTACAAAGTGTGAGCCTTGGCTTCTCTGGAAAACAAAGCAATTCTCAAGCGGCAGCTTAACCAAAAGGTTTACAGACCTGCTTAGGTACTGCAGGTCAAAACCAAAGCAATCTTCTTAGTATATACAACACAGAATATATAACTAAACTTTATCATCTGGGCCGTGGGTGATATCACTAAGTACATCATCACTGAAAAGCACACAGGCCACATTTTTACTTCAATTTTATCTTAGAAAAAAATCACCCTCAGTCTTTACTCTTTTCTGGTGCATATGGCAGTGAGGACATCCTAATTGGATGACTCCGTGAACTTCTATATCATTCGTATCTGGCCCACTCTAATAAGCATGGCTGTAGCGGAAAACACATTATACGGGCTTTTCTCCGCAATGGTTAGTACCAAAGAGAAACTTCTAATACCTAACACTATGCAAATGTTGGACCACAGTTAGTTTGCTTTCACTCCGAGAATAGGTCATTTAGGATCACTGATTAGCAAAGACCAAGGAAAAGGAGGATACATACGCCAGAATTGTCAAAAAGTGACTTGTGAAATAATTCTGAAAAATTTAACATTTCATACAGTTCATGTTTCATAGCCCAAATACTATATAAACTCCTAAAACTGTTTTAAACTTTATTGGCTAAGTAAACGCAGAGAACCACTCACAGGATCCATACGGCTTTCCTCTTCTCTGTGCAGACTTGCAGATAAATCTCCTTTCAGACCAAACTGGGATTTCTAGGCCTCACATCTACTTCCAAGTAAAGAAAAGTGTTACTAGTAAGCTAAATCTAATTACAGTGAGGAGGCACAAATAAGGACCAAATTAAAATCCAGAAATAGTCCTCTGCCGACATCCAGAGCCCCCAAGAACCCCAGCTGGAATCTAACCCTAATACTGCATATCAGTTTAACTTGGAAGAAATTAATTTTTCATTATTCTACAACACACTATTTCCCTCATACTCTTTGCTTTCTTTGGGCTTAAATATATATACATGGCTTTAGTAAAACGTGATTTTTCTCACAACAGTGCCAGATTTCATGAGTAGCCCCTTATCTTGGGGACTGACCCCAAATTGCAGGCTAGAGGGGATGCCAAAAAAAATCCCTCTAACAGTTCCCATTTATAGCGAATTGAAAGGAGAGTTTGTCATTCTGTATTTGTAGGCTACTACCACACTACTTTGCAACGTCAGCCAGCAAGAACTCTTAGAACACCTGAATGAAAGTGGAAGTTTGCACCATTCCAGATATTTTAACCACGGAAAATTTGTCCATGAGGCATAATGTCAAGTGTTAACGATTATTCATAAGTTGTTTATATGGAGTAATAAATTCACAAATGAAATCTCTGTTTTCTGGCTGTTTCTCCTCTGACTTTAAAAGCATTTCTCCCACAAGATGACCTGGAAAAAAAGACAAATTCTTTATTAGCAAACAGGAATTAATATCTGTAGTGTATTTTCTGTTATAAAAAACAAAGAAAATGTAGTCCCCATGGCAGAGCAACACCAGCTGTTAGAAATGAAAATTCTCAGGCCTTCTAAATCACAAACAGTGGGGTCTGTATTCTAATAAGCCTCCAGAGGGTTCTGCTATACCTTGAAAACATGAGAACCACTGTTTCAAAGGATAACCTGAAGATAATCCAATTTTTAATAAAATTCCTGCATTTTGTTAACTTCCAAAACTTTGAGTTAATTATCTTCCTGAAATGAATCACTCTGTTTTTGCTGACTATAAAATCTGTAATAAAAAGCAGTTACTTCAAATAAAAACACTATTCATCTCTTACCAAAATTAACTTCAAAATCCTCAAGTTCCAATGACAAATTCACTTGACAAGCCTGTAAGATCTCTCTCCGCTGGCCACATAATGCCACAGCTTTGATCTGTGCCACAGTCAGCCTATGTATCTTAAATTTTTTCCCCTTACCCGTACATTCTGAGGTTACTTCTTCAAATTTTAAGTAAAGGATTCACAAAGAAGTCTGAAAATTTAATACCAACAAAAGGTCTAAAGGATATTTACAAAGTAATTCTCTAATTTCAAAAGGGATTCTAATTTTGTAAATAGTAGAAACCACAATTTACCTGGATGGCTTTTATCATTCCCTCCCCACCCCCTGGATTCTCTACACTCAGTGTGAGGCTGGAACTCACAACTCCAGAGATCAAGAGTCGCACGCTCTACTGACTGAGCAAGCCAGGCACCCCTACCTACAGAGCTCTTAAAAATAAAGAATCTTGTTTTGCTGGATCCCAACCCTCAAGTTTACATTCAGTAGGTGGACCTGAGAATGTGCATTCTTGATCCCGGAGGAGAACGACACTGGTCTAAAGGGCCAGCTTTGAGAATTACTAACCAAAGTTAATTTCCTAGAGCTGGATAAAAGAACACAAACCAGAGCTGTCACATTTTTGTATTCATGGGCATCAGATACTTTAAAAGGGGGAAGTTTCTCCAGGTTTCCTTATATGCCAGAGCCTCTGACACAATGTGTGCTCAGATCTCCTGAGATCTTGTTTCAGTGGGTAGTCTGGTTGATGTGGTCAGCTGTGCGTTGAGATTCTGCACTGCCAAGAGAAACCCTTAAGGCTGGTGCTGCTGGTCCCCAGGACAACCCTTGTAGCAAAAACAGAGGAGCTCCTTTATCGCCACCAGATAAAGTGGTTGGAAAAGAAATAACCTTAAAACAATACTTTCTGGAGCTATTAGGATGACATTTTACCATCAACAGAATTCTGTCATAGTAAGTCACGATGTAGGGGTGCCTAGGTGGCTCAGTCAGTCGAACGTCCAACTCTTGATCTCAGCTCGGGTCACGACCTCGCAGTCTGTGGGATAGAGCCCTGCATCAGGCTCTGCGTGGATAGCATGGGCCCTGCTTGGGATTCTCTCTCAAGTAAATAAATAAAAAAATAATGCTTTTTTAAGTCCCAATGCAAATGTTGCTATAAAATAGAAAATTTGCTGCCTTTTAAAAGGGTAGAAAGAGCAGCAAGGGAGAAATGGAGCTGGTATCCCTAGTACTGATCTGAATTTATGATATTAAACCATTTCTGAGGGGCACCTGGGTGGCTCAGTCGGTTAAGCGTCCGACTTCAGCTCAGGTCACGATCTCACAGTTTGTGAGTTGGAGCCCTGCATCAGGCTCTGTGCTGACAGCTCAGAGCCTGGAGCCTGCTCTGGATTCTGTGTCTCCCTCTCTCTCTGCCTCTCCCCTGCTTGTGCTTTCTCTCTCAAAAACAAACATTAAAAAATTTTTTTATTTATTTATTTATTTTTAAATAAAAAAATCCACCATTTCTGAGATTACACACTTTCCGGGGCGCCTGAGTTGCTCAGTCAGTTGAGCGTCTGATTCTTGATTTTGGCTCAGGTCATGATCAGGATCAGGTCATGGGGTTGAACCCTGAGACCAGCTCCACGCTCAGCATGCCTGATCTATTCTTTCTTTCTTTCTTTCTTTCTCTCCCTCTCTCCCCCCCCTTCCCCGCCCCCTCCCCAACTTGTGCTCTCTAAAATAAAAATAAATAAGATTTTTAACAAAGATTTACACACTTTACAAGGAACATAAGACTAAAATTCTAGACTTAGGATCACTAAAACCCAGGAGGGAACTTCTTTCTTAGTAAATAAGACCTGTTTAATATTTTATCTCTACTCTTAGTTCAGTTTTACCTAAGGACAAGTCAGTATACCAACCAGTGAGGAAAGACGAGGGCAAATGTGGAGTTAAAAATCGCCTCTGACTGCTCAGATAAAAGGGCGGTGCCCCTGCAGATCCCGTAGGACCGCGGAGGAGCAGAGGTTTCAGCTTCTACTACAAACTATCCTTCACATCCGTTCCGGAGGTCCGCAGGCAGCACCAGGAAGTAGGACTAAGGAAACTAAGAAGCAAGGAACGTTGTTTTAACGGACATTGACTGACCTGAAAGGAAATCTGACACCAGCATTTCCTAGTCTCTGAACTTGATTCATGCCAGAAGCCGATATTCAGGCAGCTTCATCCATGTTTTCTTTCACCCTCCTAGAAATAAAAATCAAATTTGGCCAGTTTCAATGATCAATAAAAAGAAGTGTTAAATCATTTTCTTAAAGTTCTTAACCGTAATCGGTTCCCACTCAGTAAAGATCTTCCTTTGAATAATTCACTTCCTCGAAGAACATCAACAGACTTAAAATTCAACTCAATTTTATGTCTTGGCATTAATCACTACTAAATCCTACACCTTGAGTTTCCAAACCTGCTAATAATTTTAAGATATTGAGAGCCTAGTTTGCTAAATCCTTCCTTTTTATTTCGGTAGGCAGGCCCTCTTGTTTGCATGGTTGATCCCTCAGCATACCACTGCCTGAAATTTTATAATCCAGAATCCTACACAGGATACTGATTCCTACTCTAATTTGCAACATTTTATTCTACTTGTACTTGGGCAAGGCACACAAATATACCTCTTGTGCTCCATCAGAAAAAGACTCAACCGACCCTAATAATCCCTTGAACCAACATTCTCCAAACACAGAACATTAACCCCAGATTTTTCATTGGAATACAGTTTTAGATACATTATCTCATCCTTATAAAATGTATTTTATAACATACCTGAAATGTTATACACAATACTACACTATTACAGCTTAGAAATACACAAATTGGCACTCAATTTTTTTTAACTGTTAGGGTACATGACCCCAAAACACTGGAAATAACTACCCTAAATTAATATTGTTTTCAAAACCCATTTGGGTCTCAATTTCACCTGAAAACTGGATGGAATATGAAACTGCTCCCAAAATCTGCATGTAAAAAAATATGTACACAAAATTCTGCATGTAAATTTAAGGGGATTCCAAATGATCCAGCAGGACCCCATGGTCCAAGTTATAAAACCTTAAATATTTTTTCAAACAACACATGCCACAAATCAACAAGAAATTATCTTTTATATATATTTCCACCTGCAAGTAGCATTCTACACATAATCTTAGGTAACTGTGAAGTCATTAAAGCATTCTTAAATTGGTTATATATGCACACTTCTACCATTGTATTTCCTTTAGTAAAATTAAGGCTGACAAGAAGAATGGAACCATAAACCAAACTGCACAACTGGGTTACTAATTTTTTTTTTAATGCTCATTTATTTTTTAAAAAGAATCAGAGCACGAGGAGCGGAGGGGCAGAGAGAGACAGGGAGACCCAGAATCGGAAGCAGGCTCCAGGTTCTGAGCTGTCAACACAGAGCCTGACATGGGGCTCAAACTCTTGAACCGTGAGACCATGACCTGAGCCAACATTGGATGCTTAACCAACTGAGCCACTCCAGCTCTCCTGGATTACTAATTCTTAATGACACAAGGACTGCTAAAAATAACTGTCTTCTCAACTTCTCAAAAATGTGAACCTGCAATTTACAAAGCATTCATCACATATATTGAAACCTGGAAAGATAATCTCTAGAATTATCCAAGTTTAGTCGCCAATATCTAGTCTTTAAAAAGGTGGCTTAAGAGCGCCTGGGTGGCTCAATCAGTGGAGCATCCAATTCTTGGTTCTGGCTCAGGTCATGATCTCACAATTCATGGGTCTGAGTCCCACTGTCAGGCTCTGTGCTGACAGTGCAGACCCTGGCTTCTGAAGCCTTCTCTCTCTCTCTGCCCCTCCCCTGCTCACACTATCTCAAAATAAATTAAATTAAATTAATTAAGTTAAACTAAAAATAAATATAGAATTAATTCCATTAAAATAAAAAAATAAATAAGATGGTGGCTTAATATCTGAATTCAATATTCAAAATCACTAGCATTCTGGTTAAAGACGTGGTCTTACAAAGAAGTGACCAGGTTTATTGTACACTGGATTATAATCAACATCAATGAAAGAATCACAGTGAGCCAATGGACGTGTACATCCATTCCATGATACAGATACTTTGGATTTAAAATCTGTAAAGTCCTAGAAAGGTGACACACATAATTCCGATGCTGAAGAACAGTGTCTCTATCAAAGCGATACTGTCAAATATTGGAGGGAGGAGAAGCAGCCAACAATTACATTAAAAGAAAAGGTCTCCTATAACTGAAATCTTAAGCATCACTGTAACAAGACACCACTTTGGACGAAAGTGGTCTATTTTTATTCAGGATAAAACTGGATAAGAACTACATAGAAGTTCATGTTTGACTTGCCAAAACATGGATTAAGAGTGAAACATAGCTCCTCTGACCACACCCTAATACCTTTCATAGTCAGAAATGTAAGCATCCAGTAATATCATGTATGCTTTTCTGATGATTTTTCTTAAAGAATAAAACATTAAAGATCTACAGAAGGCCCATTCTTAACAGTCAACTAGGTAACAATGACTCTCTCCTCTTTGAGTGAAAGAAGGTATCCTTTCCCACTGAGTACTCAACCCTACTCTCATCCACACATTACATGTAGTTTGCATTATTTAATATATAAGCTACAATAGAAGTAATGTTCTAAGAAAGGGAGGTTTAAAATATAGGTTATACTTCAGCAAGCATGGAGGCTGAGCAAGACTATTCAAATTACAACAAACTGTAAATACCCAAGACAGGACTTTAATGGCTCGTGTTGAAAACACCTTGCCAGAAATCAACCTAAAATTAGGTAACGATGTCCTCTGAAGTAGATTCCCATGGTATCAAACCCTAAAGGAACCTGTGTTCCGAAGTTTGCAGGTACGGAGGAGAGGGGGACAGCCACGTTATCGAACATCACCATCAGAGACAGCTTACACGGCATAGTGCTCACAACTGAATCTGACCCTTGGCCTTCATGACAAAGACACAGACCACAATACCAGTCACTGAAGCAATAAATAAGCCAAATGCTATTATTACAGGCAATTCACAACAGTGAAAATATGTAGCATATTCTTTACTAAGTAATTTTATTTGAATGTTAATAGATTCTCTTTAAGCAACAAAGAATATAACTTCAAAGAGTATAGGGAAATAGTGTGTGATTAAGTGAATAATATACCAGAAAGATTAGGCCAAAAATCCAAAAGCCATCTCCCAAAGAAACTTGAGAAAATGCCCATGAAAACAGCAAATCTCTAAAATAATACTACTTACACAAATTCACTCTTTCTAATGGAATACAATTTCGACTGATGAACAAATGATATAACTGAATAGTTTCAGTTAACTGAATTAATTGGAATGACAATGACAAAAAGTTTCTTACCATTTTAGGGGCACCTGGGCATCCAACTCTTGATCTCAGCTCAGGTCATAATCTCACGATTCATGAGACTGAGCCCCACAACAAACTCTGTACTGTCGGCATGGAGCCTGCTTGGGATTCTCTCTGTGCCTCTCTCTCTCTGTGTCTCTCAAAATAAGTAAATAAACTTTTTAAGAAGTTTCTCAACATTTTAAATTCTCACCTCTTGTTGAGTTGAAAATTGGCAATAAAACATAGCAAACTGAGGGCTTTGATTTTTTTCATCAAACCCTATTTCTTCTACCCAAGTTAGCAGCGAGATATCATGATAAAAGCTCAATTATATAATTTCTATCTTCCAGCCGATATTTTACAAAAAGCAAAAATCCATAATATGAACATCCAATTTTGGATTCCCAACATCATCTGGCTTTCCAGAATTCTAATAAAGATCCCTATGGTTTTTTTACACAGATAGTGATGAAACCACACAACCTAGTTACAACAGTCCCCCCTTACCCACGGTTTCGTTTTTACCAGTTTTGGTTACCTACAGTCAGTGGATATCTGGAAGCAGACGGTCCTTTCTTAATGTTTTGTCAGGTCAACAGTAGCCTAATACTACTTCACCACACTTCATCTCATCACATAGGCATGTCACATCAGCAAGAGAAAGGTGACAGTACAGTAAGACATTTTGACAATTACTTAAGTTGTTCTATTTTATTAGTTACTGTTATTAATCTCCCACTGTGCCTAACTTATAAATTAAGCCTTATCATAGTTACGTATATTAGGAAAAAACAGTTATCTGTAAGGTTTGGTAGTATCCACAGCTCCAGGCATCCACCTGGGTTCTTCAAAGTGTCTCCCTTATGCTCTGGTTTCTCTTCAGATCGCATAATTCTTTCGCCTTTTACAAAGTGTCTCCCTTAGATAAAGTGGGGGGAAGGGCTACTGTACAAACAGTAATAAGGGTATGACACACAAAAACATACCCAAATGACCAAGAAGTGTGAAAAGTTACTCAACATCCGAAGTTACTAGGAAAGCGTAAATTAAAACTACACGGATATACCTCTACACACTCACTCTATGGCTAACACTAACACAACTTGACAATACTGAGTGTTGGCAAGGATGCAGTACGGGACAGGAATCACGTGCACTGACGTAGGACAGACACTTTGGAAAATTAGCAGTTTCTAAGAAACATACATATCCACGATACTCCGCAATCCCACTCCCAGATATTTCCTCCCAGAAAAATGAGAAGTCTGAATGTTCACAGCAGCTTTATTCATTACAACCCAAACTGGAATCTAACCCAAGAATATATCAGTAGCAGACTGGACAAACAAAATGTGGCATAGTCACTTCATGGTACGCTATGCGGCAATAAGACAGAACCAACTGCTGACACCTGCAACAACACAGATGAATCTCAAAAGCACTATGTTGAATGAAAGAAGCCAGAGGCAAAGGGTATACATTCTATGATTCCATTTACATGAAGTTCAAAAACAAGCAAAACTAATCTATTGTGATCAAAACAAAACAGTGGTTGCCTGTGATGCAGGATGTACCGACTGGAAAGGAGCTCCTAAGATACAAAGTTTATGAAAATTAAGGCTGTCAAACCAAATAAAATTCACAAATTTAAATGACAGGCTATTCCAAATTTTTAAAAAGCACGATTTTAAGGTTTTTTTCCCCAAAGATTTTATTTTTGTAAGTAATCTCTATACCCAACGTGGGGCGCAAAATCATAACCCTGAGATCAACAGCCACACACTTCACCAACTGATCCAGCCAGGCACCACAGGATTTTAAATTTTTTTAAATTAAAGAATCAGAAAAAAACTAAAGTTCATATAGCAACTCAAAATTAATAAATAAGGGTATCTGGGTGGCTCACTTGGTTAAATGTCTGACTCTTGATTTCAGCTCAGGTCATGACCTCATGGTTCATGGGTTCGAGCCCTGCATCAGGCTCTGCTGACAGTGTGGAGCCTGCTTGGGATTCTCCCTCTATCTGCCCCTTCCCCTCTATCTGCCCCTTCTCCACTCACATTTGCTCTTGCTCTCAAAATTAAAAATCAAAAACAAAAACAAAAAAACAAAATAAAATAAGGTCTTGAGTAGGTAAGAATCATCATTTCTAAATATTAAATAATATTGAAATCTAGAAAATATTTACAAAATAAAGATTTTTTTTTCAGCCTTATTGAGGACAACTAGGTATTTCAGGAAAATAATTTATTGATACACAGTCTTTTTCTCCAACAGTCATAACATTTACTGTAGTTATCAAAGAAATATAAAATTCAGCAAAGACTCATATGAAATCTAATAAAGTACTTGATGATGACTTTTAGGGGTGCCTGGGTGGCTTAGTCAGTTAAGTGGCAGATCCTTGATTTCAGCTCAGGTCATGACCTCATGGTTCCTGGATTCCAGCCCCATGATGGGCTCTGCACAGACAGCAGAGAGCCTGCTTGGGATTCTGTCTCCCTCTCTCTCTGCCCCTCCCCAGCTCACATATGCACTCTCTCCCCGTCTTAAAAATTTATTTTTTTTCAACGTTTATTTAATTTTGAGACAGAGAGAGACAGAGCATGAATGGAGGAGGGTCAGAGAGAGGGAGATACAGAATCTGAAACAGGCTCCAGGCTCTGAGCTGTCAGCACAGAGCCCAACGCGGGGCTCGAACTCACAGACCACAAGATCATGACCTGAGCCGAAGTCGGCCGCTCAACCGACTGAGCCACCCAGGCGCCCCTCCCTGTCTCAAAAATTTTTTTAAAAAAGTGAAAAATGTGATGACTTTTATCATACGTAATTAATGACTTCTAAGAAAAGTTACAACTCAGTTTCAAGGTCCCAGACCCATACATATTTTCAAGGCAATTGTCATGAGGTCAACAATGGCTTGTGACTGAAAGATACCACTGAAAATTTCCAAACTTAATTTTGTCCACAAATTCCTACAAAGGCGTTTCAATCAAAACAAAGGGGGGAGGGGCAGACGGAGGGGGGTCCCTGGGCAGCTCAGTCCGTTAAGAGACCAACGTCAACTCAGGTCTTCATCTTGTGGTTTGTGGGTTCAAGCCCCACATCAGGTTCTGCCGCTGACAGGTCACAGCCTGTGGACCTGCTTCAGATCTGTCTCCCTCTCTCTCTGCCCCTCCTCTACTCGCACTCTGTCTCTCAAAAATAAACATTAAAATAATAAAAAAAATTTAAAAAGCAGTATCCTCTTGTGATGACCTGAGATTTCTCAAGCACCTCTCCCCTAAAAAAGCCAAAGAAAACATATCCTTGATCATTGCATAATCAAGGTTAAGTTTTTTTAGGATTTTTTTTTTTTTTAAGTAATCTCTACACCCAACCTGGGGCTTGATCTCAAAACTCTGAGATCAAGAGTTCTATGCTCCACAGAGAAAGACAGATACCATATGGTTTCACTCTTATGTGGATCCTGAGAAACTTAACAGAAACCCATGGGGGAGGGGAAGGGAAAAAAAAAAAAAAAAAGAGGTTAGAGTGGAAGAGAGCCAAAGCATAAGAGACTCTTAAAAACTGAGAACAAACTGAGGGTTGATGGGGGGTGGGAGGGAGGGGAGGGTGGGTGATGGGTATTGAGGAGGGCACCTTTTGGGATGAGCACTGGGTGTTGTATGGAAACCAATTTGACAATAAACTTCATATATTGGGGGGAAAAAAAAAGAGTCATATGCTCTATAGACTGAGCCAGCCAGGCAAACCCAGGGTTAAGTTTTTAAAAACAAGTGGGAGTACAGTAATAAATTGCATTTTTAGTTCAAGATAGTTATGAACTTACCTGTATGGTTTCTTAGTTCTTTAAAAGTTGAATATTTCACATACATTACTGCACAAAGAACCTGTTTATTTAATGTATGAACCACATTCATTTATAACGAAATGGCACTGGAAATGAATTACCAAATGACATTCAACAGTTTTTATTTTTCACCATATACTTACATCCACATAAAATAACAATGTTACCTGCTTTGAAGATAACATGTGAGGGACACCTGGGTAGCTCAGTTGGTTAAGAACCCAACTTCAGGTCACTATCTTGCAGTTCCAAAGGTCAAGCCCCACATCAAGCTCTGCGCTGACAGCACACGGCCTGCTTGGATGGATCCGTCTCCCTATCTCTCTGCCCCTCCCCAACTCATGTATGCACATGCACGTTCTCTCTCTCAAAAATAAAATGGTATTGGGGCACCTGGGTGGCTCAGTCGGTGAAGCGTCCGACTTTAGCTCAGGTCATGTTCTCACGGTTTGTGGGTTCAAGCCCCGTGTTGGGCTCTGTGCTGACAGCTGGGAGCCTGGAGCCCGTTTCAGATTCTGTGTCTCCCTCTCTCTCTGCCCCTCCCCTGCTCCTGCTCTCTCAAAAATGAATAAATGTTAAAAAAACTTTTTTTTTAGTAAAAAAAAAAAGTGGTATGTTCATATGCAGTGAATGATATCACAATGTTATACTGGAGAGAAACTACTTAAACATCAAGTAAGTGTAATCTGCACTGTAATGTTTTATCTATTTAAATTTATTTAAATAAAGGGTAGAGAACGGGTGCTAAACTAAACCAGTGGTGCCCCAAGATGAGGAACATCAGTCAGGTTTCTACTTCCATGTTAGTGCTCCAGCCAGCAACTCCTCCTCGTGGGAACACGATGCTGGATTAGAAGGGTACCGTCAAAACCGCGTTTATACGAAAATACATTAAGGTGGTCAAATGTCTTAATACCTTGTCTTGGACACAAGATAACCAACACATGTTCTAAAAAAAGAGACTGTAAAGTCTAAAAACAGATGAGAGATATAAAAAAAATTGGGGGGGGGGGGTCACATTTTAAAAATGCACAAAATTTCCTGTTTTAATGATTACCACTAGGTTTGAGAAATTGGGCTGTAGAAACACAACAGAAAACACAAAAAGCATAAAAAAACATAATAGTCATAAATCTCACTTCTCATACTTTTTGTGTCTCTGCATCATTTGTAAATGCAACATACTCCCATCAATCAGCAAAAGCTCCAGATGCAGTCTTTCATCAGAGCCCACAAGGACTTCATGCCTCCCCTTGGCAAGGAGAAACAGCATCTGAATGGTGTGCAAACCTCAGAACTCCCTGCAGTCTCTTTTTAAGACCATCTATGCTATGTTATTTCCCATTTTCAGTCACCATCAGGGCTTATTAAAACATTCCCAGGGGTGCCTGGATGGCTCAGTTTGTTAAGTGTCAGATTTGGGCTCAAGTCATCTCATGGTTGAGGAGTTTGAGTCCTCCATGGCTTTGTGCTGGTGGTGGGATCCTGTTGGACATTGATTCTCTTTCTGTTCCTCCCACTTGCACACACTCTCTCTAAATAAACTGTAAGAAGTGAAAAAAAAAATTCCCAGTAATTTTGCATTCATTACACTCAATTTTGAGACAAACGCTGTGTGGTATAAAATCTCATTTGGGTTCTGCCAATACCTTCCAGTATGATCTTGGAAATATTGCCGGTTCACTGATTCAACAAATTGCAATAAGCACCTAAATATGAGAGTGCTTCTGCCTCAGGGAATTCACAATAGGTCCCCCTCAGGATCTTGGAGGGTCCAAGAATTGTCAATTAGATTAGAACCATTTACTTCTAACAAACAATGAGAATTTAACTGAAAATAGCCATGTACTAATAACCACCAGTACTCAGAACATGGAAGAACAGGCAGGCTTTTAAGCTGATTTCCCAGTAAAAAGTCTGGAATGGGAAGGTACACAATATGGGGGGCACATTCCTACTGAGAAAAAAATAGAAAGTTGAAATAAATCTGGAGTTTTGCCCATTCTAAACTGCGTGTGTGATCATCTACTTATACACAAATGACTAAGAAATAAATTCCAAATGATAACAAGGTTAAAAATCAGACAAGTTTTGGGGCACCTGGGTGGCTCAGTTGGTTCAGCGTCCAACTTCACCTCAGGTCATGATCTTGCGATCCGTGAATTTGAGCCCTGCGTCGGGCTCTGTGCTGACACCTCAGAGCCCGGAGCCTGCTTTAGATTCTGTCTCCCTCTCTCTCTCCCTCTCTCCCTCTCTGCCCCTCCCCCACTCTCTCTCAAAAATAAAATAAACATTAAATATTTTTTTAATTTTTTTTTAACGTTTATTTTTGAGAGAGAGAGAGAGACAGAGCATGAACGGGGGAAGGTCAGAGAGAAAGGGAGACACAGAATCTGAAGCAGGCTCCAGGCTCTGAGCTGTCACCACAGAGCCAGACACGGGGCTTGAACTCACGGACTGTGAGAACATGACCTGAGCCGAAGACACTTAACCGACTGAGCCACCCAGGAGCCCCTAAATTTTTTTTTAAATCAGACAAGTTCCTCATTTCCCAAGAGCCATTTTCTTCATTTCAGTGGGTTCTATAGGCAACCTCCCTTTGTGTCTCAGAGGGCGTTGTTCGCCAAGCTTTGATCAACATATACCTTATGACCACTAATGCTACATCCATTTATTCTCTCTCTCTCCGTTTGCTCTCCCTCCTCTTCCTTATCTCTAATAATCATCTTTGGAGCACCTGGGTGGCTTGGTCAATTAGGTGTTCAACTCTTTGATTTCAGCTCAGAACACGATCTCCCGGTTCATAGGTTCAACCCCTCCATCTGGCTCCACGCTGACAGTGCAGAGCCTGCTTGGGATTCTCTCTCTCCCTCTCTCTCTCTCTGCCCCCCGTCCCGGCTCTGTCTCTCTCAAAATAAACTTTAAAAAAAAAAATCTTCGTAGACCAAGCCATTACTTTTCACCTCTCCTTACTGGTTTAATTCACTTGCCTGCTTTTATTCTGGCTCTCCTTCAGTTAAGTCTTCATGAGTAGCAAAATTCTTTTCTAAAACATAAACTAGATCATGTCACTGCCTGATCCAAGCCTTCATAATTATCTCATCAAGAAAAAAAACCCCAAGGGGCACTTGGTTAGTTCAGTCAGCGGAGCACGCAACTCTTGATCTCAGGATTTTGAGTTTAAGCCCCATGATGAGTGTAGAGATTACTTAAAAATAAAATCTTTATGAAAGAAAAGAGAGAAAAGAAAAGAAAAGAAAAGAAAAGAAAAGAAAAGAAAAGAAAAGAAAAGAAAAGAAAAGAAAAGAAAAGAGAAGAGAAAAGAGAAAAGAGAAAAGAAAAGAAAAGAAAAGAAAAGAAAAGAAAAGAAAAGAAAAGAAAAGAAAAAAGAAAAGAAAAGAAAAGAAAAGAAAAGAGAAAAAAGAAAAAAGAGAAAAGAAGAGAAAAGAGAAAAGAGAAAAGAGAAAAGAGAAAAGAGAAAAGGAAAGGAAAGGAAAGGAAAGGAAAGGAAAGGAAAGGAAAGGAAAGGAAAGGAAAGAAAAAAGAAAAGACCTCAACTATTTACTATGGCATACCCTGGTCTACATCTTGCATACTCAGTGGGGCAGTATTATTCCCAGAGGGAGAAAATCAGTTGAAGGTGGGAGTAGGGGAAGGCAAAAATCCCTTTTCATGTATAAAAGCATGGACATAACATAATTTACAGGACATGAACAGCTGTGTTAAAATTTCATGGGGGGGGGGTCAGCTGGGGGGCGGGGGGGGAGAAAAAAGGGTTAAGAATCACCTTTGCCTTGTTCACTTAATTCGAGCCACATTCTCCTCCTCCTTGCCATAAATGATAATCCTCTCAGCTTGAACTGGATTCACCTTCAACACCTCCAACTTTGCACGTCCCCTCTTCTGATCATTCAGGTATCAGCTATCTCCTTAGAGAATCCTCCTCTGACCATCTAAAATGGACAGGTCAGTTTCCCCAGACCAGCTGTATCCCCAGTGTTTATTAGGAGTCAGTCAGAAACTCTCTAGTATTGCCATAGTATGTGCTCAATGTATTTAGGAAATCTAATAACTACATGATATGGTGAACAAAACAATGTTTATTTTCTAGTCATACCTTGGAGATAGAATACTTCAAACTTATGATGGATATTGAAGAATAAAGTGGAATAAATGATCTCTGACCAAGATTAGTTTTGGAAATAGCAAATTGCTCATTCAAGTCCTTGGGTAAACAATATATATATACATAATTGTTTATAGTTACTATCTGAACATAGTAATTTTTTTTTAATTAAAAAAATTACTTTGGGCTCTGAGCTGGCTCAGTTGGTTAGAGCATGCGACTCTTGATCTTGGGATGGTGAGTTCAAGCACATGTTTGGCTACAGAACTTACTTTAAAAAAGTAAATAAAGCACACAAAACAATCATTTCATTTTGCTATGAAGTCTTCAAACTTATATAATTCACTGAATAACAAACCACAATTCTTTAGAAATGTACACAAATGTCTTTTTTATTAATTCCAAGCAGAGCTAATCTAAAATACAGCTTACAGCCTCCATCCTTTTTGGTTTGTAAATGAAATACCTACTTCCCTCCAGTATTTCCAAATTAATGTAAGATTCGAAATTCAAAGTAAAATCATAGTATGAACACCACAGATGGGAATTCTTCTAGAAGAGTTTATGGTTCTTCCTATAACTGATTATTTAAGAAATGAAATTCAAGTTAGCTATCTGGGAACAGTAATGCCCATTTCCCCATCACTGGAGAACTGTAGAAATGTTTTAAAGACTTCAATTTGAATGTTTTATTTATTCATTCATTCATTCATTCATTCATTCATTCATTTATTTATTTATGGGACAGAGAGAGACAGAGCATGAACGGGGGAGGGGCAGAGAGAGAGGGAGACACAGAAACGGAAACAGGCTCCAGGCTCCGAGCCATCAGCCCAGAGCCCGACGCGGGGCTCGAACTCCCGGACCGCGAGATCGTGACCTGGCTGAAGTCGGACGCTTAACCGACTGCGCCACCCAGGCGCCCCTAAAGACTTCAATTTGGAGTCAAATGCCCTACTTTTCTCTATCACAATAAAATAACCCATTATTAAACTGTGTCAACACCTCTCATAAGGCAAACTGTTGATGTTCACCAAGTCCTCTAAAAATCTTACATACTGATAACTCTCTTGAAGATATTAATAGTTCATTTAATTAAACAGGCATCTACTTAATGTAATCTAATTTTTAAAGCACAAGACTTTAGGTCTCTAATTCCTGGAATTCTTATAAGCCAACTTTAGACTTTAAAGCTCTTCCAATTTCAGTTACATAATTTCTATTCCAAAACGTCCACTATTACCTACAATAATCCCATCAGGTTTTATTAACATGTGATCTTTACTGACTTTATGCATTTGGTTGGGGGCTGCAGGGAATAAAGCTGAGTTCTGTCTATAGTGAGGTAGGCAACATCTAAAAAAAACTCTATAAAAACATACATACACCACGATCGATTTAACTGGTAGAAATTTTATCCTATATATACATTCACACGCATGCTTCGTAACATATATCCTAAGACATATGTTAGGGCATATAAGGGAGAGGAGAAGGAAACATCCCTGGCCAAGAAAGATCTGGTATACACCTGACAATGACCTACCAACAGGTATAGGAACAAGGGATCTTTCTCTGTCACATATGCATTTGGAACAATCTCCAAAACAGAATATTGTGAGGAAATAAGTAAATGGCAAATGTGTACAGTGTGCTTGCCTATGTACTAAGAATGTACACAAATATGCCTGAGTGCACAGAAACTTCTAGAAGGATACACAAGAAATTTATAACAATGATTATGCCTGGACAGAGAAGTCAGGTGACTTGTAAACACAGCATAGAAAAATTTACTTTTACTACAGACCAGTTTATACCTCCTCGTTTGTACAATAGATGGCTATTATTCAAATAATTCAAAAATACATTAAGTAGTTTACATATCAATAGTATTTGAAGGTAAGTTCATATATATTGGCTGTTAATGCTTTCTAAAGTACAATAGTGTGACAAGGATTATTTCCAGATCTCAAGTATTTAGATGATGGCTATAATATAGGGCTTACATAACTTAACTTTCAACTTTGAGGAGTAAGACAATAGACATTAATCCACCTCTGGTTTCCACATTTCCTTGTGCTGACCACTAACCAAATATGAAAAAATTAGGTAAATGTCCATTTCTGTAACAGACTGTTTTTGTAACTAATGAACACAACTGCAGTATTTATGGATTAAATGTAATCCAGTATGAGACTCCGTTCACCAAGCCCTTCCAAGTCTACCTAAGCAGCTCCATCTACATAGATGGTTAGAAGGTATCGCAGCCCCCAACCTATATAGATTTTGTACTGAACTATTTGTCTCATACTTTATCAACTATTAACTTTTTTTGGTGACCACCAAAACTCATGAGCCAAGACCTTTTCCTAAGCATAATTTTTCATGCTGAAACCCTTACAAGGTGTCACAAGTACCTGAAGCCTTCCATCCTGACCTTGCCCTATTCTTGGAAGTTGGCAGCACCAAAACTACCCACCATTTGGTTAAAATCAGTCATCCTTGCGTTCCTTCACATAACTGGCCCCCGTATCCACTTAATCACCAAGCCCTGACAGTTTCATAATTAATTGAAGTCCTGACTTCTACTCTTCCTCTCCAATCCAAATACCATATAAAAACTCGTTTCCCTGCCTGCAGTCTAAGTTACTACAAATACACCCTTCCTACAATGTAGTTAACTTTTTGGACAGTATTAATCGTACCACCATCATTCTCTGACCAAAAAACTCCCAATACCTGATTAGTTTTCTGCTCTCATTTTGGACTACCAGCTTCACGCACAGTTATCAGCTCCCAGTCTTTGTTCATAATGGGCCTTCTCTGATAGCACCTGCTCCCAAAGACATGATGTAACTCATCTTGAACATGATACTCAGGAGCTTTTACCTCCTCAAATCCTTGGACACACACATTAAGAATTCTCCCCCTTTTGTTGTGAATGGTCCTTTAAATCTCACACTCCTAAGCAACAACATTCTCTCATCCTATGCAAATCTTTCCCAGTTAGTTTTTATCTTCTACTCATTTCTCTTCTCCAAACTCTCTGTAACACTTCATTTTGGACAACAGGTCTCAAGTGTAGTATGTGAAGTCACCCAAATATACCCAGTACCACCACGGAGCTGAACACACAGCAAGCTAGTTTTTTTTAAATGGGTAATGAGATACAAGATAACCTACTGCATGTGATGCTCTAGGTCAATCACAACAAAATGCATTCTTTACTCATAACAAGAGACCAAGACTTATTTTATATTCATGTGTGCTTTCTTGAATTTTTGTTTACTTTGGCCTGCCACCAACATCATGCAAATATAATATGTCTCAAAGATGCTACCCCCTACTGATGTTTACCATCGTTTTGTTTTCCCTTAGGACTTTTCTTCAGTGTATTGTAATTCTCGTGCTGTATTCCAACCTCTGCCACTACTGGAGTTTGGAACTGGTCAACAAGAGGAGCACCTGCACCTACCCAGTCTTAAACAAAGGTCCCCCACATTAAGATTCTTAGTCTAAAATGTAGCAAATACTTAACAAATGGGGCTACCTACTGCAGAATCAGTCATCCATGATCTGTGACTTCTGTATACTAACCTAGGCTCTTTCCAAATATAACAATGACAGTAATCCTTTACAATGCATGCATGGGTCCTATCCACTTAAAACCATTCATTTTACTGACGAAATACATGTTAGCATATATCCAAGTATGACAGCAACAACACATGTACCTTAAATTAGCATTTTAATACCTAAGTTATTTTTAACGATGTGATAAAATTCTAAAAAACTCATGGTAGTACTAGCACCTATGCTATTGTGTGTGCATGTGCAAGCGCTTTCTAAAAGAAAATAACTAGCAAGGAACAAACAGAGAAACAATAGTTACTGCCAAATTCTCAAGTGTTCGTTTAATGGTGATCCAGCCAAGAGCACATACAATCCACTGAAGTTCTAACGGGTACAGTTTTGCTACAGCTGTTCGCAACAGCAATAGCTCAGTCTGGAGCAGAAAAAAGCAGGACTGTAGAGGGAAGTCTGGGATGAGGAGGAGAGCTAAATAAAGGCAGGATGATGGACATGGGAAATTAATGAAACGGTAAAGATACTGAATGCTGAGGAAAAAAATGTCTGAAAAAGTTATACAAATTAGTTCAAACAGCTAACTAATGGTCTTAAAAACCCATTCTCTTTTCACACTATTGAGTATAAGGACAGAAAACTTAACTATGGCTCAAGTAAATATTAAAATATACTTCTATTTCACATAGAACATATTAGCTATATAGAAAAAAAAACCACATTACAACTCTGGCTACCTCAAGTTGACTCAACTTATTTGTCCTCCTTGTAGATGTTAGATAATATGTACCACTGTAACATATTGATTTAAAGTTGTACCATAATGCAAACTGGAAAATTTTTAAATCATTCCTAAATATAGCACTTAGACATTTACTTCCCAACTTTTCATCAGTTCTGAGGTCAAAAAGAAATGGCAAAACAGGAAATTATTTTCTTCAGGTTCCCAGACTCAGTGGCATTCCCATTCTTCCTAACTTATACTAATTTGCATTTACTATAAAATATATGAAAGATAAAAACCCAAATGCAGGAACTCAGTAATGTCTACTATGTAACTAAGAAAAATGTTAATTTATCTCCTTAGAAATAGTTCAAATCGCTGTAAAGGCGACTCAGAAAAGCAAGCAATGCCTCTTTTATAAATAATTTTAAAAATCTATACAATCCATCCAACTGAACAGTAATGGGGTGTTAAACTCCAAGAACATGATAAAGGAAGCAAGCACATAAAACAGGATGAAGTAGAAAGGAACTGGTAGCCGATAAGAAACCCTTTAGAGAACTGGAAACATTACCATTCTTAAACAGGAACTATTAATAAAAGACCAAGTGAGAAAGTTTCTTCAAACTGTGTATCACATGCCTTTTCTCTCCCAATACTTGTACAAAAGCTTTTCATGCTCTTTTGATGCAATACCCAGGTTATGTATCAAAGCCCCCAAGAGTCCTAGATGTTCCTCTCGTAACATCCAAGTTTTTTACTGAAAGATTTCTCCTGGAAATCTTAACCACTGTCATTTTAAAGTCAATTACTAGAAAATACCACAATAAGACCTTCAGTGTCTGTAGAAGTGTATCTGATGATTACATATACGAAGTGTATGTGGAAAATCACAACAGTAAGTTCAAGTTGCTGCCCTTTAATAGGAGCCCCTTCTATGTCCTGACGAGTTGCTCTTCACAGCCAACCTGTCCCCCTTTTGCTGCTTCTAATCTTCTCAACATATACTAAATGTAAGAAAAGATGCAAGACAAATATGTAAATTCTTAAAACCAGTCGCCTTCATTTTACATTCAATTAGGAAGAAAATGTTCTTTTTCTGGAGAGAAATATCAATATTTGGACATTTCAGGAAGGCTTTTATATTCACTTCCTGTTCCTCTGGTTTCCTTAATGCTTAGGATTTCACCACCCACAAAACACCATGTATTTGGTGTACCCGATATACAAAACTGTGGCATTTTTTAATTGAAAAAAATTTAAGAACCCTTGTTTCAATTTTTAAAAAATTTAAAATTTGCCTTCTTGCAAGTTTGCCTCATCCACTCACCAGCTTCAGAGTAAGATGTCATTTCCATCCATCCATTTCAAATTACTCTTCACATTTCCTGTCTCCCTCCCTCACTTGGCTCTTAGTACTTTCTTTTTAGATATATTTTTACTTAGACATTTTTATTTAGGAAATATGTACATATTTTCCTAAATTGTATTAAAAACTGGGCAATTCGCTCACATTCTCTAGTGGCTCTTCTTGCTCTGACCCTCAATACAATGATGGAATTGTCTAAGAATTTATCATTTCTTCTGATGATTTCTCTTGCCACCCACTAACTTCAAGCTCCAAGAAGGCGAGGGCCCGTTCTATTTTTTCACTATTGTAAGTCCAGGCTGAGACACAAATGCCCAGTAACTATTTAGGGAATGAATAAGCAATCTGGGATTCTCATGCACACACTTTAACTAGTACTGAAAACTCCACATTACTCCCGGTCTTCCTTCTGGATTTTGCCTCAGACTGCTTCAAGATATACTGAGTGTCAAATGTTATGCTAGCTGGGAACCCTGATAAAAGATGAAAATGTAGGCACAACAAGCAAATAAGTAAATAGCATATACTGACAAAGTGACAGGAATGTAAATTCTACTGAGGAAAGGCTCTTCAAAATATCTGGGGAAACAGACGATCAACTTTAGTATTTAGTACACAAAGGGTGGAAGACTGAAAACAGATCTTAGAGCCCTGTGGCCTCAGGGCACCTTGGCTGGCTCAGCTGGCAAAATGTGTGACTGTTATCTTGGGGTTGTGGGTTTGAGCCTCATGTTGGGTGCAGAGATTGCTCAAAAAACAAAAAAAATCTTAAAAAACAAACAAACCCAATGGCCTACAATAAAGCTGAGTTTTAATTCAAATGGAAAGCTACTGCATTTGAAAAAGGAGATGACCATTATCTAACTCACATTTTAAAAGAATGCTCTAGATACTATGTGGAAAATAAATTACAAGAGCAAAAGTAGAAGCAGGACAAGTTAGAGGGTAATGTAGTCACCTTCAGGAACAAATGATAGTACCTTGAGAGAGAATACATTTACTGTAGAGTTTTAAAATCCCAACAATCCACCAAGGTACTCAAACCAAAATGTTATACAATCCAATACCTACCTCTCCCTCAAGCAGCTACACCTCCCCCACGCCCAATCCTAAACACACTTACCTTCTGTGTTTCAGTTAATGGTTTCACCACCATCACCTTATCATTCAAATTAGAAACTCCTAGATCACTCTTCGTCTCCCCGTCTCCCACTAACACAGTCTGTTAAATTCACTCTACTTCTGAATTACTCTTGTCTGGAATCTGAACAATCATCACTAACATTAAAGATCCCTTCAAATATCGTGTGAGGGGTGGGGACTGTGTGAGTAAACCAATTATCTATGTGGTCTCTGCTTTGTTTCTGATCCAGTAATTTTGTACCCAAAGTAACTGTTCTGACACCCAGTCACCCAAAAGGCAAAGATCCAAACTCCTTGAGTCAATCAGTTTTATCTAATCTTTACTTCTTCCCTTCTCTATACTTACCTCCCTCCCCTAGACAACTCCTTGTAACTGCCCAGGATCTGTTTACTTATTAGCCCTTCCGACCACACCATTCCATCATCCCACAACCCTCCCCGCCCTCTCCTTCCCCTCCAAAACCCCAAAACTGGCAAGTACTTACTCACCTTTATGACCTGCTCAAAAGTTACCATCTTAGTGAACTCCTCCCCGTCTTCCCAACCTTGTTTCTAGATTATCAGAACATTTCCTATTCCCTTCCTTCCTACCAAGTGGTCTTACACTTTGCTTACCTATAACCATTAAACTCTAAATCCCAAGAGAGCAAGAACCATTATTTTATTCATTTTTATATTCTCATGTAAACACCAGCTGGTGTCATTCATTCACTAAACAAACATTTAATAAGGACATACTATGAGGATAAAACACTAAATAATAAGGTCCTTACTCTGCTACAGCTGACTGACATCCTGGACAGAATGAAGTAAACAAATAAATAACACAAAAACTTCACACAAAGATTTAAAGAGAAATCTTGTATGACAATAAAAATTTTTTAGGGCTGAAAATTTTATGGAAACAGTAGCCAAGTAGGTAAGTCCAAACGAAAAGTAACAAAAGTGAAAGGAGTAAATGTAAACTTAATGTGTACAATTTATTTCTTGAAAACTGGTACTCAAAATTCCTTTCTTGCATTCCTGCATAAACACCAAGCAATTAGACTACAGGAAATCAATCTCATTAACACCTAATCAACGTCACTAACACCTAATGTCTAATACATAAACTCTGAAGTTCAACTTCAAATTTTTCATTTTAAAAAGAAAAAAATAAGTGAACTGCGTAATTACACCATGTAGGGAGATTCTGGGATTATATTCATATAAGGAAAAGAAAAATTTGACAAAGTGACTATTCTAGACCAGAACTGTCCAGAAGAAAAATAATGCACACATTGTAAGAAATTTTAAGTTTCTAAGAAACACATTAAAGAGAAAAAAGCAACAGATGAAATTAGCTAAACAGTGTATTTTATTTAACTTAACATATCCAAAATATATTTCAACATATGGCCATATTAAAAATTATTGATACTTTACATTTTCTTCATACCAAGTCGTTGCAATTCTGTACTTTACACATCTGTTTAAGTGGTAAATTTTCTCCAATATTTATGTGTATTTAGGTTTCATTATATTAAAGATGCAAAAATAGATTTGCTTACCCAAGGTGTTCCAAATATGCTAAACACTATTGATAAACTGAATTTAATTACAATAAAATTAGAAATCTTACAGTCTTACTAGTCCCATTCTAAAGATTCAATAGTCCACATATGGCCACCACACTGAATAGCACAACTCCAATAGAATTATGGCATCCACTTCATCCATCACAATGTTGTCTTTTATCAGCACAGACTAAATCAAACAATGTGTCCCTTTGTCTCCTTAGACACACATTTTCTAGTCCTTTTATCTAAAACAGCTGTCACTTTCTC
This sequence comes from Herpailurus yagouaroundi, assembly GCF_014898765.1. Lineage (NCBI taxonomy): Eukaryota > Metazoa > Chordata > Mammalia > Carnivora > Felidae > Herpailurus > Herpailurus yagouaroundi. Next base: position 172,980 of record NW_024412428.1, read on the forward strand.
ATACCCTTATGACTACACAAATTATTTCAACTCTATTTGGTCTCCCATGTCTGGAACACCAGTGCCACGGGAGCCGAGGGCTGCTCTCCTCTGTGCAGTTATCTGCAGTGCCCAGACTGCAAGAAACTGCCAACACAGCAATTGTACAAAACCAGTACAGAATGTTTTAAATGTTGCTATATTCTTTAACATGTACATATTTATATAATCTACTGGATAGAATGACTAGAAATTGCTTGTGACAAGTAGTCTTCCACACTGTTCAAGTAACTGCACAATTCAAATTATGAGATCTATAATTTCAATCAACAAAGGAAGAGCTCATCCATTTACAGATCTAAAAGATCATAATACAAACCTAACTACACCTTAGTTTACCTCAGCTCTATCATCTGTAGCACAAATATTGGGACATAAACTAAATTTACTCTTCCTAAAATATAAGCATATTATATAGAAAGGCAGACATTAAGAATCCGAATACTTGTGCTTTCTATATTATACCTCCTACCCCCAAAATTTGGAGCTTGTTATTTTCCAAAAACTTGTGATCTCTTCTAACATTTTAAAGACTTAATGGCTCCAGATAAAGGCGACCATACCTAAAGAAAGAAAAAAATTAGGTCTTTCGAATCTTCCTAATTAATCATGTGTAATTCTGAACAGCTCCAGCAACAGATCAAGCACAAAACTAAAGTTCTTATACCTGCCTACTAGGATAATAGGGGCTCTTAAATACGAGGTCATGTGTGCAGGCAGGGAGTTATAGGAGTTCTCCTTATCTGTGGTTTTGCTCTCCACAGTTTGTTACCCACAACCTGGAAGTAGATGACACTCCCGAGTATACGGTCAGAAGGTCACTAGTAGTTTAATGCTGCATCACAATGCCTACAACACTCGCCTCATTTTGTCTCATCACATAGGCATTTTATCATCTCACATCACCACAGACATGACTACAATATTCTGGGAGGCCGCATTCACATAACTTTAATTACAGGATATTATTATAATTGTAGTTTTCATTAGTCATTACTGTTAATCTCTTACTGTTCCTAATGTATAAATTAAACTTTGTCACAGATACGTATGTAAATAGGGAAAAACATTATTTATATAGGGTTTGGTATTATCTGTGCTCTCAGGCTTTCACTGGGGGTCTTGGAATAATCCCTCCTTAGATAAGAGGACACTACTACATAGGGAAACTATAATCTGAATCAGAAAACTTGAGTAATGCATAGATTAACAGTTTCCTTTTTCAAATTTTACGCTATTTTTCTGCATTTGTGTACCTAAAAATAAAGTTAAGCGTTGACTTCTGTAGAAACAGAATTCGCTGTAGTGTCCAAGTACTGCCACAGAAGTTAAAAAAAATCATTTTCTGACTGGAGAAAATAAGTAATAAATAACAGGAAAACCAAATGTATAAGAAATCTATTCACATAAGTTTTTTTTAGAAGTAAACAATGAAACAAAGTTTCACTCATTAGACTGCATGAAAATTCCTCATTTGGAAAACAGATTAAATAAGCCACCTTGGAGAAGAAACCTTGTAGTCTCTTAAGTCCTGGGTTTCCACAGAGCAAGAAATCTGACTTTTTAATAAAAAAGTGAGGGAGATGTGGGTTGGTGCAAAGTTGAAAGGGTAGCTAAGTTGTCTTCCTTGATGACAGATAATGTAACCTCTCAGAGTCACATTGCTTGGCCAATGTGGATTTCCTGGTAAAACTGAGAGGACATTATGCTAGGGCAGTATTTGGGAAGAACAGACAGGCACCCAGGTGACATCTGAATTACAACTAGAAACAAGTCGCTATCCTTGTTTTCTATACACAGATATTCTTAGCAGACATACACCACAATGTTTTAGAAAACTACCTGCTGAGACTTTTACAAGGCTACAAACCAGGTGATTGTTTCTTTGCACTAATATATTCAAAAAACTTTTTGAAGAAACTATAGTCAACAATAGCAACTATATATGCTCTCATTATGGACCGATTTGATTGTTTTGACGTACTGCATAATTCTGAATAGACTCTGAATCATACATATACGTAGCGTAAGTCTTTGTAAGGTCTCACAATCCAGGCTGTAACTTTTTACCATAAAACTACTTAACAATTTCCATTTATTGAACTCCTTGTTCAGCATTATGTTCTAAAACGACTAATGAAAATTGAAGCTGCAAAGCAAGAGGGAATTACATTTAATAAATATACTCATGGTCTTAGAAAATACATTTATGACATCTTTATCTTTAATCTACAAAAGCAAAAAACCAGTTCACACAAGAGAAAGGTCAAACCATCATTTTAATCCATCAAAATGGTGTAATTCTATTCATATTTACCAAGATGGTAAGCAAAGACCCGGACAGTTCTAGAACTTTTCACCTGTCAGGCATACCCATCTTCAAATACACTGATACAAAACAGATTATTACATTGTTTCATTTCTCATACTGGTGTAAGTAGCTTAAAGTCACTTGAGTAAAAAACTTTTACAAAATTTTTAAACTATATTTTTCTGCATTCCCTCTTCACTTGAATTAACTAGGCTTGTGACACAAAAATTAAGTCCTAGTTCAAAAAAGGATAAATACATATCACCTGTTAGGATTTAGCAATCAATAGCCATGACAGTGCCTGCTTTTAAAAAATGGATTTGGGGGGCACCTGGGTGGCTCAGTAGGTTGAGTGTCTGACTTCGGCTCAGGTCATGATCTCACAGTTCATGAGTTCAAGCCCCACGTCGGGCTCTGTGCTGACAGCTCAGAGCCTGGAGCCTGCTTCAGATTCTGTGTCTCCCTCTCTCTGCCCCTTCCCCATTCATGCCCTGTCTCTGTCTCTCAAAGATGAATAAATGTTAAAAACAAAACAATTTTAATGGCTTTTGTGTGGTACTCATCAATTGGCAGAGAAAAGTTTGGGAGTATTTAGATGGTCTCAATGACTGGCCAGGGATCCTAAACAGCAGGACAATGACCTACACCACCACCAACAAAAATCAACCAACCAAAAATGTTACAGTGATTCTTTTGAGTGATACTTTAGAACAGAGACTCTCAAAGTGGGGTCCCCAAACCCAACATCAGTACCAGGGAACTTGTTAGAAATGTACATTACTTAGTCCTACCTGAGACCTGCTGAATGAGAAAACTGTGGGGTGGGCCCCAGAAAGCTGTTTTAATGAGCCCTCCAGATGACTCTAATGCACACTTAAGTGTGAGAACTACTAATGTGGAGGATGTTCATGACTTTTGTCCTTTAATTTAGAACAGGGATTTTGTTTTTCTACAGTTGTATCTCTCAGCCTTGAGAACAGGTACGGCAAACAATAGGACCCTTCAATACATACTGGTAAAATAAATACATGGGTATAGTACAATTCTGAATGACATGGCTCCCCCATAAATTCCTTATGACTGAGAAAGTATCACTTTGTAGACACTCTGATTTTTATGTTCACTTTGCTGAACTGTGGACCCCTAATGTTTAAAATATTCTAACCAAGTCCAAGAACATGTAAATATTCTAACCAATTCTAAGAATTTGCATTATAAACTAAGCAATAACCACTGAGTAAGTTACTACTACCTCCAACACTTCTAAAAAGATCACAAATTAAACGAGAATCACTATGTGTTAAATTGTTTACTTTTTCTCATTACATAAGAACACCAGACATTTGTAAATCTAAGCAAAGCATCATATTTGATACTGATTAATGTTATCTAATAATCTGAAAATACCCTGAGGAAAAACTTATTCTGGCAAAATGTACAATAAAACAATATAAATAACCTGTGCAAGATAAATTGTTCCAACAAGAATACAAAAATTAAAATGTAGGTAATTCGTAGGCCAAACATGGCAAATAGCAATAGGATTGTATTTATATAGTTTCCTAAACCCCAAAACATACACAAACTCTCATCTGCATTCACCAAAGTCTGCTAAGTTGACATTTTGCATAATGAAGATGGAACAAGGAAGAGTATGTCTTAGAGATCCAGGCAGGGATGTAACACAAAACGTAACGGATTACTGTGGCTACTCCTTTAAGCTTTGACAGTACCTCATATACATACATATCCTACGTTAAATATCTGAAATGATGATTTCAGAACTAGAAACAAATTATAGATATCACTATCAGTTCCAAAGTCTTGAACATTACCAAAAACACACTTACACAGAGCATTTAAGAAACACAAGGTCCATTACATTACTATTCAATTAACGTCTATACGTTACTGTTCGTGCAATGCAGGGCCCTCATTTTTAATGAATAAAAACCATTTCTTACTATACTTAAAAAAAAAGTTGAAAATTCAAAAATCATGTATTCAAACTAAATACACTTAATTGTATCTAATCCTACTAACTAGTCTTAACTTTAAGATGGACGTACCTTACATGAAATTTGAATTATACTGTATAAGAAGTGAAATTTTATGTACATGTACAAGCACAATACCATCTTTTAAAATCAACTTCTTTAATTCAGAGAGCAAACAGTAATTCTACCTTACGGTTTTTATATAAACATAGTCAACGAAACCTAGTATCTGTTGCAAAGGAAGGAAGAGTTGGTCCTGGTAACAGTGATTCAAGCCATAAAACAATATCCTTGAAAGATAACTTTTTTTAATATGCGCTATGAATTCTGGCTAGCTCACTTTAAGAAATGCAGTATTCTCCATCTAGAAAATCTAGAAAATTCTCCATCTAGAAAATAAAATCCTCTCTTACTGAAAAGGAAAACTATACATCATAAAACAAAGTGCATACCACTGATTCCACCAAGTAAATAAAAAATAATCAAAGAGTAAGTTTCAACCAAAAGGAAACCTTGGAGATATTTATAACCTAAACGTGATTTTATAGAAAAAGGCAAGAAGTCAAGTAATATTCCCAAGATAACAGTGTTCTGGTTGGGCCTTTAAATATTCAGTCATGTAAGATTCAAACTTCAATCACCAATACTGCTATTCAGTAATCCAGTAAACAAAAGAAACTTCCAAACTGTTTTTTCTACACTTAGAAGACAAGTGCTTTTAACAACAACAAAAAAAAACCTAATACAACATACAATGCAAAATACAGATCTTAATCAGATACTGTTTTTTTAAAAACTTAAGATTAGATACTATAAAAATAATGAAATTCTTCGCATTTCCCCAGAGCGACATTCTATGAATTACCTGTTCACATTCACTCAGGAAGCTATGCATGCTTTATTTTACACAACTGTGAAAAACAATTATGTAAAGTAAGCATACTAAAATTGTTTCCTATTTTTAGAAACTTAGTTCTGAAGGATGCAGGAAAGGATATAATGCCCTTGTGAAATATAAAACTACTCTCAGGGTGCCTGGGTGGCTCCATCAGTTAAGCGACCGGCTCTTGGTTTTGGCTCAAGTCATGATCTCAAGGTTCGTGAGTTCAAGCCCTGTGCTGGGCTCTGCACTGACGGCGTGAAGCCTACTTGGGATTCTTTCTCTCCCTCTCTCTCTGCCCCTGCTGCGTCTCTCTCAAATTAATAAACTTTAAAATAAACAAAATAAAACTACTCTCAATTTATTTAATCCTGCTTTCTTTAGGATGAAATAAACCCACATGGGTCTATACAACTTTGATGGACTTGTTACTTACTTTGAAGTAGTTCCCACCTCTCCCCACTAAATAAGTTCATGTCTACAACTATCTATGAAGCAAGCACAGAAAAATACAACTGTCTAATCTAGGAGTTAGATATGTGGGTGTTCACCATCTTATTCTTGAAAGTATTAAGTCTGAGTTTTTACATCATTACTACCCTTTCATATTTCAGGAATTTATTTTAACATATTATTAGACATTATAACACAACAGCACACACAGAACATTTAAATACCACAACATTCCCCAGAAATTTTCCTCTACTTATGCAAAATAATGTATTCCTTTGATTTCTGACTAGTTCCATTAGACAATAAATTTCAAACCTTTTTAGAAAAGCTTAAACATAAATTTGATCACATTCTCTCACAAGGCATTTTCTTTCAATCACACCATGTATCTTTTTCTCATTCAGAATCTAGGTTGTAATTATCAACCAAATCCCCGAATATTACTTAGTGACTATTAATCATTCACGCTGATATTCAGCAAATTACTACAGACTTCAAATATAAACACCAAGTTACTGAAATGTTCAAAGTATGTTTTTGCATAAAATGTAAAGGTGTAATTTCAATTAGTATTTGAGAAACAAGATCCAACATTTCATTACTGTCCTTATTGATATTTCTAGTTCTATTAAATGGCAATTCTGGTGAAACCAGGTTACTTTTTCCCCAATATTACTGATACTGTAGGGTTAAAAAGAAATATTTAATCTCTTTCGTTGAATGATCGGTACTCATTTTAAATAGAAAAACTCAAAAATTCAAGGAATAACATATTGAGCTTTATGAAATATGGGTGAACCGTAAGTTCTGTAAAAACTAGATCTGTCCAAGTTTGTTTATTTTCAAAACAAAAATGGGGAAATTCTGACAAAATAATTAGGAAAATGGGTATTCCTTTATTTTGTGCAAATTACATATTAATTGCCATGAGATCTAAATCCTACAGACTTCAAACTGAGTGTTTCAAATCATGACACAAAAAGAAACACAATATTGTGATATTATAATTCTAAGATGTTTCAAATTACCTTTTTATGGACAGAATTATGGTAACATATGACAAATTCACACTTATTTTAAAAAGCTAATACTATTATTTATTTTTATATCTACTGCTTTTAAGAAAATGACATTTAAATATCTTTCCTGGTATGTATGCTAATTGACCAGAAAAAAATATTGACTGAACCAGCCACAAAGTTGTTTATACAAAAACACTAAAAACTGAATAACTAGAAGTTCCCAGATGCTCCACTTGACTGTCACTCAGAAGCTGACTGTTCCCAGGGTAAACTTGGTAAGCACTGGAACAAAGATTCTCTCGATGCAAGGAAAAAGCTGTGTAGAACTCAATTCTTGGAGCCAGAGTTGAGCCGGACACTAGAATGTTCAGAAGATTAGGACATCTCCTTGTGCACTGGCTTTCAAATGTTCTTGAACCAATGTTACAGAATTTCACAACCTTGGCCAAAAACAGCTTGGTATTAACATCAAAGGATCAAGCTTTTTCTACTCTTAATTAAGCTTTGAAGCAAAATACAGTGCTAGAAATTACCTTAAGAATTGTATGAATAAAAATACAGGGGACCGGAAAAGTGTATTTAGGTGCTATAGATATCATTTAAAAATTATAGTTAATGTTAAAACTCCCTACACTGTACTTAATTAATAAAATAATCCCACTCCCTGCCAACTCATGTACATGGAAAATGTGATGAGAACAGTCTTTGACTATTATTTTATAATCTCCAAATCATGTTTTTAAAGATTTGCCAAAAACAAAAGCCTATGAATACAATTTTAGAAAATTCCATCCATACTGCTGTGTCTAAAAAATAGAACGTGAAATAGTACACAAGAAAATTTTCACCGTTACAAAGGAATGCATCTCAGTTTTGCTTTATACCTAACTGCTTCTGTGCAAGATTTTAAATTAACCAAATTTATTTCTTTCCAAAGTATGCCTTCCAGCATAAACATATACCATGCAAAAATGAATTAATATTTACATACTATTCATTTCAAAATAGCACATTATTCTTCATGAAAATGCTAAAAGTATGATACAGTAACACACTGCAATGTTATATGAGAAATAACTACGTTATGATCAATGGCTGATGCATTCGATTTGTGGTTTAAGGTGAATATAAAATTCCGTAAATGTAATTTTAAATTAGACGTGGCTAACATACAAAATTTTAAATATAGCGAGGACTTTATTTTAGAATAACAATTATAATGTGATTAAATCAGTTTTTCCCTAGTACTGAAAATCAAACTTCAGGGGTCTAATCCGATTCCAATGCCCTTAGTTAGCTACATTCTCAATTTCCTGTTTTCCTTTTCGTTGTTGTTTTTTTTTCCCCCCCAATCACCACTTGAACTGTTTCCCTTGGAAACAAACACAACTAGCCTGTCAGACACGTTTCACTGGAGAGACTTACCCAACTACCGGAAGATATTTACAACACAGCAGAGTTAATCCGCCTTTAGTACTTCCATGAAACAACATTCTCAAGAAATGCCTAATTTCTTCTAAATCACACCAAATCTTCATGGAACATCCAACCTAACATGATTGTAAGGAAATTTAAAGGATAAGATCTAGATACTGACACCAAATAATAGCAGGTTAGATTAAAAATAGACATTATTTTATAAGCAAAAGAGATTTGCCTCCAAACAGTGTTTTTTTTTCCAAGATTCAAAAGATTTATTTGAAAAAATCAGCACAGGACAAAGATACCCTTAATATTCCTTCTCAGAATATTTGAATATTTAGAATCTATATGAAATGTAGACAGCAACTCTGATTTCACAGAAAGAACATCAATGGTTTATACAAATGTAAACTCCCATCCCCACCCCTCCCCGATATACTATTCTATCTACCCCTTATTGACATTAGCTTTCACTAAGCTTCTATCTTCAGTGCTACTTGCACAACCTAAAAAGCAGAAAATCATTTTCATTTTTAAATGGCTGGAATTAATTAAAGCAACCAAAGTACTACTGTTACAGCAAAGTTTAGTAAAACTATGAGAGAATACTAATAACATTTGTAAATTATCCAAAATGATTTCTTTATTGAGATTAAGTAACTACATAGACTTCACAGTTCTATGGCATATTTATATTTAGCTAAAGTCACAAACACATTTTAACATTCACAATGATGAGCATCATCACCATTCTAATCTACAAAGCTTATGTATGAATAAAGAAAAATACAAAAACCTCAAGTTTTACAAAAGAAAAACTTTAAAGTCTACATACATTAACAATAAAACCATTTCTTCCAGGTAACAGGTAAAAGTATAAAGGCATACCACGGAGGTTTTTTTTTCTCTAAGTAGCCAGGAATGAAAGAACGTTTAATATCTACGACGCTTATTAGGGCCTTCAAAGTTGCCCCCTTGGCTTCCTCTACCAAAACCACCAGGACCACCACTAACAGGACCTACACCACTCATTGGTGCTTGAGGGGTTTCAGAACCTGTTCTACTCCCCATAGGTGATCCCATCTGAGATGGCGGTCCTTGCGGAAATCTATCATTATGCTATAATACCACATAATAAACATGAAGTCCATTTGGAACACGCCAAATATTAAGTGACAAGAAAAATTGGCAAAATCCCAAGTGGTGGTGTCATGAAGTTCAGCAGAAAGTCCAGCAGAATCAGGATCACACATAGAAGGAAGAAAGGAGCAATTTAATTAGTTACTACATCAAAAAAAAAAAAAAAAAAAATTAAATAAAGCATCTGAAGAGTTACATATTGCTAATGCTATGCCCCAATTTCATGAAAAAAGAGTTGATTTTAAGAAGGGAATGCCATTTTAAACCTAATCAATATTACAATATTGTTCTGATCTTTTTAATAAAAAAATAAGTTTATACTGCATACAACTGTGCTGTGCAAAAAAAATACTTTTTTTGAAAATCAAAGAAATAAAACTGGGGAGCAGCATCACACTGAAAAGGTATAAACATCCTAAAAATTTCAACAGCAGTGCTTTGAACACAGAAAGTACTAGTACAATCACACACAGAATCATTATTTCAATATTAAAACGTTTGATGTGTTTTTCTGGAAAGACTATCAATGGGAAAATATGGTTTTCTTAAAAACTGACAATTTATTAACATGTACTACTAATAGCACAATTAAATATCTGAATTCTTTGCTTTGGAAAACTTTACAAGAATAACCACATATGTTAATCTCAAAGATTGAACAGAACTCCCTACATGCAGTAGTAAAATGTCACTGTGAAAAAAATCAAGGGTGATATTTAAATAACAGTTACAATTTCAGAGGGAAGGGTGGAAAAACAGGCCAGTTAATACTACTTTAAGTTACTACTGATGATTATAAGCCACACAAAAACTTAACCGAAGCAAAGTTTTTACTAGCTTTCAGACATTTTACTGTAAAATAAAGCCTCCAGAGAAGGAAACAAATATACTAATTATGCGCCATCTGATCATAGTAGATATTATGGCACTGCTTTTCTATCTCTCTATACACTCATTAAAATAAAAAACTGTTACCATGTCCAATTTTTCCAAAATGTTTAAAGATCTGCATTTAAAGTAAATAAATTTTAAAATGATGAAACACTGTATCCATCAATCCTAAGACACACATTCACTTTTAATATCTCTGAAATCAGTATGGATTTACAGTCAATGGCATTTCTGAATTTAACTGGCAGTGCTTTTTCTTTCTTAGCAGCAATGGCGCCTTAACACATGTTGTGGTAGTTCCAAAACTGCCTTTCAAAGTATACAATCATTACCAATTTTCCTTTAAATGCTATTTAGAACAACCATTAACAAAAACCAAATGAAACAATGTTTTGCCAATAGAAAACCTCATTTAAATAGTGACAGACTTTAAAGGAAATGAGAAGTTATTAGTCTTGCTACTAACACTAAGAACTATTTTTGAAAAATTTTGCTTTTATAATTACTTAACCCACACAAAGATATCTTCACACTCTCAAACCAACACATAAAACTGTATACTTTAAATTTTATAACAAATGTGATTAGTAATCCTGTAAGATTGCAAAATGTAATTTAAAATATATTTTACAACCTTAAAGTACCTTATTTTACAGTTAAATTCTCTGAAATTAATCATAAGCAATCTTGTTATTAAAAAATATTTACAGAAAACTGTGTTTTCACACATACTGGAGTTTTATTCCCCACCAAAGGTAAGGAGTCTACACACAGGAAAAAGAACACAATCTTAAAATCTTGACCTTTACATTGAATACTGGTAAGAGGTGGATACAAACTAAAAGCAATATAAAAATAACTATAATTAAAATGTATATTGGCCATATACTTAAGTACAAAAGCATACCATGATTGGTAATCCTAATTCTTGTGATACTTAAAAATTGCCTTTCACATAAGTCAACATATAACTGCACAAAATTACTTTTTCTTCAGTGGTATTGATCTTTACCGCCAAAATAAATGATGCCAAATTATGTTAAGTGTGAAGTTACCTTTGGGGCAGAAAAGTATATATTACTGAATATAATCAAAATAATGTTTATGATACATTACCACTGCTCCATTATCTGGCATCATTGGCGTTCCCATATTTGCAGCTCCTTCTGGTCCCATGGCAGGACCAGGACCCATTGGTGGGCCAGGTATAGTTCCTCTGTTGTTCATATTCATACCCATCATTGGAGGAGGACCTTGGTTACCAGCAGGTGCTGGGCTAAATGCATCTACGCAAAACAATCTATACTTAGAGCTGTCCTATCTTAGTTTAGTAAACATTAAAAATTTAACAATACTTATGCAAACTATATATATAGCAAGACTATTACCAAAATCATTTTCCTTCTTCGAGAATGGATGCTCAATTATCTACTCTGTAACAGTGCATTACCTACACTATAGAATTTTCATCCCCAAATCAAATGTACACAAAACAAGTGAAACAACTATTAATTATTTCAGGATATCTGCGACTGTCAAAGCTTGAAAGATTTTTTTTAAAAATGAGTGTACTTTCTATAGTCTGCTTTTTAACCAACTACTCCCTTACAATGGTGACTATACTCTACCAGTTTAAATTAACAGCAAAGGATTAGCACTTTGGAAACTACGAATAAATATATAAAGTTCACTAAAACTAACCTCTTGACTTTTATGTAAGTTACTGAATATATCCCAAAACTATAGGAGGTACTGTTTTTTTAACTTTATGTAGAAATAGGCAATCTAAACAAAAAAACAAAAAAAAAAAAACAAAAAAAAAGGCTCATCATGACAAAGCTTATTTTTAAAAAGCAACTGTAACCAAATATAAATATTAACAGCTATTTGAATTTTTTTGACATGCTAAAATTCTGGAAATGGGGACAACTAGATATACTTCAAATTTTTTCATCAAAAAGATATCCACCTGGCCTCATGTTAATTGCAATACTGGCTGAGCTGTAACACTGTATTTATAATGGCTTCAAATACAACATTTTTAGGTATCTACTTTGAATTTTGTTATTTTTAAAGTAATCATACGTTTTTTCATCAAAAACTCGTAACAAAGACTGACTCTAACTTAAGAGTTTTCTTCTAGTATTTCGTTTGATAGGTCAATTTTATGACACTCAGAATTCAATTTCTCAAAAACACAATGTAAGCAGAGTTGACATTTTCATTCAAACCCGCAACTCTACACGGTATCTTAATGCAGCTGAATTCTACAGATGACTGAGCCTAGGGAGCAGCTGTGAGAAAAAATTCTTACTCCCTACCAGTCCCTGGCAATATATGCTACTGACTCTTTCTCAACTCAATCCCCAGGAACCCAGCCACTGCATAGGGAAGATTATTTCCTTAATCCCAAAATGTTCCTGATGATAAATCTACACTACCTATCCAAGAATATTTCTATTCCCTCAGCAGAGCAATAAATAAAAATTTTTACGAAAATCCCACATCTTGGGCCACCTGGGTGGCTCAGCCAGTTAAGCATCCACTTCAGCTCAGGTCATGATCTCACAGTCTGAGACCCGCGTCGGGCTCTGTGCTGACAGCTCAGAGCCTGGAGCCTGCTTCGGATTGTGTCCCCCTCTCTCTCTGCCCCTCTCCCCCCTCCCCCACTCTCTGTCTCTGAAAAATGAATAAACCTTAAAAAAATTTTTAATAAAATAAAATTTAATTTAAAAAAATATTTCCACAACATCTCTCACATGGAAATGAGGAAGAATGGAGACATTATCTGTAAGGAATCTTAACTTTCCCTAAAAGAACACATCAAGGGTTAGGTTTACTTCTCTTTTTAATAAAATGTTAACTGTTGTAAGATTCAAATATAGCTATACAACTATGGGTACAATAAAAAAAAAACATTTTCAACTATCAATAATTAGAGTATTATTTCTAGTAATTAAGCTTTCTATCACACAGCTATATTAAACTAAATTTAAAGATCTAAGAAATGTTAGAATTATCTGGTCCCCTGAAAAGCAGTTTTATAATCTGTGATTACCTTGGTAGATAAACTGGTGATACACCAGAAAGTCTATTTCCACATTCCATCAACGTAACTTGATAGGACATGACAATTTACTGATTTGACAGTGACATTCAACTGAATGATAATGACTCATAAGTAAACCATTAGGATAAAGTCTCAGATTGGATAAAATGTAAAAAGGAAGAAATTAAATGGACTAGATTTTAGGAGAGTTGAGAAAGTGATCAATTGTAATATGGTTCTCTGGTAAAATAAAATGCCCTAAAAATTTTTAATTCTCTTAAATTCTTAATAAGGAATCTAAAAGTATATTCTCATTATTCTTCTGATAAAGTTGCTAATCAAGCAGTCAGAATGTTTTCAAGGCCTCTGCACATCAGAAATAATTCATTTGTTTCTGATGTTCACAGCAATCTAATAACTATAATGGTATTTCAAGGTACCTACAATCCATAACCTCACACTTACAACTCTTAAAAGCACCTGGATTGTATTACACACCTTCTATGGTTTACTTTGAAAAACACTTAAAATTGAACTTCTTGTACATTACTATATATTCAACTGTGCCTCTAGAATTTATGTACTAGAACGAAGCCTGAAGAACTTCTGTATTCTTTGTTCACTAATTATTTCATGTTTCCATCGCAACTAACATCACAATTAAGATCTTTATGAGTAAGGGCCATGTTTCATGCTTCCTTTGTATACCAGAAATGCTAAGTAACTTTTTACTGGCAGGTAAGAAAAGTGACCAAGTAAACAGCAATAAACAATTTTAGATGATCTGACTACAAGCAGCAAAGAAACAGGCATGAGAAGTAGGGGGAAAAGGTTGATCACAGAAAAAACTAATTCCAGATATTAGATGCTTTAAGGTTTTGTTACTCTCTACACCACATATTCTAAGTACAATCAGGATTTTCTCAGTGGGTGTATATATTATGCATATTAGAATGCTACAGTAATTAACCTTCACATTATGTTATGTAAAGACTTTAATTTCATGACAGCTTCTACGGGACAATATGAAATGAATATATAAAAAGTTTATCTAACTTTTAAGTGTATAACATTTCAAACTTAAAAAGACCTACAAGAACATCCCACACTTATTTTCCCTTCACCTTCTTCACTTGATACAGTATCCCTCACTAGTAGAGATGTTAATGTAGGCACTTTCATAAAACCTTTACATCAACTCTATAGTTATACATTAGCCTAGATGTGTAAGACACATCTCATTTCCTTGACATATCACAGATGCCTCCAAACAATGTACTTCTGTGCACAATACATTAGGTTACGGCAAAATAAGTTAAACATTCAGTAAAATGAATAAAAAATAACGCCAAAGTTACACAAAAGGTTACCTTACCAATAGAAATTTATAAAATACTCTCAAAAAGTTTAAAGACACTACAAAGTCAGGAACTATCAATTTCTAAGGTAAAAAAGCCAATTTGAAAGCATGAAGTTTGATTTTTTAAAAATGCAACAACATAGCTGCATTACACCATGCAATGACTGAACAAGTTTCAGGTTGTATCAAAACCTGGTTACAGGTTTCTTTCATTAAATCTATTAACATATAATATACCCTTAGCCGTCAAGTAAACAAAATGAAAATGGTGTTTTTAGGCACACTGTTTTTAATGTACTTCTATTTTTTTCAACTTACTAAATATATGAGATTTCATTGTTACAAATGTTGGTTCCAAATTTTAGACTGTTACTGATATGTAGATACCACAAACAGCATGTACAGTTCCCCAAAGAATTACAAGTTACAGAAGACTTTTGCTTCAGATCCCTACCTCCCATGTTTATTGCTCCACGGGGACCCATATCACCCATTCTCATTTCCTGTTCTCTCTGTAAGTAAGCATAGTTGTCACAGTCAACCTATCGATCTTATGACTTTACATTTCCCATCTAAAATCAGAAAGAAAAGAATAAATTGGGACATCACTTTCCATTAAAAAAAAAATTAAAATTTTCCAACATCACTTACTTAATAAACCTGAAAAGAACTTCGGTCTCCCAGGTTCGATATGCCACAGTGCTTAGAGCATTCAGTTTATACTGCTAGATTATACTGTCAGATTACATGAAATCTACCACAGATGTTTTTAATGTTCTTAGTTCAATAGATCAATGGCTAGATTCCAAAAAAGAAAAATCTAGCATTAATAACCACCAGGACCCACTATTTCACTGAAGTCTTAAAACAGAAATGACCGTTAATCCTTTTATATGCAAATGTTTTCAAACATCCAACACAAACAGCTGTGGGCACTAAGATTAAAATAAAGTTATAGACAATTTTCATTTTAGAAATACTGTAATACACACTTGCGTTTTTATTCAAATATCCAAGCATCGTTTTACCCAAGATATGACCTAAACAGGCCATGAAAGTCTCCCAGCACACAATTATTAAAAATTCAACATAGCACTGCTTCATATGGAAATCTAAATAAAAGTGTTATTACACAGTTGCCAAATTCTGAAACAAAATGCTAAGGTTAATAGTGATACAAAGGTCATGCAAATTACAAAATGTTTTAAATTTCAGTAAAATTCAACTGCTTCTAAAAAACTTCATTTACTACCAGTAGTTACATAGAAGTAACTTCAATGAAATCTCTAGGTGAAATTACTCCACATACTGTGATGGAAATTTGCACTATTATTTAATGATCTTTTCAATTATCAAATCAGTGTTAAATGTAGCAATCATAAAACACATTCTGAGACAACTGTAGCAATGTCTAAATCTTTAAAAAGCACCCTTTTTCTACTTTTAAAAGCAATTTTATTAAAATGTGCTTAAAATTCCACTTAGTAATACAAAATACCAGTGAAAGCACCTATAAAAGCTAGAAATAAAGAAAAGCTTATGGTAGACAAATGCCATTAAACAGCAAATCAACTGCCCAGATGTAACCTAATAGATATGTCTGAAGACGTAACTTTGAATGAAACTGTTACAAGGAAAACATCACACAGCATCATAAAGAAATGTTTTATCAAATTATTTAGAAAATGGAAATCCCAAATCTTTCTTTAGACTGTTTTTTTTAAACTTTACAAAAAACAAATTTGTCTCTTCTCATAAAACTTTTGGCTAGTGACGGACACTACTGACTAGCAAAAGAGCTAGACTATTTTATAGAATGGATTTCTGATAAAGTCATATGGAAAATACTATTTTATGATCACATATAATACTATCATCAATAAATCAAACCAAGTTGTCATTTCCTCATCACTAAAACCTGATAAAATGTGGACTGCTTCAGCATATCCAAACTATTCCAGGTATTAGTTATAGCAGATTCTTGTTACGGAAAAGCTGGTCCACTTCAGCACCACAGTAAAATACATGGATTTTTTTTTTTTTGATCATGACATTTTTGGGGAATAGGGATTAATAATTTGTATTTTTACTTTTGGATTTGCCTTAGCTATTAAAGATGAGAAATGTAGCATCTAGCCACTAACATGGTAATTATGACAGTCTTACTGTTTGAGACTTCAATTTTCAAATCTCCCTTATAAATTCTGACATGCTAACTGGTGTCTGTGATTCACTGGTGGGGGCAAGGAGGGAGACAACTTTTTTACTATTTCCTTACAATTTCAGCTTTACCTATCACTTTCCAAAGTAACGTTTAGCTTTACTATTCACAAAGTACTTTTAAAAAATTGTTCTTAAATTATTCTATTCCATTTCCTTCATTAGCAGAATTCTGGAGAGACTATAGGTTTTCAAAAAAGCTTTTATTAATTAAGTATTCTCCACACCCAGTGTGGGGCTCAAACTCATTACCTCAAGATCAAGAGTCACATGCTCTACTGACTGAGTTACCCAGGTGCCCCTAGATTTATGATTTTAAGTCAATTATTCAACAGTGGCCATAACATTCCCTTTCTGATGCTCTATTAGAAACTGATTCCAGTTTTATAGTATCTTTCTTTAAATGAGATAATCAGAATGTCTTATGATAATCCATGCTAATGTAGCCTATCACTATGCTAAAACACCAATATATATATTATAGCATTTTCCACTAAACATACATATATTCCATACTTAGTATTGTTGACATTTCCTTAAAGAAAAAGTACCAAGTACTATTTTATACAACTTCACATGTAAGACTAAGAAAATGAGATGGTATAATTAGATGACAGATTATTTTTTAGCTATTTTAGAAAGAGCAAAAGAACTTTTCAGCTTCCTATAAGGTCATGTCTTAAGGTTACTGTTATTTTCTAAAAATTCACTGCTACTTATTTCTAGTAAAATGCAAGTCACATTATATTTAAGGGTAGGTTAAACAATGAAAATTAAGACAGTACTTCTCATTATAACTTGATTTATCAAATATCAGTGAGAAACACTTGAAATTCACTGTAACTATGTACCCATCCAAAAAGCAATACACAAGACCTTCACTTCCATGAATTCTAGTATTTGAAGTTAGAACTGGCGCATAATATAAGCCAAATTTTGAAAGACTGCACTGTAACAAGATACTAAAGCTATGATAAAAATTTGGTTTAATTAATTCAATTACTCTTCATAGCAACCCTGTAAGATAGGTCTACTGTTATCTGATTTTAAAGATCATAAAACTAAGGCACAGCACTGTCAAATAACTTACTCAAGTTTGAACTGACCTATGAAATTCTGCCAAAATAGAGTTCATAAAGTTTTCACCTTCACAAAGCACCTTCATTTTTTTTTCAAGGATTCCAACAAAGACTAAAAAAGGGAAGGTTCTTAATTTATTCTATGTTCATAAGAAGTTGTGCCTTTCTGGGGCACCTGGGTGGCTCAGCTGGTTGAGCGTCTGTTTAGCTCAGGTCATGATCTCGTGGTTCATGAGTTCGAGCCCTACATACGGGTCTGTGCTGACAGCTCAGAGCCTGGAGTCTGCTTTGGATTCTGTGTCACCCTCTCTCTCTGCCCCTCCCCCACTCATACTCAGTCTCTCTCTCTCTCTCTCTCTCAAAAATAAACATTAAAATTTTAAAAAGACATTATTTTTTTTAAATTGTACGTATGTATTCCTGAGCCTGTCACTGAACTATGCTTATATTCACAGGTGACCAAAAAAGTAAGCAAAATATGACTAATTTCCAGAACCACATATCAAAGCAGCATTCCATTAAAACAGTGGATTCTCAAAGTGTGGTTGATGTGAGTACTGAGTCCGCAAGACTTTTTCAGGAAGCACACAAATTCAAAACTTTTCATGTCTTACTAAACACTAGAACATACATGCTAACTTGAATATAAATTAAAAAATTAAAATATATAATAAAAAATAATAAAAAAATAAACACTAGAACATGGATATAAGACTATGATCTAGTTGGGCTTTTCAGTCTATCAACTATTGTGTGGATGATGCAAAAGCAATGACAGGCAAAAATGTTGGGATTTTAGCACAAATCAAGGCACTTCCATTCAATTTTTACTAGTAACTATCATTGTATTCTTCACACACAAACTGCAGTTTTAAATTTTCAACTATGAGTACCTAGATGAAGCAGTTAAAATGAGTATTAAACCACCACATGCCTTTTTAATAATCTATGCAACAAAACAAGATACATACATAAAGCATTTCTGCTTGCATTCTGAAATAGGGTGGTTCTTCAAGAAAAACCATTCTTATGACTGGGTTGCAAACTGAACAAGATGTCATCTGACAAACTACGGTTACTGACTTGTGTACAGGTATTCCTTGCTTTTTGAAAGTGTGCATGCATTACACCACTTAGCTTTTATGAGACACCTACATTTGTAGTGTTTTTGCTAACCAAACAGCACCCAAAGATTTTCACTTTTATGGAAAAAAGGCAGAAAGTAAAAAATAAAGTTCAGTGTGTTTTGCAGCAAGCAATTTCAGAGGCAGCACAAACCTAGAGCAGCAAGACTGGCACGGCCAAGCTCTTTCTTTCCCTGGGAACTAGACTCAACATCTCAACACCAAGCTGCCTGTATCTGTGAACATCTGTGCCCTAACTTGACTTATTCTGTGCATCAGCTACCAAGATGTGCCCTAAAGTTTCAGAAGAAGCCTAAGGGGTTATTTTTTGGGCCTGGAAACCCTCAAAACATTTTTCATATAAATATTAATGGTAACTGCTTCTTCATTTTATGCCATTTTGGCTTACAAAAGGTATCACAGGAATGCTATACTTTTGGACAGTGTTTGGTACACATTTTCTGATAAGATCAGTGGCTGATATTTTAAAAATGTGACCTGTTTTTTATTTTGTATAATAAAATACATTAAAATATGGAAGATTTGCATAGCTCAATAGGTCAATATTTTTATAATGTTTGGTATATGACATTACAAAATCATGCATTGGTAAAAGATCCATTCAAAGTTTAAGGCAGCCCAACGGATTATAATACAATGAAAACTGTCAAGTTTCACTGTAATATTAAACAAAAATATCCACAAGTATCTGTAAATGTTAAAATATACTCATCTCTATTTACTAATTTATCTAAGTGAAGCCAGATTTTCTTCATGCACTTCAACCAGAAGAGCATTTTGCAACAGATGGAATGCAAAAGCAAATATGGGAATCCAGCCATTTCCTATAAAGCCAAACATTGAATAAATTTATAAAAGAGTAAAACAATATCACTCTTCCCACTACATTAAAGTGGAACTTCAAAAAGATCTGCAAAAATATAATATAAGGCGACTGTTCCCACTACAACCCACTTTTCTTTCAAGTTTCTCTCTTAATTTCTAATATGGTAAACACTGACATAACCTAAATAAAAGCTCTTAGGGGTCTTCAATAATTTTTAATACTGTAGAAAGATATCAAAACCAAAGAGATTAAGAACCACTGCTTCTAAGTTCCGGTCAGTATTTGCTCATGAAAATTTAAGCAGCAGAAAATCTGCACTAATGTAAACTAAACATTATTTTATGTAAAATAGGATCTTTTCCTTTAATACTTAACACTCAGGATACCAACCTGTGAATTTAAAGATCTCGTACTTTTTTTAGATAACCAAATTTAAAGAATTCACACAATACAAAAATAAGGCTAAAATAAATTATACTATATGCCTAAGGTTTAGAAAAGTGAGCTACAGAAATGACAACATAGTATCAACTGACACAACACTTTGCAATGAGTTGATAGAATATATTCATCTAACACTCATTAATCTAAATCCTTGTTAGAATGACAAGGATCATTATTCTTTAATCTGTAAACATCTTTCATGTACACTTCTGAAGAAACTTCTAGGGATTGACAAGGGATCACCATGTACCATTTAGGTTCAATGTCTTAATAGAGAAAATGCTAAAATTCTTGATGTAAAAATACTGATACAGAACATTTAAATCTACTAAATGATATATAATTTTAGAGAAGATTCTAAGTTTTGGGAAATAACAAGATTCGGCCTTTTTATCATTAAACATTCCTAAATATAAATTACATTTAGCACTCAGAAATCTATCTTTTCCTTCACTGGAGAAGTTTACACAAAAGAATAATAAGATTATTAGATATCTAGTTAAACTGTTAGGGAGAAATAAACAAACTATTAGTATCTGAAATTTTCACTATATAACAAACACAACATATCTGGAAAAAAAACTGGAATAAAAATCAATTACGTGAAATATTAATAGGTATAAAGAAAAATTACAAAAATAACCACTAGGTATCTTTGCCAAGAAATTATTCACTCCTTTAAAAAGTGTTACAATACTGTTAAAATAAAAATAATTTTAAACTAAAAAGGGAAGTAAGACATGTTTCCACTGATATAAATAATAGCATGCAAACTTTCCAACATAACCAACAGAGAATGCTTGGAAGACTTAAAATTTCTACTTCAAGTAATTAAAAACAAGAATTTCCCAAACATACTACTTACTCACTACTAGAAAGAGAAGGGGGGATGTTTTTAAGTAACATGAAACAGTCTTTCAATAAATACAATTTATGGTGATTTTTTTACC
This sequence comes from Herpailurus yagouaroundi, assembly GCF_014898765.1. Classification (NCBI taxonomy): domain Eukaryota; kingdom Metazoa; phylum Chordata; class Mammalia; order Carnivora; family Felidae; genus Herpailurus; species Herpailurus yagouaroundi. The sequence continues at coordinate 194,208 of NW_024412428.1, forward strand.
CTCAATTTGAATACATGCATTCCATGATATCTGCACCCCTGAATACTGGAGAAATGTTCTTCAGTTATGTGGTTGTTAAAATGATATTTTTACACCATATATCATTAGGGAATTGCAAATTAAGACAACAGTGAGATACCACATCAATCAGAATGGCCAAAATCCTAAACACTGACAACACAAAGCATGACAAGGATGTAGAGAAATAGGAATTCTCATGTATTGCTGACAGGGATTATAAATGGCATGTTTACTTTCCTAGAAGACAATTTAACAGTTTCTTACAAAACTAAACATACATACATACAATCCAGCAACCACACACCTGGATATTTACACAAAGATGAAAACTTATGACCGCACAAAAACTTGCACATGGATGTTAATAGCAACTAAATTTAGTCATAATTGCAAAAACTTGGAAGCAACCAACATGTCCTTATTAGGTGAATGGATCAACAAACTGCGGTAGCTCCAGACAATGAAACATTACTTGGCACTGAAAATAAACAAGCTATTAAGCCATGAAAAGACACAGAGTAACCTAAAATGCCATTACCAAAAAACCAATATGAAAAGTCTATATATTACAATTCCAACTATAGGACATTCTGAAAAAGTCAAAACTATAAAGACAGTAACAAAATCAGTGCTTGCCCAAGATAAGGAAGGAGGGAGGGATGAACAGGCAGAGGACAGAGGATTTTTAGGGCAGTGAAACTATCCTGTATAGTGCTAACAATGGGTACATGTCATATTTGCCAAAGGCCACAGACTGTGCAACACCAAGAGTGAACCCTATGGTCTTTGGATGATAAGGATGTGTCAATTTGATAGTGAAGGAGTTGGTAAGTTAGGGGAAGGAGGTATATGGGAAATCTATCTTCGGCTCAATTCTGCTATGAGTTTAAAACTGCTCTAAAAAATAGTCTCTCCTAAAAAAAATAAAAACTAAACTAAAATAAAATAAATTAAAATACAATAAAATAAAATACAATTAATTAATTAATAAAAAATAGTCTCTTAGAGGCACCTGGGTGACTTAGTCAGCTAAGCATCGACTCTTGATTTCAGCTCAGGTCATGATTTCACGATTCAAAGGATGGAGCCCTGCATCAGGCTCTGTACTGAAGCACAGAGCCTGCTTGGGATTCTCTCTTTCCCTCTGCCTCTCTCCCCAACTCGTTCTCTCTAAATAAATATTTAAAAACTAATAAAATAAAAACTATTAAAAAAATTTAATGTTTCTTTTTGAATAATCAATTCCATATATAAATTTATATGACAAATTTTAGTCATGAAATAAAACTTTGTTACTTGTTAAATTTCAAATCAGAAATAAAATGAAACAACAAATACAAAAAGGGGGGCTTACTCTTAGCTCACTGCATTTGTTAACCTCAAAACATACCTCTGAATCTAAATTCATTCAATGTATTTTTAAAGCCTGGTTCAGGAATCTTAAAAGATTATTCTGGTGCCACCTGTCAAATTCAAAACTTAATTGCTGCTTTTTAATAAATAGAGTGATTTTCTAACTGAAGATTAATTAAATCTAATTACAAATAATCCACGATATATCAAAAGACAGAAGAGAATAAACTTATATTTAAACAAATTTATATTCAGCTGAGAAGAGTTTTAATCACATATCCAAGGGATACTTTCAAAATTATCATTATCATCATCTTTTTTCACTTGTCATAGCAAACTCTAAAGACAGGCTTTTAAAGACTGAAACTGATTAGGAATATCTATTCTTCAAATTTAGTTATTTTATCCTAAACTCTTAAAGAAATCATCCATGATGGTATCAGCTACAACACAAACAGTATTTTTAGTACTACCCTATTAAAGCTCACATAATACTGGTAATTGGTTTGCAACTCTTCACTCATAACCTCCTAACCAGTACATTTCCTTATCAAAGTCAAAACAACTAACATGACTGACCAAGGTATGAAAGATGAAACAAAAGAACAAATATAAACCGTACAAGAAGCAATTCCAAACTGGTCCCATCAACAGAAAAAAGCAGTAGAATGTGCAAACAAAGCACAAGTGTTCCAATGTATAAAGAATTAAGTATATATTTAATGGGGAATCTTTGTGTGATGCTAGGTATTAAACAAATTATCTTAGTAGTTAGTATACCATAAGCTATGAAATTTTAACAAATTACATAGTTTTCTTACATAGACAACTCAAAACAACAGGTTCAATTATAGTAATTTTAAAAATATTTAAGTGGTAACTAAATAAAATTCGGGTATTTAAAACACAAATTTATAAGAAAAACTACTATTATAAGCATATCAACTGTTTAAAAGCAAAATTTAGGAAAACCAGTAACAGGACAAATGAAGAAGTTACCTTCTGAGAAACATGGTAAATTTACAACCAGAAAACAGGTTTTGAAACGTGGTGTACAATATAGTGCAGGATATCATAAGATAAAGTACAGGCAAACTTACCCATATACTTTTCAATTACTTGATATTTTAAACAGAAATAAATGCATTTCATCAGCAGAGAATGCTCACAAACCCAAGTTTCCTGCCACTAACAGTTAGATAATAACTATCCATAGACATTCACATTTATTTAGTCTAAATTGTTATAAAACTCTGATATTTCAGGTGACACGACAGAACTTCATGTCCTCAATATAAAGTAAAGAAGATACTAGATTGAGACTGACCTAAAAAAAAAAAAACAACTTTTTTTAATCACCTTGTAGAACCTAAAGGGGGGTTTCTAAGTATTCCATTAAGAAGTCACAAAGCAGAAATAACAAGCTAAATTTTTATGTCTTCATAGCATCTTTTTAATTCAAATTATTTAATATGTAAAAATTCTTACTAGTTTTATTATACATATTTGACATCTCAAAAGTGTTTACTTTAGTTAAACACCTCTATTTACCAATCTTGACTTTCCTCTTCTCCAACCCCTCAAAAAAAGGTAAACATTAAGCTAAAAGTCTTACCATTCTGAACCAAGTACGATTCAAAGAACTTACCATTTCAAAGGAAAAGACATGAGGTATACCTACAACACAGTGGAATAATAAACCAATCATATCAGTTTAAAAGAAAAAAAAACAAAAACACTCAGGGGCGCCTAGGTGGCTCAGTTGGTTGAGCATCTGACTTTGGCTCAGGTCATGATCTCACAATTCGTGGGTTCAAGCGCTCCATCGAACACGCTGCTATCAATGCAGAGCCCACTTTGGAACCTCTGTCCCCGTCCCCCAAGCTGCCCTTTCCCCGCTCCTGCTCACTCTCTCAATAATAAATTTTTAAAAAAATACACCCAAATAAGTTCCACAACAGTGCTGAGGCTACTCAATGCACTTGACACTCCCTTTGCAATCTCTTTCTATACTCTCAAAACTTATTTTTAAAGTTTATTTAAGAGAGAGCACACACACGTACACACAGGGGAGGGGCAGAGAGAGGAGAGAGAAAGAGAATCCAAAGCAGACTCCATGATGTCGGTATGGAGCTAGACGCGGGGCTTGAATCCACGAACCATGAGCTCATAACCTGAACCAAAATCAAGAGTTAAGACACTTAACCGACTGAGCCACCCAGGTGCCCCTAGACTCTCAAAACTTTTTAGCTTTATCTCTGTACACTCTATGCAGATACTCTGCACCTACAATACTCTAATCAAAGAGACGGGGGCACCTGGGTGGCTCAGTCACTTGACCAACTTCGGCTCAGGTCATGATCTCACAGTTCTTGAGTTCAAGCCCCGCATAGGGCTCTGTGCTGACAGCTCAGAGTCTGGAGCCTGTTTCAGATTGTGTGTCTCCCTCTCTGTCTCCGTCCCCTCCCCCGCTCATGCTCGCTCGCTCGCTCTCTGTCTCTCTCTCTCTCAAAAATAAATAAAACATTAATTTTTTTTAACAAAATAAATAAGATACTCAAAGACCAAATCCTCAACTTGATTCACTTCTGTATCCTCTATGGTACTCAGCACTTTGAACACAGTAAAAACAGTGACCAAATTTTCTTACTAAATGGAAACCTCTAAAATCCTTCTGTAAGTCTAACACTCTGATGGGATATCCAAGTGAGATCAATGAATAGTTAGGTGTACTGAAAACCAAACATCAAAAATTGTTATTTGACTGTTTTTGAAAAACACTCTTCATTATGGGATTCCAATATGAAGTCTACAAAAATACATCAATAGTCTTAACACCAATCATTTCAAAACTAGAGATGTTTAACATGAGACATTAGTATTCAATAAATACCAAAGTATAGTGGCCCATAAACAACACTGAAAACCATGTGACTAAGCTGCACTGGTATCTGAAAAATAAGACACCAAACTATTTAATTCTCTGTTTACATCTAAGTAACCACAATATGACAAATGCAACACTCTCAAACTCAAAAAACTCAATGAAAGATCCATTAGTGGACAACAACGTCAGAAAATAATTAGAATGCAATGTGGTAAGTACTAAAAAAGAATAATTATTAAAAATGATACAGCTGAGGTGAGTAGTAACAGAAGGTTATGCATGCACTGAGTGTATGCAGACATTCTCCAGGAGAAGAAAAGAGATAAAGAAATTTTTCTGGATTATAAGCCTCTCTGAAACTCTAATGGAAGGTTAAGACAAAAAAAAAGACACCAGTCATCTAATATGACATAAAAATAATTAAGTACAATAAAGTATCCTCTGGTAAAGTTGGTATAGAGTTTAAGAGAGGCTAAGTAAGCATTTCCCTTTGGAGTCATTTGGAAGACTTTTAAATATGAATGATAAAACAGAAGAAGAAAAAACCATTAATTGTAATCATAATGTATGATGAAGATAACCATACATCCTGGTTTGCAAGAGACTGCCCATTTTATGCCTGCTGTAAAAAAAAGTAACTTTAAATAGTACCTATATTCAGTTGTCTTAGTTTGGTTGAAAATTCTTGAGGTTTTCCCCTACAAATGATTAAATAATACTAAAACTATAAAAAATCCTTTTGAGGGGCACCTGGGTGGCACAGTCGGTTAAGCATCCGACTTCAGCCAGGTCACAATCTCGCGGTCCGTGAGTTCGAGCCCCGCGTCAGGCTCTGGGCTGATGGCTCAGAGCCTGGAGCCTGTTTCTGATTCTGTGTCTCCCTCTCTCTCTGCCCCTTCCCCGTTCATGTTCTGTCTCTCTCTGTCCCAAAAATAAATAATAAATGTTGAAAAAAAAAAAAATCCTTTTGAGAAGTGATCAAAGATTTCAACAGCTGGTTAAAAGTGATACATTTCTTCAACCCAAATACCCCCAATCGTCAAAATTCTAACGATCACTTCCAAAGTATATATGAACATAACAAACATAAACATATATTGATTTTTGTATTCACTGGACTACAAAAGTATAAGTCTAGTTCCAATTACGCTCCATCCCAAATATTCAGAAAAGTTCTTGTCTCACTGTAAGAAACACATTAAATTATTTTAGTAAATAAATGAAAACATTAACAATAAAAAAACTGGTCACAACTAGAACATTATATGGCAGATCACTGCAATGTAAATGCTATAATTTTGATCATCATCATCATGCCCAAACCACTGTAACTGAGCTGCTATTATAACAGCAATACGTACTAACCTATCCCCCCAGGTCACACCTAAATCTGACACCAAGCTCTACAGCAAATAATTCTTCTGTTATTTCCACAGAATAATGAAGATGCTATAAAAATCCCTTGTAAAATATGTCCTTTTTCTGAATGCTTCAGGTATTTAGACTTCTAAAAAATAATCTTCTTCTGCAATAAAATCAAATCATTTATTAGAGCTAAATAATTTATAGGAAGAGGAGTAATAGCCACGTGGAAACCACAAAATGGCAACTTCTCTCAAAAATTCACAGATCATTTCAGAAAATGTTATTTGTACCTACTTATTAGTAATTAATGATTATCATCAGTTCTCTGTGCCAACAATCTATTAATGAAATTTTATTACTAGCTAGAGTTTCTGTTTTGAGTTTTGTACATGACACATCAGAGAAAGCTGGGTTGTAAGTAAATCAGTTAAGAGAAACAATGCCCACTCAAGAAGGAGGAAAAAAGACTAACATAAAGAAGTGGCTGATTAAATAGGTCAAATTTGGCAATGCTGATCAAGAGAAGGTAACATTTGAAAGAACAATGCTTTATGTCTCTACTAAGAAAACATTTGAGAACTCTAAGATATCAACTGTGGGGCAATGATGCCTTATCAAACAGTTCCTCTAATAACTTTTGCTCTGATTTATAACCATAACTACCAATAAACCTTCAGGTCACTAATTTGGACTCTTCAGGGACTTTGATTCTAGGATAAGAGGTGCTCTGTTCAATGAGACTTCCAAAAACACTGGAAAAAAGCATATTAATTAATAAATTTACTTTGAATTCACAAACTCTTTGAGTTTGGTTAACATGAGTCACTTTTTACAGATTCCTCCCAACTCCCAACAATCTGGACCTAGACCAGGGGTCGGCAAACTTTTTTGGTAAAGGGCCAGAATAATATATATTTCAGGCTTTGCAGGCCAGAGAGGCTTGATATAGTCTCATGCGGTTGTGTCACAACTAGTCAACTCTATCATCTTTGGGCAAAGCAGCTATAAGCAAAACACAAACACAACAGGCAGTGTTCAGATTTGACCAGGCTTACCCTAGTCTGTCAACCCCCAGTCTAGATGAAATACTTAACAAAAAGTTTAAAAAGTTAATGTATGATTTGAGACAATACCTGTAGGTATTGTCCACATATAGGCTGAAAGCTCAACTTTCACACCGAAGTTGTCACACCAAAATCCCACAGAACACTATTCACATAGAATGTTGTGCTACTTACATTGTTAAGTGTATGAATCCTATTCCCCAAGTTGATTAACTCTGAGCCCTCCCTTCAACTCCCCAGGTCCCATAAAAAATTGAACTACTACTATCTTATTTCAATATTTCGACTATGTCTCATTTCAACATATGGCTAACAGTCTATTTTTGCTAATGAAAATAAGCAAGCTGAAGAGCTTCTTAAGATGCAGATCCGATGGCTCCAACCCAGACCCACTGTATCAAAAATATGTAGTGGATTGGAAAGCAGGCATTTTTCTTTAAGTTCCATAGATGTGCTGCAAAGGTTGAAAACTAGTGAATGTAGCCAAAACTGTGATCAACGGAGAATGCATTAGATTCTACTAGAATCACAAAATGATTCAATTTGTAGGTTGAAGACCTAAGACAAAAACCTACATTTTTAAAAAAGATCCCTGAGTGTTTATTATGCACTATTTGAGAAACACTACCATGGAAGAGGCATTATACCCTTAGCCTCTGGCTACATCTCTTTAATGCTTTTGGCCTACTAACATACTAGGTAGCTACAATGGAACAATTCTAACAAAAGACACATAACTGGATCAAATTACTGCCTTAGCATGTAATGTACATTTATTTTCAGGTTTATTATGTACATATGTTTAAATATCCAAGGCTATTCCCACCTACTCAAACAAAAATAAAAATTCTTCAAAATTCTTCAATATTCTTCATGTATGTATTTCAAAAATCTGAAGGGCTATTCTTTTATTCACTAAAACACAAATATTAATATCTACCACACCAAAAAGAAACTTCTAATAAAAAAAAATACTTCTAAAGTCTTAAAACACTGCCCCAATTTACCTAAACAAGGTAGTTCATAACTACTTGATACAACTACAGTAGCATGTACATGTTTTTACAATATCATTTTCTCAAGAAAGCCAAGTTTACTCTAAGAAACTTCATTAAAAAATATTCTAATTAAAGCCTCCACTTTACTCCAAGGCAAACTGAATCCACAGAAAAAGACTGGTACACTGTAGTATTTAAATGTTTAAACTCCTAAGTCTAGGGGCACCTGGGTGGCTCAGGAAGTTAAGCATCTGACTTAAGCTCAGGTCATGATCTCAAGGTTCTTGAGTTCCAGCCCCACAGGAAGCTCTCCGCTGTCAGCAAAGAGCCTACTTTGGATCCTCTGTCTCCCTCTCTCTCTGCCCCGCCCCCCACTCACACTTTCTCTCTCTCTCTCAAAAATAAACATTTTAAAATAAAAAATAAAAATAAATTAAAAATAAACTACTTAATCTATAGTAAATGGAGTAACCTCAAAAGCTATTAAATTGTGTAAGTAGAAAATCTCAACCTAGTAAGTACTATCTAGAAAATGGTTCAAATACACTCAACTATAATAAAGATAAGCCTAAGTGTAGGGTACAGCACAAAAATATATACATTGTTATGGTAGCCAAAAATATATTATGCTATAGAAATGAAAAGTAACATGTTTATGATTACCAGAGCTATTATCAAAGAGCATGACTTCTAAGAAATAAGGTATGAAATTAAAATGGCAACCACTAGTTGACGAAGTTCTGACATATCTTTGAAACCCTTAAAAATATGTTCGTATGTCATAAAATTATGATAAAGTTGAGGCTAACAAAGAAAAACATGACCAGACATGACTGTGTGTTTTCCCTGTTTTATTACTTTAAAAAAAATTATTATTCAAGGAACAAAATATGAATATCAGCTTTTATTTCATACTTTAAAACCCATACTATTATTTGTGTTGGAATATATCTAATAGGAATATTAGAAAGAAATGAGTGGTGGCATCTTAAACCAAGTAAATCTACTTTATACGTCACTCTTACTACTTGGGCAAGCTGAACACTTACCATTTGATTCCTCCCTTTAAACTGAACAGTGAAAAAAGAAAGCACATAAGAGGGCCTAATTTCAAAGCTTTTAAAAACAAAAACAAACATTAATTGAAAAATTTTTCCCAAAGACAGTTTTCAAAGTAAATGAAGAATAACTGATACAATTCAATGTTTTCTCTATTAACAAAGAATAGTCAAGACCAAGAAAGAGCTTTCGTTAACATTTCTTTAGTGTTTCATTAGCTTATATTAACAAGCATTATGAAGCTAGGAACCAAATAAAACTGATACCAAAATGATGAAAAACTTGTCTATCTATAATTTCTAGTCTCAAAAAAAAATCTAAAAATCCGACAGAGACTATATTTTCCCCTAAATATTTAATTCCATTGTTACATACTATTTTAAATACAGTTTCTCTTCAGAAAATTAAGAATCTAGTAATGCTGTGCTCTAACAAGAATATTAATTAAAAACAGAAACAAAAAACAAACAAAAAAACCCAGCACCAACTCTCCAGCCCAGGGTTTAGCAAACATTTTCTGTACAGGGTGAAAGAGTAAATATCTTAGGTTTTGTGAGTCACAAATACTTTCTAACATTCTTTTCTTTTTATTATCCACCAACTCTTTAAAATGTAAACACCGTTCTTAGCTCGGTGGCAGAGTGGTATGAAACTAGGCAGTGGTCCCAGGCTATAGTTTGCTGACTTCTACTCTAGCCAAATTAATCTCATGATGCTTCAAATATGCAATATATACTTTAAGTAACTACTTGAAAACAAAGATATCATAATGTTAAAATAGATCATCATCTACATTTTCTAAGAGCATAATCTTGTGAAACAATAATCTATTTTTGAAATGCCAAAAAATCCATCATGAGTATTTTAAATATGTTTCTTCTCAAAGTTCACTGGATATTTGTAAAATTTTACCCACCATTAAAATGAATTTTAAACATAACAAATGTTTTCAAATTAAAGAATCTACATATTCCAATTTTAAATTGCAGCAACATTTCCAAATAATTTTTTAATAGAGAAAATTAAAATCTGCCCTTCATTAATTATACTCATATTAAATGCCACTGAACATATATTAAAAAGTGGTATTTTAAAAATTGTGAAATAATTTCAAAGAAGAGTCTGCAATCAAGTTTATGATATAGCCAACTTAAACAGCAGAACGCATTTTACTTTTTTCCTAAGTCACCTAAATGATTTATATGACGTTATTACAAATAGCTACACGTGTGTTCCAAGAATTTAAAGTTTATGCCAGAAGAATAGTAAGAAAGAGAATTCCGCCATCTTTAACCATAAGCAAGCACTTTAGGAAAAGAAATGTTCAGGTACATAAAGGGACAAGGAAGAATTTCCTAATCCTAAATGCTACAAAATAGTTTCCCTAAGAAATGTTATCATAGGTGGTTTACATCTTGATAATATTTGAAGATAAAAACATGTAATCACTAGTTTCCAAAACATGGACCTGCAAAATTTTAGTGTATGTGCTGCCAAAGCGAGCACGGGCCTGCAAAATTTTAATTCCACATACTCTCATGACATCATAAAATATCCTCGCATTGATAAATCCAACAGATTTACATTCACATGTAACAACCAAAAGACCAAATACCACAGGTTAAAATAGATCATAAGCAAATACTATGTATCCAAGGAGGAAAAAGAGAATTGCAAAATAATGCTAGAAATTACTCAAAAGAAAATTTATAATGCTTAAAACGCTCAACTAATTGGGTAATGGAATTCAGGTATCAATTAAACCTTTAGTATGATTTATAAATAATAAGAAACTTTCCTAACTGAATTTAAATGCCACGTAATTTTTAGTCAAAGTTATTGACTTGATGCAAGCTAAGATAAAAATTTCTTGTTGTTACACAAGTTAGGATGTATTTTTTTCTGTGCGTATCCTTCTTAATGAAAAAAGTTTAAAATTTTTCTAGGGACAGAAGAACGGGGACAGAGAAGGCCAGCAAAGAGAGTCATGACTTAATAATATTAAGGAATCATGGCTTTTGAACAGCTAGAGAAAAAAACACTAGTAAATATTTTTCAGAATAATGACTGTTAAAATGGCATTCATCTAAAGGTGAAGAATAAGACTGTTAGTTAACAATAAAAACATGTGCATTATAACATATCTGAAGTATTCGTGTTTGCCCCACCATTTTGCCTACCCAAAACAAAAACCTGAATTAGACCAAATCTTTGGAACTCCTGTTTATGAGAAACTCAGGGATAAAGAAACTTGTTAAACATCACTGCAAGGATAAATTCAACAAAATATAGGATGTGAAATACTCTAAACAACAAGGATCTGTTTCTTAAAAAGATAACAAAAAATTTAAAGGGGGAAGAGAAAACCTACAGACTAAAAACACTAGATTTAGCAGCCAATTTGAAGAAACAAATTGTAAACAAACAAAATAAATAAAATATATAAATTGTATTTATATTTTATAAAATATATCTCCATGCTGATAGAGCAGAGCGTGCTTGGGATCTTTCCTCTCTACCCCTCTCTCTGTTCCTCCCCCACTCTCACACATGTGCTCTCCCTTTCTCAAAATAAATAAACATTTAAAAAATAATGACAGTTCAGGAAAGTGGGTATACTTAAAGATGAAAAGACCAGCTATGTGTTGATAACTGTCATCGTTGGGTAATAAGCACATACTAGTGTACCTTTGTATATACTATTCTACATTTGTAAATATCTAAAATCATCTAATACAAAGAATTTTTAATATCAGTAAATGATGAAATCAAGTAGAGAATATAGATTTATCAAGAGTTCTAATTTAGTAGCATATATTAAAAAAAAAGATAAAGTAGAAAAATTTTAACACCCTTTTCATAAAACATTAATAGTATGTTCAGAAACTTCTTTTAAGTTATTACCTGTAGGAAGTTAAGAAAATCATTAGTTTAACATAAACACGAGAAATTCAGGAAGACTAAAAAATATTAGTTAACTAGTACTTTACTTACATTCTCCATATAGTTTGGCTTAAAGCCCTCTTGCTGTCGCCTGAGTTCCTCCTGTTCTCTGTGTCGGATCATTTCTTCCTCACGGCGACGGTGCTCTTCCTCATGTCTAAAAGATTTTTAAATAAAAATTGCAACATGTAAGCCATTACCAGGAATTGTATTTCATGTAAAACAAAACCATTTATAAGTAACTTTATGCAAAATCTGTGAATAATGATTGACTTACTAGATTTACCTTCCTTCTTCTAGTTTGCTCTAAGCCTTAATTAATCAAGTAACCCAAAGAAATAAAAGTACCTAGGGTAAATCAAAAAACAGAGTAACAACATGTAACTAAGTTAGTTATGTGCTTATGGTCAAGAAATCAGGAGTCCAAAAGCTCAAACATGTAGTCTCTTACTGTATATAAAGAGAAAGGGGTGGGATCTATCACTGGCATAAAGGCACTCAGAACCAATCCCAATCTAAGCCACTGCAAAGAACAAAACTGCCTAGTCAAAAAATCTATCGTGTCTAAGGAATCCTTAACAAACTATCCATTTTATCAACTCCCTGAAGAAAACCTCTAGAACAGGTGTCAGGTTACCATCTGTTTTTGTACATCAAGTTGTAAAAGACAATCATGTACTTAATGTCTATAGCTACCACTGGGTCAGAGCAGTGCTGAGTAGTTGAGACAGAAACCATATGACCTGCAAAGCCTAAAATATTTACCATCTAGTCCTTAGCCGTTTTCCAAGAAAAAGTTTGCCAACCTCAGTCCTAGAGGTATATTTAAGCATGTGAGAGAAAAAAATATTGAACTATAATATGTGTGCACAATTACTAGTAAATCAGCAATTACTTATGATTACAAGAAAAAGCCTACAAAATAACACTGAAGTTATTAACAGGCTCACATTATATTGGCTTTTATGTCAATGCAAATTCAAGTGTATATGCCTCCACCCAAAAAATAAAAAATAATTTAAATAGTGAAGACTATATAATACTGATGTCCTCTCATTAAGTCACACTTTCTAAACTGCTCATTTAAGTACCTTATTACACTAAGTGTAACAATCAAATTTCAAGATACTCTGTTGTTTGTTGTATAATGCTTCCTCCCCTAAATACAAGTCCATGAACCAAAAGAAATGATATATCCCACAGACAGCACAAAAACCACTGGTTGAAGAATTTGTGTCAGACCACAGGTTAGTAACAAGACAATGTTTCTAAGAAATTTTAAGCAAAATCTAGACTATTTTGAGATTTTTGTCTAAGTCTCCAATATACATTTCCATTGTAAATTGAGTACTCAAGTAAAATGGTTAATCCACTTCTTGGACGTTAACACACTCATAAATTTTACTATAAAGAAAACACTTTCATATTCACATAGCTGAAAATATATGCAGGTACAGGTAAAAATTTCCTATTCAATAGGGCGCTTGGGTGGCTCAGTCAGTTAAGTGTCTGACTTCAGTTCAGGTCATGATTTCATAGTTTGTGAGCCTTGTGTTGGGCTCTGTGCTGACAGCTCGGAGCCTGGAGCCTGCTTTGGAGGAGAGTCTTCCTTTCTCTCCACCTCAGCCCTGCTTGCTCTCGGTCTCCCAAAAATAAGTAAACATTAAAAAAAAAATTTTTTTTTAATTTCCTATTCAAAAACTCTAATACTATGTATGTTTTGAAATTCATTTTTCCTGATTTCAAATAGATTTATAAACCAGGAGGAAAAATAAGGTGAAAAGGTATAATCACTTTAAACATCTATTTTTCCCTTCTTTTCCTTTGTCTATAAATTCGAGAAGTTCTACTTAATTTTGAAATAAGTTCTGATACCACACCGGTAATTCCAAAATCTGAACATACAGACAATATTCAGAAATATTCCCTATTGTACATACGTTTGCTTCTAATTTTTTCTATTCCACAAGATGCTTTAATGAGTATCTTTACATGTACATTTAATGTCTCTTCAAGTGAAGGATAGCTTCCTAGGTTACATTTACAAATGGAACTAATAAGTAAAAAAGGTGTGGCAAATTTTAACATCCTTCATGTTACACTTAAATGCAAAGTGATAAAACTTCAATTTTACAACTTAATTTGAACCCACTAATTATTCTCAGGCCTCACATATTTTTGTAGGGCTTTGAAATTATTCTCAGGCCTCACATATTTTTGTAGGGCTTTGAAAAATAGAAAGGATCTAGAAACTAAACGATGATATAAATAATGGATAAAAGTGTCCTGCTATTCTTTGTTCCTTTTTATTAGCACATGCCCTCCACACATGTTGCAGGGCTAAGTTAAGATCTTTGTGTTGAAATGACATAAAAAAGGAAAACAGGTGGATGGATAGATGAGTGAGCAGAAGGGTGGTAAGGGAAGGAATGAAGAAATAAATGAATAAATGAACTACTAAAGTGGTCAAGTCACAGTCTGAATTAGCTCATCAACACCTTGTCCTAGTCTTCCTTCTTCACTACCACGGTCTCTGAAGAATTAAGTGACCCATGAGAAACTTAATAATTTATTTGTAGCACTAAAAGGAAACCAGAAAATTGTATACCCTGGATAAATTATTTAATTTCTCTCAAAACATACTTTCTTATGCCATTCTGTCAATCTTCTAACTAAAGTGAAACAAAAAAGCAGAGTCCAAATTATCTGGCTTATTAATAAAGCTGTCTTGTATGGTAGGAACCTCAGTCAGATGTATTTCTTCAGTTTAAGTGCCATAATTTTATTTGCTTTCCCTTGAAAGTACAGAAGATTTTTGACAATTATTAGTGAAAGTTCCAAGACACATTGTCCCCTTTCCTTTATATATGCTGCAAAACTGCTCAATTTTCAGACAACTTGCTCACTTTTTTTTTAATAATGTTTATTTTTGAAAGACAGAGACAGAGTGCAAGTGAAGGAGGAGCAGAGACAGAGGGAGACACAGAATCCGAAGCAGGCTCCAGGCTCTGAGCTGTCAGCACAGAGCCCGATGTGGGGTTCGAACCCACAGATCGCAAGATCATGACCTGAGGCGAAGTCAGATGCTTAACGACTGAGCCACCCAGGCGCCCCTCTTTTTGTTTTTTTGTTTGTTTTTTTAAGAATTATTTTAAGGGCACACAAGAGATGGGGAGGGGGGCAGGGAGGAAGGGAAGGAGAGAGAGAGGATACCTCAAGCATGTCCCCACCCAGCATGGAGCCCCATCTAGACCCTGGGATCATAACCTGAGCCGAAACCAAGAGTTGGACTGAGTTACCTAGGCACCCCTGTTCACATTTCTTAAATCAAGATTCTTACAGTTAATTTCAAAAGAAACTTCCTAGTCAAAATATAAAAAAAAGCCTTTCTAGTTGGCAGACATAGGGTTAAGATTGTTAACAGATTTATCACTGCCTGTATCTGCTACAATACAGCTAAGTATCAAGAATACCCATAAGATCATCACATGTTGAATTACTCTTGCTGATAGTACACAGCTATCTGAATTTCAAATTGAATCTGATATACTCCAGCACATTAAATAAAATTAATGAGGGGTGACTGGCTGGCTCAGTCAGAAGAACATACAAGTCTTAACCTCAGGGTTGTGGATTCAAGCTTCACAATGGGTGCATACTGCTAAAATGATAAACTTAAAAAATATGTAAGATTAATGAAAAAACATTCAATTACAAATTACCACATACACAGAACACTCCTCACATCAAGCAACCAACATTTCACCTAATGTGCAAATAGGTACCCTTTTAAAAATTACTAAGTACTCCATAGTTTCTGCACTTCACTTTAATAATCTGATCATTCCAACTATCCGCCTCCCTATGCTTCTCTAAATTCCAAAGAGGCAAAACTTGTACTTGTGTCTTTTATTCCCAAGTATATCTCTAATACTTACGATCCTTTTTTAACTTATTTCTAATTTCAAATTAGAACAAAAAAGTTAACAAAACTTAACAAAAAAGTTGCAGAAACAGTACAGAATGTCTATCCCTCATGCAGCATCCCCTAATATTAACATCTTAACGCAAACATAGTACAACTATTAAAAGTAGAAATTAACATTAGTATATTACAATTAAACTACAGATTTTATTCAGATTTCACCAGTTTCCCCATTAATGCCCTTCTTCTGTTCTAGGATTCTTTCTAGAATCCATTACATTGTATTTAACTATTCTCTTTAGTCTACTTCACTTTCAGTCTTTTTTGGTCTTTCATGAACTTGGCATTTTTTTCTTTTCCAGTGCCATGTAGGTTTCACTGCCCGGGCCTGGGACAGAATAGGGATCCTCACCCATGGTAGGGTGAGGAGGGGATGGAGAGGAGGTTGATAATAAAATATGGTTTGTGGTACCATCATGGGTTCTGTCTTTGCTGAAAAAGACCCAAGGGCCTGGTTAGCTGGTAACTGCAAAGTCTAATTTTTCTGTTGACTGCACATGCAGGTGCAGCAGGAAGCTTTTCCTGCTGGTTACACCTGCAGGAAGCAGCTGGGAGGTAGAGAGTTCAAAAGCTGGATGCATGGGGCACAGGGAGGAGTAAGTCAGAGAAGCCAGTCTGTTAGCTACCATGTTCCACCTGCTTTTGTAAGTACAGGGCACCACCAGGCTGGAAGCTTTCTGGGTGGGCTGAAAATGACCAGGCACAGCATAGGGCTGTAACTGTGGCTGAGACAGGTACTGCACTTCAGTAAATGCTGAAGGTGCTGAGCTGTTGACTAGGACTACAGGCCAGCATCTTGGGTCCATAGTGAGATGGGGGATGAGCAGTCCCATGGACGCTCATGGACTGCCTCGTGATTGCCTACGCTCTGGGCCATTATTATTGCCTCTGCAAAAAGAGCTGCTGAACCCATGTAGTGCTGGGTTGTAAGCACTTGGGAGTCTGCATCTCTGTTTGACTTTATCAGCTGCCAAAAGGATGCCAGGGTGATTCTGTGCTCCAGAGCTCGTCCCCCGCTACTATGTGCTGAAGAGGTGAGATCCTGTATAAACAGTTGCTCTGCTGGTATGCAGGTGATGTCGGAGTGGTCAGGTCCTCTGCTTTTTCTCCTCCATTTTTCTTCACGTAAAACTTTTCCTGGGCTGTAGGAAAAGCTACTGCCTCTTCCTGTAGGGCCACAAGCTTCTCCTGCAACTTCAGGATGTGTTCTGTGGTTCCATCTACTTTTTCTTCCTTCTCTCGTGCTTTTCCTTCAACCTGTTTCATCATCTTACACACCTCTCCTTCCTACTGCAAACCACACTCCTGGCTCCGCCATGATGCGCTAGTACAATGCCCAGGCCATGGTACTAGAATCCTTGGGGCATTCCAGGAATGCAGGAATGGGATTGCTGGGGGCACCTGGGCCGTGGGAGCCCTGCTCTGTCACTGACTGCCAGACCTTGTACTGGACATGTGGGGCAGAAGGTCCTCAGGGGGTACCATGCCCAGCTGAGGCAAAAGCCCACCTATGTGCTGCCATGGTCAGGTGCGCAGCACTTGCCTCCCTGCCCTGCCAGCCTGGCAGCCAGAGGTCTACCATGTGCACAGGCCAGGGTCTCTAGCCTGAGCACTCAGCACACCTTCTTCCCCACCAGCCTCAGGGTGAATCTGACACTTGAAAAAAACAAACAAACAACAACAAAAAAAAAACTGATTATTTTGTACAATGTCCTTCAAGCTGGGCTCATGTTATATGCCCTCATGAAAATGTCCAATGATGGGGCGCCTGGGTGGCGCAGTCGGTTAAGCGTCCGACTTCAGCCAGGTCACGATCTCGCGGTCCGTGAGTTCGAGCCCCGCGTCGGGCTCTGGGCTGATGGCTCAGAGCCTGGAGCTGGCTTCCGATTCTGTGTCTCCCTCTCTCTCTCTGCCCCTCCCCCGTTCATGCTCTGTCTCTCTCTGTTTCAAAAATATAAATAAAATTTTAAAAAAAAAAAAAAAGTTTATAAAAAAAAAAAAAAAATTTCCAATGCTAGAAATGTTTGGCAAAAAAAAAAAAAAACCCACACACAAAAATGACAATGTATCCTTCTGAGTATATCGTATCAAGGAGTATCTGGTGTCAATGTCTCATTACAGGTGACATGAACCTTAATGCTTGTTGCTTCTCCACTTTAAATTTACTATTTTTCCATTAGTACGTAACACAAAAGAGAAACGTAAACTGCGTTTCTCAAGTTTGGGCATAAATTTGAAACACCCATCAGTAAATCTTGTTTGTAACAATTATTATGACTACATGGCATGCCCACTGGTGATTTTCTCTCTCTCATTCCTTCCATACTGATTGTTGTTCTATTGTAAGGAAAAGCTGTCCATTGTCTTCCATTTATTTATTCATTCAATTGTTTACTTTTATCAGCATGAGCTTCTGGATATCTAATTTATTCTGCAGTTTAAAATGTAGTATTATCAGGGCTCCTGGGTGGCTCAGTTGGTGGAGCATCTGACCTCAGCTCAGGTCATGATCTCCCAGTTTGGCAGTTCAAGCCCCGCATCAGGCTCACTACTCAGTGCACTTTGGATCCTCTGTCCCTCTCTCTCGGCCCCTCCCCTACTTGCACTTTCTCAAAAATATATAAAATATTAAAAAAAAAAAAGTTCTATAAGAAAAATAAATAAATAAAATAAAATCTAATACTACCATTTTTTATTTTGTTGTTGAAATTTTTCCAAGTTTGGCCATTTAGGAGCACCTTCATTGTGGCTCCTATGTATTTTCAACATGTCTCATCTTTTATGAATATAGGTCTACTGCATTGTATTGGGTTTTGCCTTACTGCACATACAGTATTTTTTTATACAATTTTTTTTCTTTTTTTACAAACTAAGGGTGTGGCAACTCTGTAGGCTATTGGTGCCACTGTTCCAAAAGCACTTGTTCACTTTGTGTCTTTGTGTCATATTTTGGTAGGTAATTATCAAAATATTTCATTACTATATTTGTAAGGCTGATGTGTGATGATTTTTTTTTTTATTTTTTTTTTTAACGTTTATTTATTTTTGAGAGAGAGAGAGACAGAGCATGAACAGGGAGGGGCAGAGACAGAGAGAGACACAGAACTGGAAGCAGGCTCCAGGCTCTGAGCCATCAGCCCAGAGCCTGACGCAGGGCTCGAACTCACGGACAGTGAGATCGTGACCTGAGATGAAGTCAGACTGAGCCACCCAGGTGCCCCATGATGTGTGATGATTTTTGATGTTGCTTACTACTGTAATTGTTCTGAGGCACCACAAACCACGCCCACATCCGGACAGTAAACATGACCAATAAACACTGTATAATCTAACTGCTCCATCAATGAGCCATTCCCCCCTCTCTCTCCCCTCTCTTCTCTCTCTTTCTCCTTGGGCCTCCCTCCTCCTTGAGACACAACAATATTGAAATTAGGCCAATGCCTAATCCTAGAATGGTATTTAAGTATTCCAGTGAAAGGAAGAATTGCATGTCTCTTACTTTAAATCAAAAGCCAGAAATGATTAAGCTTCATGAGGAAGGCATGGTGAAAGCCAAGAGACCAAAAGCTAGGCTACTTGCACCAAACAGTTAGCAAAGTTGTGAACACAAAGGAAAAGTTCTTCAAAGAAATTAAATCAGAAAGTGCTGCTCCACCGGCACCTGGGTGGCTCAGCTGGTTGAGCGTCTGACTCTTGGTTTTGGCTCAGGTCATGAACTCATGGCTTCATGGGTTCAAGCTCCATACTGGGTTGTGCACTGACAGTGTGGAGCCAGCTTGGTAGTCTCTCTCCACCTCTCTCTGCCCCCCCCCCCAACCGAATCGTGCTATCTCTTAAAGAAACAAACAAAAAAGTGTTACTCCAGTGAACACAGGAATGGTAAGAAAACAAAACAGCCTTGTTGCTGGAATGGAGAACTTTAAGTACATTACATAGAGGATCGAACCAGCCACAAGGTTCCCTACAGACTTAATCCAGAACAAGGCCCTAATGCTATTCAATTCTATGCAGGTTGAAAAAGGTGAAGAAACTACAGGAAAAAAATTTATGAAGCTAGCAGAGATGTAGAAGCTGCCATCAAGTTATCCAGAAGATGTAGCTTAGATAATTAATGAAGGTGGCTACACTAAACAACAGATTTTCAATGTAGACTAAATAGGCTTATACTGAAAGAAGATGCAATCTAGGACTATCATGGCTATAGAAGGCTGACTGTCTTGTTAGGGGCTAAGGGAGCTGGTGACCTGAAGGTGAAGCCAATGCTCACTGACCATTCTGAAAATTCTAGGGCTCTTAAGAATTATGCTCAACCTACTGTTCTATACATTGCCCAACAAAGCCTGGATGATAGCACATCTTTTTATAATGTGGTTTACTGAGTATTTTAAGCCCACTGCTGAGATCTTCTGCTCAGGAAAAAAAAAAAAAAAGAGTCCTTTCAAAATTTTTCTGCTCACTGACAATGCAACTGGTCACCCAAGAGCTCTGGTGGCAATATACAATGACTTTAATGTTTTCGTGCCTGCTAACAACATCCATTCTACAGCCCACAGACCAAGGAGCAATTCTGACTTTTAAGTCTTATTTTTTTAAAAATACATTTCACGGGGCGCCTGGGTGGCTCAGTCGGTTAAGTGTCCAACGTCGGCTCAGGTCATGATCTCGTGGTCCGTGAGTTTGAGCCCTGCGTCAGGCTCTGTGCTGACAGCTCAGAGCCTGGAGCCTATTTCAGAATCTGTGTCTCCCTCTCTCTCACCCTCCTCTGTTCATGCTCTCTGTCTCAAAAATAAATAAACGTTAAAAAAAAAAATTTTTTTTTTTTTTTTTTAAATACATTTCACAAAGCCAGAGCTGCCCTACACACTGATTCTTCTGATGGATCTGGGCAAAGTAAAATGAAAAACTTCCAGAAAGGATTTCACCATTCTAGGTGCCACTAAGAACATCTGTGCTTCAAAGGAAGAGGTCTATCAACATTAACAGGAGTTTGAAGAAGTTGACTCCAACCCAACCCTCATGGATGACTTTGAGTTGAGGGGCTCAAGACATCAGTGGAGGAAGTAAATGCAGATGTGGTGGAAAGAGCAAACAAACTAGAATTACAAGTGAAGCCTGAAGTTGTGATTGAATTGCTGCAGTCTCATGACCAAACTTTAACAAATGAGAAGCTGCTTCTATGGATATGCAAAGAAATTAGTTTCTTGAGATGGGATCTACTACTAGTGAAGATGCTGTGAAAATTGTTGAATTGACAACAAAGAACTTAGCATATTACATAAATGAAGCTGATAAAGCATCAGCAGGGTTTGTAAGGATTGGCTCCAATTTTGAAATAAGTTCTACTGTGGGTAAAATGCTATCAAATAGCATCGCATATGACAGAGAAATCATTTGTGAAGAGTCAAAAAAATTGCCACAGCCTCCCCAACCTTCAGCAAGCCCCTCATCAGTTAGTAGTCATCAACAGCAAGAAAAGATCTTACACCAACAAAAAGATTACAATTCACTGAAAGCTCAACGATGGTTAGCACTTTTTTTTTTCATTTTTTTAAGTTTATTTATTTGGGGCACCTGGGTGGCTCAGTCAGTTAAGCATCTGACTTTGGCTCAGGTCATGATCTCGCAGTTTGTGAATTCAAGCCCTGTGTCAGGCTCTCTGCTGACAGCTCAGAGCCTGGAGCCTGCTTCAGATTCTGTGTCTCCCCCTCTCTCTGTCCCTCCCCTACTCATGCTCACTCTCTCAATAATAAATTAATGTTAAAAAAAATTTCTTTTTAAGTTTATTTATTTTAAGAGAGAGCAAGAACAAGGGGGGGGGGGGGGTGCGGGCAGGCAGCGAGGGAGAGAAAGAATTCCAAGCAGGCTCCGTGCCATCAGCACAAAGCCCAGGGTGAGGCTCAAACCCGTGAAACGTGAGATCATGACCTGAGCCGAAATGAGGAGTCAGGCACTTAACCGACTGACACCCACAGGCATCCTCCACTTTTTTTTTTATCAATAAAGTGTTTTTTCATTAAGGTGTGTAAATTTTTTTTAGATATAATGCTCTTGGCACACTTTATACACTTTATACACATTATACACTTTATACAGTGTATAATGTAAATGTTAACTTTTATATGTACTGAGAAACCAAAAAATTAATGATACCTTTTATTGCAATATTCACTTTACTCCAGTGGTCTGATACCAAACTTGCAGTATCTCAGAGGTACAACTGTACTTTCTTATTCTCTGGCACAACATTCCAGTCCAGTAATCATCTCACACTTTCCAGTCCAGTAATCAACCACTTCTCCACAAAGCCTTGGTTCCATTTATTACAGAATGATGTTTAGAAACCAAAATCTGGGCACGATGTGTGTTCACCGCTTCTAGGTGGACAAGGATTATGAAATACATGTATGTATGTGAACCCACACATACACACACACATCTATATTTCTGTCTTAATTAAATACACTGAGTTCATACCAATACCTCTGATCCCAATTCAACACCCCAGGACTCATTTTAGTTTTAGCCTTTCTCTTTCTCCAACAAGGAGAAAACCTGCATTTGATTATCTATATTTGTTCATCTGTTTACTCAAAAAAAAATACACATACATTCTTTCCATTAAAGACCTAATCAGGGGAGCCGGGTTGCTCAGTCGGTTAAGCGTCCAACTCTTGATTTCAGCTCAGGTCAGATCTCACGGCTCGTGGGTTCAAGCCCCATGTCAGGTTCTGCACTGATAGCATGGAGCCTATTTGGGATTCTCTCTCCTCTCTCTGCCCGTCCCCTGCTCTCTCTCTCAAAATAAATAAATTAAAAAAATTAAAAAGTCATCTCAGAACTGCTAGCCCATATCCCTGTGAGAAACACATTAACTAGATTAAAATTTTGATGTACTGTTTTTCTTGCCATTGGCTTATACTGTCCAGTCAAGACAGTGTTTTCCAAAGTTATTTAGGGTCCTTATTTCCTTCCCCATCCCCTTTCAGAGTGATAATGTTATTCACTTGCAATACAACTATGTTCTTTTGTTTTAAGATTTTATTTTTAAGTAATCTCTATACCCAATGTGGGGCTCGAACTTATAACCCTGAGATCGAGAACTGCATGCTCCACCAACTAAGCCAGGCCCCCATTTGTTTTTCTTTTTATGCCCTTTTATGGGTTCCCCGACACTGGTTATTTATTTTTTTTAGCAGATGAAGGGTAGAGTACTAATTCTAAAAGTCTGTCAAGTATAAATATCAGGGAAAGATGGAGTCATAGTTTTATGTATGGGAGGGGAGGTTTCCTTCTTGTAAAAGTAGAAGAGACTTTAACATATTTACATAAAAAAAAGCAACAAGGAAGAAGTTGGCAAAAGGTCCCTTGTGTAAGGAAAACATGCAGGGCGTTTTATACAATAGTGGTTCTCAAGCTTTATGATGCATTAGAATCACCTGGAAGATTTTTAAGCACAGTTGGCTGGTCTCCACCCCTACCATTTCTGATTCACCAGTTGGGGGATGTGGAGGCTTGAAAATAGAATGCTGGGCACCTGGGTGGCTCAAGAGGTGGAGCGTCTGACTTTTGGTTTCAGCTCAGGTCAAGAGCTCTTGGTTTGTGGGATCAAGCCCCACGTTGGGCTCTGTGCTGACAGAGCAGAGCCTGCTTAGCATTCTCTCTCTGTCTCTCTGTCTCTGTCTCTCTCTCTTTCTCTCACTCCCTTCCCCTCCCTCCCTCTGCCACTCCCTCACTCCTCTCTCAAAATAAATAACCATTAAAAAAAAAATGTGAATGCTGCCTGTCGAAATACCATAATTTCAGAATAAGTAGATTAGAGTGAAATCAGAGTAGTTCCAAGACAGAAACATATACACATTGTTTTAATCAAGCACAAAGTTAGAAAAAAATACATTAAAATATACTGAATACTATCTATCTCCAGACCATACTTGACATTTATTCAAGGTTTTTCACCTTGTCTTTTATTTTTTATTTCCCATGATCACCTTACTTTCTACCACAAGCACTTACTACCTTTATAACACTTAAAAAACCAAACTTTAAGTGTGCTTAATGTATCATAGCTTTGAGGGGCACCTGGGTGGCTCAGTAGGTTAAGCGTCCGACTTCAGCTCAGGTCATGATCTCACAGTTCATGAGTTCTAGCCCCGTGTCAGGCTCTGTACTGACAACTCAGAGCCTGGAGCCTGCTTCAAATTCTGTGTCTCCCTCTCTCTCTGCCCCTCCCCCGCTCGCACTCTCTCTCTCAAAAAATAAACATTAAAAAAGAAAAAATTTTTTAAATATATCATAGCTTTGTTTATAACATTTCCTAATTGCTATGACTTTCAACAACTCTTAAAAGTAACATTTATCTCATTATATTTCACAATTAAATATTTCTGGTATAAGAAAAGCTGTTAATTTTTATTTATACATCTTAGATCAACCAGTCTCCCAAA
This sequence comes from Herpailurus yagouaroundi, assembly GCF_014898765.1. Lineage (NCBI taxonomy): Eukaryota > Metazoa > Chordata > Mammalia > Carnivora > Felidae > Herpailurus > Herpailurus yagouaroundi. The sequence goes on from NW_024412428.1 coordinate 218,327, forward strand.
CATCCTTATTTAACCTAAAATATTTTAAGTTGACCATCACAGTTGTCTATCGTATACTGAGATTTTAAATGCCCATACCCCTTTTTAATCATGTATCCCACTTCCATAAATCTTTAAGCAAATTATCAGAAGCCCAAAACAAGAAAAACTAAAACTAAGAGCAGTTAATATATAGCCATCTCTAGAAAAAAACGATCCAGGAAATCATAATACATTCTTACAAATTATATGAAGCACTTAAGTCCCTTATGTATGTTCACAGTGAATGCAATCAAAGTGTCCATAACCAGCTAAAAAAATAAAGGAAACATAAGAATAACAAAGAACTATGCTAGTTTATAGTCAAAATGGAAAATTTTGTTACTTTTCTGTATTTTCCAACTTGTACAATTTGTTTATAATAGGCAGTAGGGAATTTTATCAATAACACACACAACAAAAACTGGGTATGTTCACATATGTATTATGGTGATGTTCTTTTACCTCAGTTGTATTTGCTTCCGTTTTTGCAACTCTTGGTTTCTGAGTTCTTCCAGTCGTCTGAGTTCTTCTTGACGCCTCATTAGATCTATAAAATAAACCACACATTAATATTTCTACCTTCTCTTTCTGTATTTTTAAATCAATAAACATATTATTACTGACAATATATTTAGTAACTTATTCATATTCATGCACCTAGCTTCTCTTTTGTCTATTATACCATCTTATAATGAAAGACTATATAAGCTGTATAATCAAATTACTATCTTTTCTGGACCTGTTTGTTTCTTCATAGGTATGAAAATAATAAAATTCATCCTTATGTTAATAAATTAAAATGAGTAGTAATTGTTTTAACATAAGGCCTAGAACATACTAAAAATGGAATAAATGGCAGACATATTTTCATGTACACTTGTAAACACATTAAAATTTTTTTTCAGCAGTGAATATAAAGCACAAAAAGATGCTTTGGGAGACATGAACAGAGGGCACATAAGACCAGAACACACAAACAGAATAAAGAGATAAGATGCTGCTTAAAACCAAAAGAATATCCCTCCCAAAATACAATTAGTGTAAGATTCCTCCTATGCAAAGTCATTTCTTATAAAAACAAGCAATGAGAGAATTCTTTCTTATAAGGGTAATAAAGGCTGAATTCTGATATTAACAAGATCATTTTAATTTTAAACAAGATGAGCATTCCTGCTGTCATGAATCTTTGCTATATCAAGAACAGGGGTTCCAAGGGTAGTACAAGATGAGAAAAAGTACATTTGTTTTGCCCAAGTGCTAAAGAATCTTTGTAATATCTTACCAAATTATTATGTGTGCATACACACATGGATCAAAAAATATTAAAATACTCTGCATAGCACAATTACTGGTTGCTTTTATTTCCCTTTTCCCTTATCATGTTATCTGAAATTTCTAATGTGAACATAAATTATCTTGATTAAATGTTCCTTAACAAATCACTATTATTAAGAACATAACAGGGGTGCCTGGGTGGCTACATCAGTTATGTGTCCAACTCGGTTTCAGCTCAGGCCATGATCTCACGGTTTATGAGTGCCAGCCCCACATCAGGCTTTGTGCTGACTGTGCAGAGCTTGCTCGGGATTCTCTCTCCCTCTCTCCCTGCCCCTCCTGCATGTGTCTCTCTCAAAATAAATATGTAAACTTAAAAAGAAGAGAACATACCAAAACACTAACGGTCACAGTTAACATTCTATGAGTCAGTTACCCTATATCATAACCATGACAAAGTAGGCATCATTAACCTTAACAAGATAATTATCTTTCCCATTTTTACAGACTGAAAACAGATTAAATTATGTATTAATTATGTCAATGAAAAAAGATTTGGACAGACGGGCCTGGCTGGCTCAGTCAGAAGATCATGCAACTCTTGATCTCGGGGTCATAAGTTCGAACGCACGTGGGGTACACTGATTAAAGAAAACTTAAAAAAAAAAAAAAAAATTCAGACTGATTATAAATGTACTGTAGCGACACAGGTAGTAGGCACCGGGTGATTCTGTCAACATGCCAGTTGACAGAACACTTAGCTATCTTAAAAAGTCACCAAACACTACTACAATGATTTTTAACATTCAGACCATTAGTTGTCATCCTTAACTGCTCATCAGAACTACTTAAGTACCTTTTAACCACAAAATCTCTTGGGAGGTAGATACCAATATTTTTTTTTTTTTTAATCTCCCTAGTTGACTCCACTGTACAACCACTGAGAACCATACAACTATCATATAATTACTTTAGCTGGAGAAAGCTAGTAGACACCAAAAATATATATCTACCTCAATAAGCCAAAATGTGCACAGTGTCCTATTATCACTGATTATCCAAAAAAGTCTATTCAGTATATCCTATAATAATTTTAACATGAGTTTGTAGGCTAGCTTCTTTTAAATCATGGACAAATTACCACATATAATAAATGTAAAAATATGCATTTTCTTCCACGAAAAGGACTAAGACATGTGTTTTCCAACTAGATTTTCTCCTTTTAAGCTATGCCTGTTGAGAAAACTGCTTTACCCTCTCAGACAGTATTTTCCTCATCTGCAACATTGGTAAAATAATTAGCTCAAAGAACCCAAAACTAAAGTTCCTGAAATTTCACCAAAGCTTATATATTAAACACTGCCAGGGTAATATCCTTCTGGGGAAAAAAATTACAAAAAAATAGAGAGAGAGCTAGAGTGTTTTTTCCTTTGATCCAGTAAATCACAGTAACAGGTATTTTCTTTAAAAAATATCCTGGGGCACATGGATGCCCAACTCTAGTAAGTGTCCAACTCTTTATTCTGGCTCAGGTCATGATATCACAATCATGAGATTGAGCCCTACATCAGGCTCCATGCTGACAGCTTGGAGCTGCTTGAGATTCTCTCTCTCCCTTCCTCTCTGTCACTCCCCTGTTCATGCTTCTCTATTAAAATAAATCAACATTAAAAAAAATAGGAATCCAAAGCCATCCATACACATAAAGACATCAGATGTAACACTACTTTTTTTTTTTTAATGTTTCTATTCATTTTTGAGAGAGAGAGCGAGAAAGAGAGAGAGCGCACGCGCGGGGTAGAAGGAGAGGGAGACAGAGGATCTGAAATGGACTCTGCACTGACAGCAAATAGTCAGATGTAGGGCCCAAACTCATGAGCCATGAGATCATGACCTAAACTGAAGAAGGAGGCTTAACCGACTGAGCCACCCAGGCGCCCCTGGAGCACTACTGATTACTAGACCAAATAACATTTGAAAATCCTTGCCTAATTTAATGATCAATAACATAAAATTACATCTATAATTTTTATATATCAAATACATGGGAATATAAGGAACTAAAGGAGAATACAGACAAATTTAAAATTTGATTTACTAGACTGTAGAAGTGTTTCTCAACTTAATATCCTTCATGAAAACTGAATGTATACTCTCTAACAAGTCTATTTTCTAGAAATATAAGCATTGAATCTACAGATTGTAAGGGCATATTTAGCCCCAAGGAAAAGCTGAAACACTGTATTGCACCACAAGATGCATCTTGAATACAAGAAAGACCAGACAGAAAGCAGTAATAAGGTATAGTAAAATGTTAGTAACAGAATCTTGAATCTACAGATTGTAAGGGCATATTTAGCCCCAAGGAAAAGCTGAAACACTGTATTGCACCACAAGATGCATCTTGATACAAGAAAGACCAGACAGAAAGCAGTAATAAGGTATAGTAAAATGTTAGTAACAGAATCTAAGTAGCGAACACCTTAAAATTCCTTCAACTCTATGTTCAAATTTTCTCACAAAAAAAAAAAAAAAAAAAAAGAGGGGGGGGGGGGGCAACATATCCTAAATAAGCTACTGAACTTTACTTAAGAAGAAAGAATCAAGATGGAGTCACTTACGACAAGATGGGAAAAACTCAGGCTTACCTCAGACTTCCCCACAGAAACATTCAGTGCTAGAAGACAATGAAACATACTATCAAGTACTTAAGAAAGGAAGACAGAAAAAGATCCATGAATTCGAAGCACCAGTTTAAAATGTTAAGGATCACAGATAGGATTTTAGAACATGCAAGAACTCAAGGAATGTAGTTTCTATGAACCGTTCTTAAATCATGAGGATAAACATCAAATGATGAAAAGACAAGTCATGAGTACTCTATTTAATAGGGTTAAGATTAAAACACATGAACATTATCAAATTAAAGAACATTAACTTGAAATGAAAACACAGTACTGAAGAGATATGTGCACTCTGATGTGCACTGCAGCATTATGCACAAAAGCAAAAATACGGAAACAACCTAAGTTATCTATCAATGAAAGAATGGATAAAGATGTGGTGTACACACACAATATACATCTATCTACACACCCTCATACACACAATATACATACACACACACAATGGAATATTTCAGCCACAAGAAAATGAAACCCTACATTTCCAAGAACACAGATGGACCCTGAGGGCATTAAGCTCGGTAAAGTATGTCAAATAAAGACAAATACTGCATGGTAGAACTTACATGTGGAATCTAAAAAAAAAAAAAATTAAAAAAAATCAAACTCTTAGAAACAAACATTAGAAAAGTGGCTTTCAAGGGGCTGGAAAGTAGAGTAACCAGGGAGAGTCTGGTAAAAGGATAAAAACGGCTGCCCTTAAGAATAGTAAAGCCTGAGGATTTAATGTGTAACATAGTGGCTATGTTTTAAATAATTACTGTGTAACTGAAAACTACTAAGAGAGTAAAACTTGAATGTTCTAAAACACCAGAAAAGTAAACAAAATCAGCCTTTATACTGAAAAAGAAAAAATTAAGTTAAATAAATCCAAACAAATCAGATGCAAAATAAATAAAAGTTGAGAGGAAAAGAGAATGAAAGAGGAATAAAATATGCCTATTCCCTTGGTTTTCTTTCCTTCAGTTATCAGGAATCAAAAGATATTTATAAAGGCAATATACTTCTACTACTTGATTTACCAGTTTGATAGCACATATAAAGAATGAAAATACAATCATAAAAACCCAGTGGTGGAAGAGGAGAGAGTAATAACAAAATGCATGCAGAGTTAAATTTCATCTGTTCAAAGTTTATAACTCTAGGAACAAAGATAACACAAAAATAACCATGAAGAAAATTCAGAAACTGCTCCTATGTTGATGATCATAAACAAATGGAGAAGGAAAAAAAAAAACCTGTAGTAAGTATAATGGGATTTGGATCTAGAAAACATTAAACAAACACCAGTAAAATACCAAAGTACAACTATTAAAACGTATCAGTGTATCCAAGAAGAATTAAGATTCACAAAACTGGGGCGCTTCCGTGGCTCAGTTGGTTAAGCATCCAACTTTGGCTCAGGTCATGATCTCATGTCTCTTGAGTTTGAGCCCCGTGTTGGGCTCTGTGCTGACAGCTCAGAGCCTGGAACCTCCTTTGGATTCTGTGTCTCCCTCTCTCTCTGCTCCTCCCCCACTTGCACACAACCTCTCTCTCTCTCTCTCTCTCTCTCTCTCTCAAAAACAAATGAACATTAAAAAAAAAGTCACAAAACTTTGCTAAGGTATATATACATAAACATTCACTGAGGCACTGCTTTTACCAACAAACTGGAAAGAGAACTACAGATAAATCAACAGAGGATGAGCTAAACTAATTATACCCACTTAACAGAATATGATGCAGCCATTTAAAAACTGAGACGGGGATGCCTGGGTGGCTGAGATGGTTAAGGATCCGACTCCGTATTTTGACTCAGGTCATGAGCTCATGGTTCAGGAGATCAAGCCCCACATCGGGCTCTGCACTAACAGCGCTGAGCCTGCGTGGGATTCTCTCTCCCTCTCTCTCTCTGCCCCTCCCCCACTCATGCACAAGCATGCTTTCTCTCTCTCAAATTAAATAAACTGAAAAATAATTTTTCTAATAAATTAAAAACAAAAAACCAAGATCTGGAAGTATGTACTACTGTAGAAAGTAAAATAACAAGGTACAGAGAAAGATAAATAGAAGACTCTTTGGTTATAAATAAATACACATACATATCTACTGACATATTCAAGTTTTCTTTTCATTAAGGGATATACAAAACAAACTTAAAATATAGAAGAAACCTGTGATTCCTACAAGAAAGCAGAAGGGGGGACAGGGGAGGAGACACATTTTCTGTACTAACTGGGTTTTCTATTTCCATGAAAGGTCAACCAGAGAGCCCTGTTTCTGTTTCTGCACAGCCACAGAACACAGATTACCTAAAATCTCTCCAACACCCCAATACACCCTTGGAAATGCTGTATGAAATATAAAATTATAGAATAAAAGAAAACTATAAATTAAAAACAGTTTTGACTAACAATGAAACAAACTAATACTGGAACAAATTACCGGCAGATATCTGCTGAAATAAATGTAAGACGTACTTCAGCAAAAGTAAAACCAGGAGTAATATAAACTAATCAATGTGCTTTTCTAATATTATAAACCAAAAATATTGTTAACAGGGGTTATAAAGAAACATACAAAAAACAATGAAAAAACAAAAGCTCAGGGGAAATAACTGCAAAATTACTGTGCTTCAGAACTCAAACTGGAGGTGCCAGGGTGGCTCAGTTGGTTAAGCGTCCAACTGCAGCTCAGGTCATAATTTCACAGTCGAGTTCGAGCCCAGAGTTGGGCTCTGTGCTGACAGCTGAGCCTGAAGCCTGCTTTCAGATTCTGTGTCTCCTCCCCATCTCTCTGCCCCTCCTCTGCTCATGTTCTGTCTCCCTCTCTCTCTCTAAAAAATAAATAAATAAATACATACATACATACATACATAGTCCTTAGAGATGAGGCAAATCTTCTAAAAGCTCAGAAGAGCTTTATGAGGCCTAAAGAAATATTGCTCTTTGTCAACACTATATCCTCAATCAAATACCTCAGTGTCTTCTTCAACTGACATTATGTGCTGAAGAAATGGCTGTTATAATACCATTTATCAGCAGCAGCAACAAATAGCTTATAGTAGTATAAATGCTTCCATATTTAATCAGTTATGTGCGAAGATTATGGCATGACTGTAGACAGTGGCAAAGTGCCCAGCAGGCTCTGAGCAGAAAACAATTCATATTAGAGAGAAGTACTAGAGCAATCATGGAGCCCAAGAAACTAAATTTTTTAAAATCCCCCAGTTGATTCTCATGTGTAACCAAATTTTAAAACCATAAAACCACCAGACTAGATAAAACTGAAGGCCTCTCTTCCAGCTCTAAGCAGCAAATGATTCTGAAACCTCATCACATAAAACAATTTCAAATTTTCTGCTACATAAGAGACTTAATCTTTAAACATAGTACATGATAGTAAATGGGTTCAATTTTCTGAAGAGTAAACTTACAGAACTGCTAAGTTTAGAATCCAAATGAAACCAGAAACGTCTGACTAGTTTCTATAGTTGTTGAGCTGGATTGTTTTTTAACGTATTTAATTAGCATCAGCACAGTTAGTGACTTCATACATGTTCAATAAACTTTTACCGAACAGGAAAAACAAACACTGGACTTGTAGTAATCGAAACTCTACCAAAAGGATTTAAAAAGATGAATGATGATCACATTTTCACCTTTTAAAGAAATACCAGCTCTAGTATAAAAAATACCTTAGAGGAGACAAAGATTAAATAACAGTCCAATAAGAAGGCAGAAATCTAGGTAGATATCTATAGTGCCTTGATCTCTGGAGGTAGTCGAAGAAGGTAGATAAATGTTTACTCAATGCTTACTTTAAAAGACAAAAACAAAAAATTAACACAATAGAAAGCAATCAGAGGTTTATTTTTAACAAATACAAAACTATGCGGCACACTGGTGTCTCAGTGTCCAATTTCAGCTCAGATCCTGATTTCACCGTTTGTGAGTTCAAGCTCTCTGCTGTCAGCACAGAGCCTACTTCTGGGATCCTAGGGATCCTCTGTCTCCCTCTCTCTCTGCCTCTCCCCCACACTCGCGTGTGCACGCACACGCTCTCTCTCTCAAAAATAAACATTAAAAAAAATATACAAAATTATTACAGATAGTTGAAAAATGAGTGACAGGAATTACCAGAAGAAATTATTTGGAGAATTAAAGAAGGGGAAAGATAAACAGTAAAGACAGGCATAAAAAGAAACCTAGCAAGCGAGAGGAAAGAAGTGGGCTTCTACATATATTCAAGCAGCTTGTCTTATAGTTAGGTATTTGACCAGTAACTATGAGAATAAATTATCACCCATTATGATTGTTCTTTTTTTTTTTTTTTTTAATTTTTTTTTCAACGTTTATTTATTTTTGGGACAGAGAGAGACAGAGCATGAACGGGGGAGGAGCAGAGAGAGAGGGAGACACAGAATCGGAAACAGGCTCCAGGCTCTGAGCCATCAGCCCAGAGCCTGACGCGGGGCTCGAACTCATGGAGCGCGAGATCGTGACCTGGCTGAAGTCGGACGCTTAACCGACTGCGCCACCCAGGCGCCCCCATTATGATTGCTCTTAAAAATTCAGTCAGCTCTAGGAGCACCTGGATGGCTCAACCCAGCTCTTGATCTCGGCTCAGGTCATGATCTCACGGTTTGTGAGATCGAGCTCCAAGTTGGGCTCTGCGCTGACAGAACATAGCCTGCTTGGGATTCTCTTTCCTGTGTCTCTGCCTCTACCCCGCTCATGATTTCTCACTCTCGAAATAAATTTAAAAATAAAAGTACAAGTTTTTGTTCTAGGGGAGCATCATTGGCTCAGTTGGTTAAACATCCAACGACTCTGGATTTTGGCTCAGGTCACAATCTTATAGTTCATGGGATTGAGCCCTACATCAGGCTCTGCACTAACAGCATGGAACTTGCGTGGGATTCTCTCTTTCTGCCCCTCCACTGCTCATGCACATGTGTGAATGCTCTCCCTTTCTCTCTCAAAATAAATACACTTTTTTTTTTTTTTTTTTACATTTATTTTTGAGAGACAGAGTGAGACAGAGCACAAGCGGGGGAGGGGCAGAGAGAGAAAGAGACACAGAATCTGAAGCAGAATCCAGGCTCTGAGCAAGCATTCAGCACAGAGCCCAAAGCAGGGCTCGAACCCATGAATCATGAGATCATGACCTGAGCCGCAGTCGGTCACTTAACCGACTAAGCCACCCAGGCGCCCCAATAAACTTTTTTTTTTTTAATTTTTATTGGTACTCCACTTAGTTAACATACAGTGCTATATTAGTGTCAGGTGTACAACATTTGATATGTGACTTTTGCCAAATCCACATACCAAGATTTACCCACTGTGCTTCTCTTTTTGCCAGCAGAGTCATCTATCTTCTACTGGCAAAATTTAAACACTTTAATAACATCCAAGAATACTACTTATGTAGGCAAAACTTATTTTAGTAAGTTCTGTGGTTTTGTTTTTTTTTTTTAACGTTTGTTTATTTTTGAGACAGAGAGAGGCAGAGCATGAACAGGGGAGGGGCAGAGAGAGAGGGAGACACAGAATCCGAAACAGGCTCCAGGCTCCGAGCTGTCAGCACTGAGCCCGACACGGGGCTCAAACTCATGGACCGTGAGATCATGACCTGAGCCGAAGTGAGAGGCTTAACCAACTGAGCCACCCAGGCGCCCGTTTTGTTTTTTTTTAAGGAAGTTCTCTTGGAAAAGGGAGATTTTTGTTTCCGATACAGTGAGTTCCAACTACCTTCTAACTCATAAACAGCAACTTAAATAGTATGTGCCTTAAGAAAAAAAAAAATCATACTATATCTATATGAAAACCCATTTTTACCTTGCCTCATTAGCATTAATTGGTGTTCATGCCTAGCTGCTTCCATTTCTGCTTCCAGTTTCTCTTTGGCTTCTCTGATGTTTCTATCAACCTGTTCACGCTGCTGCTTTTCCATTTCGTCAAGAGCCTTCCATCGAGATGCATACTCAAATTCAAATGTCCCAGGTTGAGCAAAACGTGGTGGCTGTTCTCTTTCCCTAAGAGTTTACATTTGAAAACATACAGAAATCTATGTTTAAAAGGCAAAAAAAAACAACAAATAAGAACAACAAGAACTACCATTTAGCAAGCAGTTACAATGTTCATGGCACTGTACTGGGCAAGTACTCTACATGAATTACCTCATGACAATATGGTAATTCATGTTTTAACAAGCCTGAGTTTAAGAAACTGCCCAAGGATGCCCAACTAGTAAGCATAGAACCAAGATTCAAAACTAAGCAATCTGATACTACCTATACAAGCTGCACTCCCCTAATTATCACCTTCAATAAGGCTTTCTGGTTTTCCCTCAACAATTTTATATAAGGCAACATGCAACACAGGAATCAAATATGCCCTAAATAAATTGTCTAGAATCAAAGTTGTTCTCTGAAAGTAACTTTTAGGGGCGCCTGGGTGGCTCAGTCAGTTGAGCGTCTGACTTCAGCTCAGATCATGGTCTCACAGTTCATGAGTTCGAGCCCCACATCAAGCTCTGTGCTGACAGCTCAGAGCCTGGAGCCTGCTTCAGATTCTGTACCTCTCTCTTTTCCCCCCTTTCCCCGCTCATGCTCTGCCTGTCTTTCAAAAATAAGTAAATGTTAAAAAAAAAATTTTTTTAAGTAACTTTTAGGCATAGTAATAAAAGCAAATAGTTTATTGAGTGTTATGTGCTAGATTAATTGGCTACACCAAAAAATAAAGGCCTAAACTTATTACAATTGTAGTTATTTAATACTTGTTTTTCCTTGTTAGACTATGAACTCAATGAGGATGTGAAATATGTCTGTTAAATGGTATACCTCAAATACCTAGCACGTTATCTGGCACACTGTATATATTTAGTACTTATTTCTTGAATGAATGCATAAAAGATGAGCAAATGACCAAAATAATTTTTTAAAAAAAGAATGACCTATGAATGTACCTGAAATTCAAAGAATTTTTTCAACTATTCTTGCCTATAATAGCTTCTATTAAAAAACATTGGTAAGGTGCCTGGGTTGCATAGTCAATGGAGTGTCCAACTCTTGATTTTGGCTCAGGTCACAATCTCATGGTTCTGCACTGTTAGTGCACAGCCTGCTTGGGATTCTCTCTCTCTCCATCCCTTCCTGTTCATGTGCACTCTCTCAAAATAGATTAACTTTTGAAAATAAATAAATAAAATTTAAAACACTGGTAAGAACATAATCCATACCCCACCAATAAAAGTATAGATGTCTCAACAACAAAAAATATACATTTCCTGCAATCCTAAATTTTAACTTTCATTTTAGGGTAGGGAGGGAAAGATGGATAGGTAAGACAAATTTGGGAGATAAAGGGGGAGGTCGTCAGAGGTAAAGATGTAGTCACAAGAAACAGCTTCAAATATTTTTAGAGGCACATAAAAAAAAAACAAAGTTAACTATGATCTAGGTATTCTATACCTAAAAAATACTTTTTCTTTTTTAAACATGGACTGGGAAAGGGGAAAATTGGGGGAATCAAACATGCACTAATTTTTCTGAAAGATTTATTTATTATTCAGTAGTTCCTAGGTCACACTTGGAATATAATTGTAAATATTAAAAAATCTTAATTTTCTCCAGGGAAACACTATTGAAACAATATGGATTTGGGGAGTTAAACTAAATTTGAATCATGGCTCTTATGCTGTGAACATTCCCTTCTAAGTACAACTCTTTAGTAGTAAAACTGGAAATACAATGAGATCTTGTAAGGTTTGCTGGGTTAATTAAACCATTATATAAGCAAATTTTCCTATATGCATATAAACTCCACTTTTTGTAACACCCTTACAATTCCAGTTCTCTAAACCCTGAATCCAGAAAGTATGCTCTAGTTCAAATTTGTAATGGTAAACTATAACCAGAAAAAAAAGTCAAGCATCTAGGAAATCAGTCTTTGGAAAAAAAACATATGAGAAATCAAATGGGTTCTGAATTATAACTGATCCTTCTCTCCTAAAATACGTTCTTCCCTTGCTTCAAGGACACACTGCTGGCTGATCCCCCTACACCAATGACTGTTCCCACTCCTGTCTTTGCTAATTCCTTCTGATATTCCAAACTTCTACATATTGGAGTATTCCAGGGCTCAATCCTTTGACACAGTTTTCTATCACACATGGTAACTGCAGCCCAGAGAGCTCATCTAAATTCCAGATGCAAATCCAACTACTAACTTGACATCTCCACTTGGGTGTTCAAAACCATTTCAAACTTAACATGTCCAAAACAAAGTTCCTGAACTTCCTCCCCCCAAACTGCTCCTCCTACAGGATTCTACAGATCAATCATTAGCAATTTCCTTATTTCCAGTTACTTCGGCCAAAAACCATGTAATCATGCTTTTTAACTCTTTTTCTCCTACATCCATCAGCAAATTCCAAAGTCTATTTTCAAACTATATCTATCCAGAATCTGACCACTTTTCACCATCACCACTGTGAGCTCCTAACTCATTTATCTGCCCAATTCCACCCTTGGCAATCTATTCTTAAATCAATCGGTAGCCAAAAAGCTTCGGTTAAATTTAGGTTTAAGCCACTACTCTGCTCATTCCTTTCTTATACAATACAAAAAGCCCAATCAGCTCAGTACCCAGCAAGACACAATAATCTGCACTCTTCCCAAGGTTTTATCTCTACCTCATCTCTCCATCCTTACTCACTATGCTCCAACTAAACGGGCCTCTCTACTGTTCCTAGAATCTCTCCAGAGTCTTCCTTCTTGGACTTTATAGTTACTATTTCCTGTGCTGAGATCACTATTCTCTATTCCATCCACATCTGATACCTACATAGCTAGCTTCCTCCCCACCCCTTCAAGCTGTTAATCAAACGTCACCCTCTCAGGTAGGCTCCCCAACCACCTATACAAAGAGCCACACCACTCTGCTCACAGCATCCACTTTCCCCTGTCTTTCTGCCGTATTTGTTCTACTAACTTTACTGTTTACCTTCCTTACCACCCCAACACAGCCTGAATTTCTGGCCTATTTTGTTCACTGAAACATCTCCTGTGCCAGGCATGTAATAAGCACTCATATTTCTCATTTAAATCAACCATAAAGAAAAACCTTCAACTGCCCTATAATCAAAGAACACTAATTAAAGTAACATGAATAAAATACCAATTTGAACATCAGCTGTCAAATCCTAAAATCATAACATCCATTTTTTGTCATGATAAAGAAAAACACCTTTATACATACCAGAGTATAAATTGGTATGTTATTTCTGGAAAACCATTTGCCAGTATTAATCAATTTTAAATATGCATACCCTTTGATCTAAGCTTTTAGACCATACATATACCTATACATCGTATGTTAACCTTTAATACGGGTTTTGTAATTTTTGATTCCTTATTTCTTGTGTGACTCCACCACAAGAAATGTCAGCACCAGGAGGGCAGAAACAGTTCAGAGTTGCACTGACCGCACCTAGAACAGTGCCTAGCACAAAAGCACTCCATTATTTGCTGAATTCATGCATGCTCGTGTTTTATCTACCATAATGAACAAGTGATTGGTTAAAAGTAATAAAATATATTCATAAAGGCAACTTATGTAAAAGTACTTCTAACATATCGAGCAAAAAGCAACTAGTACAAGAATAATACACATTTTGAAAACTGGCTATTTTTCTTTTTTACCACTAGGAGTGCTTATCTTGTGCCACATTATCTAACTAGGATCTCCCCTGCTTTACCCCCACCAAAAGTCTCCCTTTAACCTGTAATGTAACTAAAGCATACTAATTAAAAAAATATTTTCATGGTATCTAAATTATATTGTGTCTCTGTCATAATTACTGATAGTCTCCATCTAGCTTCCTACTCTGGTCCCAGTTATAAAAGCAGACTTTCCTAAGTTAATGTTCTGCCCATTATATACAAGAAGAGCATTCCATGTAGACCAGGCCACTCTATTAACCAGATTATATGACTGAACAGAAAATCTTATAATCCAACAATACTTGATAATAAATGTCATGTAACATCCTTGAAAGCACATATCTAAAAATATCTTTATTAGTAAAATCTTACTTATGATATTGTTGAGTTTTCTGCATTAGCTTCTCTGGCAAGCCATCTTCATCATCAAACTGCTCCATAGGCTCCACAATGACTGGACGAGGGGTCCTGGATAGGTAAAAAGCATAAGAATTAATACAATGTCTAGAATTAACATCCTCCTAGAAATTCTTTATACTAATTCCAAGATACATGCGGCGCCTGGGTGGCTCAGTCAGTTGAGCGACCAACTTCAGCTCAGGTCATGATCTCACAGCTCATGAGTTTATGTCCCACCACAGCTCAGAGCCTGGAGCCTGCATCAGATTCTGTGTCTCCCTCTCTGCCCTTCCCCTGCTCATTCTCTCTCTCAAAAATCATAAACAAACATTAAAAAATAATAATTCCAAGATACATACTTGGGAAATTTCTTGAGAAAAATGTCTCAGAAGTTACCATATATACTCTATTTTTTTTTTTTTTTAATATTTATGACAGAGAGAGAGAGAAAGACACAAAGCACAAGCAGGGGACAGGCAGAAAGAGAGAATCCGAAACAGGCTCCAGGCTCTGCGCTATCAGCACAAAGTCCAACACGGGGCTCGAACTCACAAACCACGAGAGCAGGACCTGAGCCAAGGTGCTCCCACCCCCCCAGGTACTCTTAAAATTAGTCAATAAACATTTGCTGCACCAGATACAAATGAACGTTAAAGTCAAACAAAAATGAACGCTTGTTTTTAGAGCACTGCCTATTCAAAATGACAGAGGAGTAAATCAACAACTGTGAACCTACATAACCACTGTAGTTAATTTTTACACAGCACGATGGAAAAGAATGAGCACCTGATTCATATTTTATGTATGTGGAATTATTACCCCATATCCCACCGTCCCAAACTCCCATAACCAACCACCTTCCAGCCTCCCTGCGTCTAACCAGTCTTGTTCAGAAAAGTCTTTCCAAAACCTAAAATGACATCTAAAACACACTGGCCAAGCAGCCAAGCAAAAAGAGGAGGAGAGAGCCAGAAGACACAACACATTCAAGGTGAAGGTTGGGGGAAAGAGGAGACAAGAGTGGATGATCAAAGATATGACTTGTAAACCCTCCTTCTTTACTACTTTCCTAAGTAAAACAAAAGGATGGGAAAGTTCACTGAGGAAGACAAAACAGGGAAAGGAAATAAAATGGATGATATGCTGACATCAAAATTTTCCTTGCTATTAACTTTGTTTGTAAGGATTTTATAGCCAAGAGCAAGATTTAAAAACTATACCACCATGGGGCGTCTGGGTGGCGCAGTCGGTTAAGCGCCCGACTTCAGCCAGGTCACGATCTCGCGGTCCGGGAGTTCGAGCCCCGCGTCGGGCTCTGGGCTGATGGCTCAGAGCCTGGAGCCTGTTTCCGATTCTGTGTCTCCCTCTCTCTCTGCCCCTCCCCCGTTCATGCTCTGTCTCTCTCTGTCCCAAAAATAAATTAAAATCGTTGAAAAAAAATTTTTTAAAAAATAAAAACTATACCACCAAAAGTACCCATGTGTGTTTGGTACAAACATTTTCTTGTAGCTTTGACTGGACTCATTTCTTGTAGCTTTGACTGGACTCATTTCTAAAATGATCCAACAGTATTTTTACGATTTTTTCCAAATTAGCAAATACCAGGACTGATGTGTTTTCAGTGATAACTGAATGCACTGGATTCATTTTTGTGAAAGTCGATTTGATGGCCTGTCCCAGGAATGGATTACAGATGATCAGCTGGATGAGAAGCACCCTAAGGATTTATAGATCCTGTCAAACTGTTGGTGATGACATCATCATTGGCACACCTGAAATGTTATCACTGCTACCATCACAGTCCCCTACATGTCATCTCTAATAATACCTCTGGAGGGCCTGGCTGCCTAATCCAGTAGAGAAGAGGCTTTGGTTCTTCCAGCTCCTGCCTCCCAATTATCACACTCAAAATATAGCATATTCATTTGACAGGATTGAACCATCATCTGTACATGAAGATCCACATCAATCTTTCTTATGATCAGTGCCTTCTACTGATAACAGAGCACCTCCTCTGGTACTTGCAGATGTTTTGTTGATTATGCTCACCTTTTAGAACTATGTAGGCCTAACCACAAATAAAAAATCTTTGCCTAAGTCTAAAAAAAAAAAAAAGAAAGAAAGAAATTTTGTTCCTATCAGTCTCTTACCATGTAAGTAATAGTAAAATCTATACTGCCTTCAGAAAAAAACAAATCACTTAACTTTTGCAGCTTTAATATAAGAACTAAGAAGTAAAGGGACTTTCTGGATTCTAAAAGCTTCCCTTTACAAATAAAGATCCTGAGAGTAACAAAGACTTCAAATTCTAAACTGTTATTAAAAACGATTATTAAAAATGATTCCTGGGGAGCACCAAGCTGGCTCAGTTGGTGGAGCATGCAACTCTGGTTGCAGGTTGTGAGTTTTGAGCCTTACACTGGGTGTAGAGATTACTTAAAATCTCTATTTAAAAAAATTATTCCGGGACTAATGAAGACATTTTAGACAGAATAAGAAATAGAAGCAAGCGTGGAATACCTTGGGGTGACGAGATTATAGAAACCGCAGATAAATTAAGTGGGAACCCAAAAGAAAAGAGCCTTACAGGCCTCAATTTTAAGGGTGAGACCTCATATCTAACATCTAAAAGCAGAAGTGTAATAAAGAATGAGTGGGGGCCCTGGGTGGCTCAGTTAGTTAACGTCCAACTTCAGCTCAGGTCACGATCTCGCGGTTCGTAAGTTCGAGCCACATGTTGGGCTCTGTGCTGACCACTCAAGAGCCTGGAGCCTGCTTCAGAATCTGTGTCTCCCCTTTCTCTGCCCCTCCCCTGCTCACACTCTGTCTCTCTCTCTGTCTCTAACAAACAAATAAATAAGATGAGTAAATACAGGGGCGCCTAGGTGGCTGTCTGTTAAATGTCTGACTTAATCTCAGCCCAGGTCTTGACCTCAGGGTTGTGGGTTCAAGTCCCACACTGGCCTTCACACTGGGGCTACTTTATTTTTTTATTTATTTTTTTTTTTTCAACATTTATTTTTGGGACAAAGAGAGACAGAGCATGAACAGGGGAGGGGCGGAAAGAGAGGGAGACACAGAATCGGAAACAGGCTCCAGGCTCTGAGCCATCAGCAGAGCCTGACGCGGGGCTCGAACTCACGGACCGCGAGATCGTGACCTGGCTGAAGTCGGACGCTTAACCAACTGCGCCACCCAGGCGCCCCTGGAGCTGCTTTAAAAAAAAAAAGAAAGAAAGAAAGAAAGAATGAGTAAATACAGCCTCATAGATCATATGCAAGCCAACGAGGTATGAGAAAGCAGCTGAGAGTTCCTGAGCCCCTGGGAGGATGTGTTACTTCTAAGAGGACCCAAAGAGGCCCAGGGACAAATGAACAAAATGCACTATATGGACCACTTACCCACTGGAAGCCACTGCAGGACCACACACATCAGAAAAATAATGCGGCCGGGTAAGAACTACATCTGAGCAAGGCCAACAAAGAAAGAAACTCACACTCCCCCTATTTCAATACCAGAAGGCCTCTACCATCCAAAAGAAAAATCAGAAAAGGAGACTCAAGAAGGAAAACGTACTAAGCAAATCATCACGCTCAGAACACGACAGAATTACTTAGAAATGACAAAATTAATTTTATGAAGTCAAGGAAATGATGAACAAAATTAGAGAATATAATGACATCTCTACTATACTCCCAAATAATGCTGAGTTTGTAACAAAAATTTTTCAATTTTCAACATACGAATATGGGCCACCAGACACAAGACATCAGAGTGAATACAGCTCTCTGAGACAGAACTTAACCAATACATACAAATGTTATATATTTATACCTACACCTAGAATTCCATTTCTAAAGAGATACATGAATAAGTGAGCAAAGATCAGTCAGTCACAACCACGTTCATCACATTACATAAAACAAAAAGACCATGTGTAGTGTTCAAAAGATGTCCTTAAGAGACTCTTATTTTTGTTCGTTGGGCTGTATGTTAAAATGTGAACATTTATGGTTTCACTGTATGCACCACTGCCTGTAAAAATTCCTTTTGTCCATTATCTCACACATCTTATTTATTTCACTTTGATCTTTCTGTGCTAAAAAAAAGAAAAAAAAGGATTGTGTTGTTTTGTTTTTGAAAATATTTATTTTGGGGATAGAAAGCACGAGTAGGGGAGGTGCAGATAGAGAAGGGGACACAGGATCCGAAGTAGGCTTGGCGCTGACAACTAAGAGCCCACTGCAAGGGTCGAACTCAAGGATGGGAGATCATGACCTGGGCCGAAGTCAGACGCTCAACTGACTGAGTCACCCAGGCACCCCAAAAAAGTTTTTAAAACCTAACATAAGTTCTGTTTATAGGTATAATTACTAAATTTACTCTTTTTAGTAGTGTAGAAAAATATTTCATAGGTATAAAGACTAAAAGGAAACAAATTAGTGATCAACCATTAATGCTCAATCTGGAGGTTCTTATGTGTAGAGTTTCTTCTCCTCACTCTGCTCTAAACTAATCCATCACTGGTTTAGCTGTAATACTGATAATTGTCTATAGTATGTTTTATAGAAGTCAGTGAGTCCTGTGAAATCCTACCATTTGGAAAGGACCTCTGATTATGTTTCAGGAACATCTCTTCAGATTTTCCTTTCTGCTAGATATATATAATTTTACACAGAATAATTCACCTGTCCATGCTTTCTTCAGACATCCTTTATCATTCAATATAAAATGGCACCATTTCAGATGTATGCATGCACCATAATTTTTAACCATACTTATTGGTGGACATTCAAGGTTTCTATGTTTTCTGAAATGAAACAAGAATGATTAACATAATTGTGACCGGGGCACCTGGGTGGCTCAGTCAGTCAAGCATCCTACTCCTGGTTTCGACTCAGTTCATGATTTCATGGTTTTGTGAGTACGAGGAATCGGGCTCTGCGCTGGCAGTGCTTGGAATTCTCCCTTTCCCTCTCTCTGTCCCTCCCCCACTCACCCTATCTCTGTCTCTCTCAAAATAAATAAACTTAGAAAAAATATATATTTGTGACTGATCTTTCCTCACTTGTTCAGGTATCTCTTTAGAAGCAGAATGGTGAGAACAAGGTGACGTGATGACTTAAAAGATGATGCAACCTTTTGTGTATGCAATTAAAAAAAGGATTATGTAAGGACAATTTGTTTCACTACTAAATTCTTACACACATACAGCATTTTTGCAGGGTTTTGTCAATTTTAGTCTTTAATATACCTGAGAATTGAAGAGTAATGATAAACAATTCTTAGGATGATAAAGTTTTATGACAGAGGAAAAATAAAATCACTAGGACCTATATGATCTCAGATTACAAAATAACCCAATGGACCCATATGGTAAATTTTATGGGGAAAAAAAGTTTATTTAATATTCTTTTTGTTCTTCTGAAGACCTCTAATAAATAATAAAATATCAACCTTTATAAATACTTCTCAAAAACAAAAGTATAAAACTAAAACTGGACCCAAATGACACCAACGGTGTAAAAGTTATGGGTGTTTTTCTGGAAAGGTAAATAAATAGTAATTCATACTTCCACCACCAGCAGGTATGGCTAGATACCTCTTGTGTTTCCAATTTATATAAGCAAAAGCAATATTACAGTATTGTTTTTATTAAAGTATTTCTTCTGAATCTAAAAGAACCCCATTTAACGGAAAGATGTGATGAAGCAAATAAAATGATGGAAAAGTAATCCCTGGAAAGTAGGGTTTAGATAGGAAAGGTATGAATCCCTGGAAAGTAGGGAAAGATAGGAAAGGTATGAAAAAATTAATGTATCAATCCCTTATCTGCTTAAAGAGTTACCGAAATAGGCCTGAAACAGCTATCCCACCATGCTAACAGATAAGGCTGATTTTCTGTGCCAAAACTGTGCAAACAATGTGGTTTATGTTGAACACAAACCATCTAAGCTTTTTTCCTTCATGAAGTCCTAAATTCTGGTATTTTGCCAGGTAAGTGGGAACTTAAAAAAACCAACCACCCTCCACCCCACTCCTTATATATGGACATGGCTACTAGGATCAGTTAAACTCCACCTGGTAGTTAACACTTCATTCTATTGTCTCAACTAGTTGCTGGCAGAATTAAGCCAAGTACTTTTCCAACTCAACTGGAAAAGGACTCTTGGAAAGCTTATACCTAGTTTCCTCCAAACTTTACCTGGTGTGCATTTTTCCATTACTGATTTTGCTCTGTATTCTTTTGCTGTAATAATCTTAGACGTAAAACTATATGCTAGGCCTGAGTCCAACTAGTGAATCATGAAACCAAGGAGACTTCCAAGATACACCTGTAAGCACACTTATCAAATATAACTTTTGCTGACATACTCACATTTTTATTTCCAGTCTTTTTTTTCTGATCAGTTTCTTAACACAAATTTGGATCTAGCATACATCTAGTCTTGTCTTGCGTCCCTTTTTTTTTACTTGCTACATTGTTTTATTTATAGAAAATAAATATACATTTTTTTAAATAGGTTCCACGCCCAACAGAGGGCTCGAACTCATGACCCCGAGATCAAGAGCCACATGCTCTATGGACTGAGCCAGTCATGCACCCCTATATATATTTATCTACATGAATTTAAGTTTTTGAGCAGTAGTTAGCACAGATGCATAGCCAAAGGCCCTGCCATAAACAGATGTGGAGTTTGCAATGTGTTTAGTTTTGTTTGTATCATTAATGAGATATAACTCACATACCATAAAATTCACCATTTTAAAGTGTACAGTTCAATGGGTTTTAGTATGCGTAACCATCACCATGATCTAATACCAGAATACTTTTATCGCCCCCAAAAAAACCCCAAATTCATTAGCTATGAATTTCCTATTTCCCTGAACCTCTAGTCTACTCTCTTCTCTGTGGTATACACTCCCTTTAAAAAAATTTTTCAGGGAGGGGCGCCTGGGTGGCGCAGTCGGTTAAGCGTCCGACTTCAGCCAGGTCACAATCTCGCGGTCCGTGAGTTCGAGCCCCGCGTCGGGCTCTGGGCTGATGGCTCAGAGCCTGGAGCCTGTTTCCGATTCTGTATCTCCCTCTCTCTCTGCCCCTCCCCCGCTCATGCTCTGTCTCTCTCTGTCCTAAAAATAAATAAACGTTGAAAAAAAAAAAAATTAAAAAATTTTTCAGGGAATCTGGCTGGCTCAGTCAATAGAGCATGTGATTCTTCTTCTCAAGGTCATGAGTTCAAGCCCCACACTGGGCACAGAGATTACTTAAAATAATAAAGGAGGGGCGCCTGGGTGGCGCAGTCGGTTAAGCGTTCGACTTCAGCCAGGTCACGATCTCGCGGTCCGTGAGTTCGAGCCCCGCGTCGGGCTCTGGGCTGATGGCTCAGAGCCTGGAGCCTGTTTCCGATTCTGTGTCTCCCTCTCTCTCTGCCCCTCCCCCATTCATGCTCTGTCTCTCTCTGTCCCAAAAATAAATAAACGTTGAAAAAAATAATAATAAAGGATTTTTTTTCATGAGTTACATTTCCTGATGTCATGAAATATTCTTGAAAAAATACACACTAATCCACTATATGATATACTTACTCAATTCTCTATTAAGAAATTTAGATGTAGCCAATCATGATAAACCAGATATAAAACGATACACCAAAGTTTTGAGTCAAATACTTACTTAAAATATACCTCTATTATAACAGTAAAACAACCTTAAGGTTTTTATACTCAGTAACTAAATACCTCCAAGTGACCAATTTCCATCAGCACCAGGATTCATAAAACACTCACGTGACTTCACTTTCACTCACTGGGTATTTTTAAACCTTTGCCAATACATAAAATTAAAAAAAAAAAAGATGGGGCACCTGGTGCCTCAGTCAGTTAATCATCTGACTATTGATTTCAGCTCAGGTCATGATCTCATGAGTTCCATTAGAAGGCTTAACTAACAACAAAGTTCCTGAGCAAGGAAGAGTCTCTAAAAAAAAATAAATCACTCCACCTATAGCACAATATGAAAAGAAAGGATGAGGCGCCTGGGTGGCTCAATCGGTTAAGTATCCAACTTTGGCTCAGGTCATGATCTCATGGTCCGTAAGTTCGGGCCCCATGTTGGGCTCTGTGCTGACAGCTCTGAGGCTGGAGCCTGCTTCAGATTCTGTGTATCCCTCTCTCTCTGCCTCTCCCCCACTCCTGCTCTGTCTCTCAAAAAATGAATAAATGTTAAAAAAAAATTTAAAAACAAAAAGGGATGTAGCATCAGGCTAAAATTCACCATTTATTCGTTGTGCAATCTTACACAAATTATTTAACATCTCTGGGTCAGTTTTCTCATCTGAAAAATACAAAATCCAACATGCTTATGTTTATGATCATGATTATGAAACAGAATGGATAATACAATGTCAACACTTGCCCATTCCCTCAAAATTGTTTTTAAGTTATTCTAAAAGCTACCTGTAAGACATGGTTAATTGTTTTCCAATGCCTGGCTGTAACTTTTAAAAAATATCAATTAATCAAAGCTTGCAATGGAACAAATACTAATCACATGCCTTGAGTATTTTTAGTTCCTTCCTTCCTTCATTAAATAATTGATTAGCTGGGGTACCTGGGTGGCTCAATCAGTTAAGCACATGAATTTTGATTTCTGCTCAGGTCATCATCTCAGTTCATGGGTTTGAGCCCCGTAACAGGCTCCATGCTGACAACGCAAAGACTGCTTACAATTCTCTCTCTGCCCCTCCCATGCACCCACTTGATCGCGCTCTCTCTCTCTCTCGAAATAAACAAAAAAACTTTAAAAAATTATTATTATTAGCTTAATTTGTAGCCAGGAATTATTAAAATACAGGTGCTAGAAGAGTATCGTGGTAGATGAAATAAGTCAAAGACAAATACCATAGCATTTCATTCATGTGGAATTTAAGAAACAAAGAAGAAAAAAAAAGAAAAACCAAAAAACAATCTTAACAACAGAGAGCAGGGGAAGTGGGTGAAATAGGTAAAGGGAATTAAGAGTACACTCATCTTGCTGAACACTGAGTAATATACAGAATTGTTGAATCACTGTATTGTATGTACACATGAAACTAATATAAAACTATATATTAACTGTACTGCAATTAAAATTAAATTAAAAAAAAATACAGGTGCTAGGATTATAGTACTGAACAAGACCAAGTCCCTGCCCTCAATGGAACTTGGCATTCTCCTGCAGAGAAAGACCTACAAATTAAAACAGTAAATGCTATGACAAAAAATAAATTGGAGAGTATCAGTTGATACTGCAGAGGGGATGAATAAATGAAGATAAAACAGCTTCTCTAAGATGTTTCCTAGCAAAATATGAATAAAGTGGAATAAGGAGAGCAAGCATTCTCTAAACAGAGTGTAAGACCAAAATCTCTGAGAACTGGCAGTGCTGTAAAACATATGTAACACGAATTACAGCTTTAGCATGAACACCTGACAGTCCCAAACAAATTGAAAAATGCTTTACATATCACCAAACTATGCTCCATGGGGCAGAGATGTTTTACACTGACCTTGTGTCCAATTCCCCAAACCTTAAAACATTTGAATACTCCCAACCAATAGTAAAGTAAATGGATACTTTATCTCTAACAGAGATAAAGGAATCAATGCAGCAATCAACCAGGGAACTTTTCCACCAAATCCAGTCTAAAGACTAAGGATGAACATCAAGAACACCACCCTGGGCAAATTGAAAGCACAGGCATGTTAATACGGCAACAGGTTGAATGACTATTATAATTACTTACGAATATTTTTAAGTAAATGGATACACCATTCATGGACTAGAAAAAAGTCAGTATTATGAAGATGTCAAAATGTTCCTCAGAATGACCTGAACACTCAACACGATTCTAATCAAAAGCCCAGAAGAACTTTTTTCAATTGACAAGGTGATTTTAAAATCAGTAAAGATGCAGGGGGTGCCTGGGTGGCTCAGTTAAGCGTCCGACTTCAGCTCAGGTCATGATCTCACAGTTCGTGAGTTTGGCCCCACAGCCAATTTGGGATTCTCTCTCTCTGCCCCTCCCTCACTCATGCTCTCTCCTGCTTGCTCTCAAAATAAACTTTAAAAAATATATAAATAAAATAAAATCAGTAAAGATAATCTGAAACTAAAGTAACATTGTACATTAATTACACTCAAATTGGGAAATAAATCAAATCAGTAAGGCTATACCAAAAAAAAAAACAAACAAAAAAAAACACAACACCCAGAACAACTGGGTGATACTACTTGATTTCAAACCTTAGCATAGTGCGGGGTGCCTGGTGGCTCAGTCAGTAAAGCATGCAAATGCTGATCTCAGTGTTTTAAGTTCGAGCCCCACACTGGGTAGAGATCACTAAAAAATAAAATCTTTCTTTTTTTTCTTTTTAAAGTTTTTTTTTTTTTTTTAAATTTTTTTTTCAACGTTTATTTATTTTTTGGGACAGAGAGAGACAGAGCATGAACGGGGGAGGGGCAGAGAGAGAGGGAGACACAGAATCGGAAACAAGCTCCAGGGTGCGAGCCATCAGCCCAGAGCCTGACGCCGGGCTCGAACTCACGGACCGCGAGATCGTGACCTGGCTGAAGTCGGACGCTTAACCGACTGCGCCACCCAGGCGCCCCAAAGTTTATTTATTTATAGTGAGAGAGACAGAGACAGTACCTGAGCAGGGGAGGGGCAGAGAGAGAGAGGGAAAGAGAGAATCCCAAGCAGGATCCATGCTGTCAGCAGAGCCCGATGTGGGGCTCAAACTCACTAACTGTGAGATCATGACCTGAGCCGAAACCAAAAGTTGGACGCTTAAGCAACTGAGCCACCCAGGCACCCCTTAAAAATAAACACTTAAAAAAAAAAAAAAAAAAAAAAAAAGAGTGAAAGACAGTACTGGTGTAAAAGACACACCAATTGGTGAAATGAAAGTGCAGATTTTCTTCCCCTCGATTTTTGATAAAGATAAATGGTAAAAAAGGAGAAATCATAATCTTTACAATTACTGGTGCTGCAAAATGGCACTTACATGGAAAAAAAAAATCTATCTCACAGCATACTCAAAATGGATCACAGGTATAAATAAAAAAGCTAGGGATGCTGGGGTGGCTCAATCAGTTGAGCGTGAAACTCTTGATCTCAGCTGGGATCTTGATCTCAAGGTCATGCGTTCAAGCCCCACGTTGGGGTCCACACTGGGCATGGAGCCTACTTTAAAAAAAAAAAAAAAAAAAGAAAAAGAAAGAAGAAAAAAAGCTATAAAATGTCTTAAAGGACAAGAAAAGCTTTGCTACCTTAGGAAGGGAAAAAATTTTCATACAAGGATCCAAAAAACATAAATCATAAAAGAAAAAAAATGTAAATTAAACTTCACTGCTGCTTTCTGAAGAACACTACTAAGAAAATTAAAAAGCAAGCCACATACTAGGAGAAATAGTCCTAAAACAGACCTGTATCCAGATGTTTTAATTCGATAAGGCAAACCACCCAATTAAAAAATAGACAGGGACACCTGGGTGGCTCAGTCAATTAAGCATCTGACTCTTGATTTCAGCTGAGGTCATGATCTCACGGTCTGTTGAGATCAAGCCCCAGGTCGAGCTCCACGATGACCATATGGAGCCTGCTTGCAATTCTCTCTCCCTCTATCTCTCTGCCCCTCTGCCACTTGTGCTCTCTCTCTCTCTCCAAAATAAATATTTTTTAAAAATAAAAACTAGGGGCGCCTGGGTGGCTCAGTCGGTTAAGCCTCCGACTTCAGCTCAGGTCATGATCTCGCGGTCCGTGAGTTCGAGCCCCGCGTCGGGCTCTGGGCTGATGGCTGATGGCTCAGAGCCTGGAGCCTGCTTCTGATTCTGTGTCTCCCTCTCTCTCTGCCCCTGACCCATTCATGCTCTGTCTCAAAAATAAATAAAACGTTAAAAAAAAAAATTAAAAAATAAAAACTAAATTTAAAAAATAGGCAAAAAATTTGAAGATACTTCACAAAAGATGTAAAAATAGACAAAAAGCAAATGAAAAGATGCTAATCACTAGTTGTTTGGAAAATAAAATTTAAACTCACCAGGAGACACTCCTATACTAGACTATCCAAAAGACTAAAACTATCAAGTGTTGGTGAAAGTATGGAGCAACTAGAACTCTCTCACTCATTGCTTGTAGGAATGTAAAATGATACAACCATTTTGAAAAACAATTTGGCAGTTTCTTATGAAGTTGAAAATTCAGCCATTTATCCCTAATTACCCAAGCCACATGTAAGTATAATGTTCACAAGAAGCCTGTACAGAAATGTTCATAGTAGCTTTATTCACAATGGCTAATAGTTGAGAGCATCTCGAACATTCACCCACCCTTAGGTCACTGGGCAAACTGTAATTATGTCCATATGGTGGAATAAAACTCTGCCATAAAAGTGAGCAAAATACTAATACAATAATATGGATGGAATCTCATTAACATTATGCTAAGCAAAAGATATGAGACACAAAAGAGTACAAATTATTTCACTTATATGAAATAACCAGAAAAGACAAAAGACAAACTAATTTATAAGAGCAGAAAGACCAATAGCTATCTAGGACAGGGTTAAGGGGTAGAGAGAAACTGCAAAAGGGCATAAAGGAACTCGTCAGGATGACAAAAATGTTCTAGATCTTGATTGTGGTGTTAGGTTACATACATCTGTTAAAACTCCTTGAGTTCTATGTTTAAAATTGGGAACATTTTAATTCATGCAAATTATGCCTTAAAAAAAACCTGAGTAAAATGTAATTCATCCATTTGTTATTTAAATATAAAATTTTACTTTGCATATAACATTCAGTAAACTGAATAAAAATCGTAATACAAATCATTTCTAAGATTCAAGTATGAATCAATACACTGAAGTCTGAAGTATGACTCTTGGAATCACACAAAAATTCCTGTTTATATTCACTATATACTTATTCAACACCTACTTACCATATGACAAGACAGTATGAACTGTATAAAGAAAGACAGAAGTTCAGCACAGAGAGAGAAGCCCATATGTAACTGCACAGGATGATGAGATGTTTAAAACTTACGTTGTTAGCAAGAATGCCCCATCACCACATCTTTCCAGAGCCTTTCGTGCAGGAGGTTTTGCTGCAAATTCTACAAAACCTTTTCCTGTAGCTCTACCACGATCATCCACAACCACAACGGCTTTCTCTACTGGACCAAACTGGGAAAATGCTTGCTCTAGAAGCTCATTGGAAACAACCGGCGAGAGGTTCTTGACAGTTAGGGCTGCTCCATGTGTAGCAAAACGAATTCGGAGAGGTCTGCTCTTCAAAATGGTGCCATCCAGCTCTGCTTTTGCAATTTCAGCCAGTGTTCTGGATTCCTTTTTAGGAGGAAAAATCACTTTTTAAAGATGATAGTAATAAACACAAATACTTTTAAATAGTGGTTTCTAGGGAGAAGAGCTGGGTAGCTTTTGGAAATGGCTGATAGGGTCACTTTGTTTTGTGTCTTTCAATTTTGGTATCACATGCATTTAAGTGTTCAAAAAGTAACTGTAAACATTTTAATTAGAAAATCCCAACCCCAATGTCCCAAGTCATCAAAGATGGTCTACTCATACACAAATTACCAGCTATTAAATATTCACAGCAGTATCTTTTTTAAATCTCTTACATATATT
This sequence comes from Herpailurus yagouaroundi, assembly GCF_014898765.1. Lineage (NCBI taxonomy): Eukaryota > Metazoa > Chordata > Mammalia > Carnivora > Felidae > Herpailurus > Herpailurus yagouaroundi. The sequence continues at coordinate 246,104 of NW_024412428.1, forward strand.
AAAAGAAAATCATAATTACTTTTTGAGACCAAGCACCGGTTACTAGAAGCTATTACTGAACAGAATAATTTTCAGTATATACTGTTTTTTGATATTTATATCTTTTATTAAAACAACCCACCTCTCCAATGCTACACAAATCCCCTTTCCTCTTTCATTTTTTACATTTCCTATGAAAACTATTATTAGATGTTGTTAACCAGGTCTCCTGAAATATTTTCATGGGCTACACAATTCTCCATTATACTGAGAGAAGCAAACACATACATTCATGGGCTGTAAGAGTTATCTCCATTATACAGAAAATCAAGTACACACCCGTTTATAAACTAGAAAATATGTTCAATGCTGAAACCACAAGAGAACTTCCTTCTTGAAGAATTCAAAGTTGGTATAGAATACAGATATCTAAACATAATCAACAAACAAGTTTAATAAGTATGTTCTTTTCCTTTGTGTTGTGAGAACTCTACAGTGAGAATTTAAACAGGTTTTATATGCATTTGTAGTAAGAGTAAAAATATACTGTCTTATGAAAAAAGTCTTAAGGTCACAACAGATCTTTATTTAATACCTAAAATACAACAACTTTAAATTACTACAACTTACACAAAAATCTATAGAACTAATTTTACAAAGACAAGTCTAACCTTTTTTTTTAATGTGTATTTATTTTTGAGAGAAAGAGAAAGAGCACGAGCAGAAGAGGGGCAGAGAGAGGACAAAGGATCCAAAGCAAGCTCTGTGCTGACAGCAGAGAGCCCGACACAGGGCTCAAACTCAGCAACTGTGAGATCATGACTGAGCCGAAGTCAGATGCTTAACTAACTGAGCCTCGGGGTGCCCCAACAAATCTAACCTTTTTACAGATACTCAAAATGGCTACTTTTTAAAAATGTTTTTATTTATTTTTGAGACAAAGAGAGACAGAGCATGAGCAGGGGAGGGGCAGAGAGACAGGGAGACACAGAATCTGAAGCAGGCTCCAGGCTCCGAGCTGTCAGCACAGAGCCTGACGCAGGGCTCGAATGCATGGATTGTGAGATCATGACCTGAGCCGAAGTCGGATGTTCAACTGACTGAGCCACCCAGGTGCCCCTCAAAATGGCTATTTTTAAAAAATTACTCTTAGAAATTTTTAATTAAAATTACTCTTAACATAGTAATACCAGCAAACATTTAATAAATATCTAACAGGGGATAGGCACTTTGCACCTAATCTGTCATATGACCCAACAACTCTTAAGAGGTAGATTTTAAGGGGGCGCCTGGGTGGCGCAGTCGGTTGAGCGTCCGACTTCAGCCAGGTCACGATCTCGCGGTCCGTGAGTTCGAGCCCCGCGTCAGGCTCTGGGCTGATGGCTCAGAGCCTGGAGCCCGTTTCCGATTCTGTGTCTCCCTCTCTCTCTGCCCCTCCCCCGTTCATGCTCTGTCTCTCTCTGTCCCAAAAATAAATAAATGTTGAAAAAAAAAATTTAAAAAAAAAAAAAAGAGGTAGATTTTAAGAATGAAGTCTTGAATTAAAATGCTGTTAGGTATGGAGTGCCTGGGTAGCTCAGTCAGTTAAGAACCTGACTTCTGAAGCTCAGTTCACAATATCACAGTTTGTGAGTTGGAGCCCCACGTCGGGCTTTGTGCTGACAGTGCAGAGCGTGCTTCAGATCCTCTGTCTCCCCCTCTCTCTGCCCTTTCTCTGCTCACTCTCTCAAAAATAAACAAATATTAAAAATAATAATAATAATGCTGTTAAGTTTAATTGGGAATGGGAAGGGACAGGAGGAAATTTCAAGAGATGATAACGTTCTCTATCCTGATAGTTTGAATTAAACAAATGTTATTTATCTAAAATCACCAAATTGTACACTGAAAATTTGTTCATTTTGCTGTATGCAGAGGTCAAATACCTCAAAAATAATATTGGACTCTAGTTACTAGTAAGCATGCTGGATGGGCGCCTTGGGTGGCTCAGTCGGTTGAGCATCCGACTTCAGCTCAGGTCATGATCTCGCGGTCCGTGAGTTCGAGCCCCGCGTCGGGCTCTGGGCTGATGGCTGATGGCTCAGAGCCTGGAGCCTGCTTCAGATTCTGTGTCCCCCGCCCTGTCTCTCTCCGCCCCACCCCTGCTTGTGCTCTGCCTTTCAAAAATGAATAAACATAAAAAAAAATTTTTTTTTTTAATTTATATATGAAATTTATTGTCAAATTGGTTTCCATACAACACCCAGTGCTCATCCCAAAAGGTGCCCTCCTCAATACCCATCACCCACCCTCTCCTCCCTCCCACCCCCCAAAAAAAAAAAATTTTTAATAATAAGCATGCTGGAGTGTTTAAGAGTCAAGAACTGATGGATGAAAAGATGAATAGATATGTGAAAAACATATTATAAGAAAACTTAAGTATGAATCTAGATGGTGGATCTATGGATGTTCATTTCTATGTATCTGAAATTTTTCATAATAAAATGTTAGGGGTAGAAGGATAAAGAGAACTTGGTGAGGACTTTCTAAAAGTGAAAAGTGCTTCCAGAGGATGTCTCCTCTTCAGATTCAGTCAAGTATAATCACAATGTCATATATTTTGTTTTTCCACAGAGGAAGCAGAAAATCCCCAATTTTTATGTTAAATCAAGTAATTTTTTTTACAGTTGGCAATGAATTCAATTTTTAATACTTTTGAGCCAAATGAAATGTTTATGCTATCAGGAATTTTCAATGCCATGATCCTTCTTCAAAGTTTATACTCTTCATGGTTTTAAATAATTCCGCACCGGAGTTTCTCAACTTTAGCACTATTGACATTATGGGCAAGATAATTCTTGGCGGGGGGGGGGGGGGGGGAGGGGGGTCTGTGCATTACAGGAGACTTAATAAGCCAATAGAAACAACCCCCACTTCTGACAATGAAAGATGTCTCCAGACATCGTCAAATGTCCCCTGGGAAGCAGAACCACTCCATGTAAGAACCACTGCTGTTGGGGCACCCAGGTAGCTCAGCTGATTAAGCTTCAGGTCTTCATCTCAGGGTGGTAAATTCAAGCCCTGCACTGGGCTCCATGCTGGGTACAGAGCCTACTAAAAAAAAGGGGGGGTTGCAATGCCTGGGTGGCTCAATCAGTTAAGCCTCCGCTTAACTCTTGGTTTCAACTCAGGTCATGATCTCACTGTTTGTAAGGTTTGTGAGATGGAAGGACAAAGAGCCTCCTTGGGATTCTCTCCCTTTCAGTAGGCCCCTCCCCCACTGGCATGCATGTGCTCAAAAACCACTGCTGTAAATCTGTACTAAAGTATCTGTAAAATCAATTAAAATTATGTGTTTGAAATGAAACCAAATATTTGTCTACTTCATGACTCAGAATAATGATACCGAGGTAACTTTTACTAAGCAGGTAGTATATTCCAGCTCTTCATTATTTTATGTATATTCACAACTATGTATGCATTATCTTCTACTGGTCTCATCAACAATCTTATAAAGTGGGTTATTACTATCCCCACTTCACTTATAGGTAAACAGGCCTAGAGAGGTTGAAACAACTTGCCAAAAAATCTGGCCAATTGCAGCAATGTGGATGGAACTGGAGGGTATTATGCTAAGTGAAATCAGTTGGTCAGAGACAGACATATACCATATGTTTTCACTCTTATGTGGTTCCTGAGAAACTTATAAGACCATGGGGAGGGGAAGGGGGGAAAAAAAAGTCACAGAGAGGGAGGGAGGCAAACCATAAGAGACTATTAAATACTGAGAACAAACTGAGGGTTGATGGGGGATGAAGGAAAGGGGAAAGTGGGTGATGGGCACTGAGGAGGGCACTTGTGAGGATGAGCACTGGGTGTTGTATGGAAACCAATTTGACAATAAATTATATTTAGTAAAAACAAACAAAAGAAATAACTTGCCAAAGATCTACACAAAATTCCTAATCTCTACCAAATACATCATAAATCCCTCCTTTCAGCTAGTGTCCCAGCATTACTCTGTATAAAAAGTACAAGTACAGGTTCTTAACTAAAAATAATACAAAAAGTATCAAGAAACTAGGTGACTATCCCAAGTTACAGATTGCTTGTAATAGGGTCAAATGATGTACATTGGATCCTTTCCAAAGGCTCATTCCAAAGCACCTGATATTTTTCTCATTGTTCAACTAATAGTTAAAAGTTCCCACTGTAATAGTACTAATCCACTGAGATAAATTGGAAACAGCCTTCAAGTCAATCAACAGAAAGTTGATCGGGTAAATGGCAGTCCATTCATACTGTGAAATACAATATGGTCATTAAAAATCAATCTCATGACATAAAAGATACCAGATATATTAAATGAAAACCTCAAAACACAACAGAGTATATAGTATGGTTTGATTTTTTATGGAAAAATGAAAGATTAACAGTGATTACATTTAATGCGTTAGGGGACAATCTTTCACTAAAATTAAAACTGTAGTAAGAAAACTTCCCTGAACTAAAAGAGCATTTGAAATTATATGCTAGACAGGCCTACTAAGGAGATTGTGCAACATCTTCTGAATGTTTAACATTCCATAAGAAACACACAGCATTTCATACTTAAAAACAAAAAGCACGAGGGGAAAGGGTTTAATCCGCGATGACTATATTAAATTCAGTTGATTTTTAACTCTTTAATTACAACAGTGGTTCTCAAACCTTAGCAAACATAAGAATAACATGGAGGGCTAGCTAAAACCCAAGACTGAGGGCACCAACCCACAATTTCTGATTCAGTAGATCCTGGGTGGGCCTTAGAATTTGCATTTCCAACAAATTCCCAGTTAACTGATGAGGTGAGACAATTTTTAGATGGGGTAGTCAGCACTGCTAGCATGAATAGTAGGGAATATAAGTGGCCTTCTGCTTACACTGGGAGGATACCTGAATCTGTTGGACAGGGAACACACGTCTATAAATCACCGCTCCAGAAGTCTGGTTTACTAAAGTTAAAAGTAGGGGGAAGAAAAAGATAAAAGCAGAAACTGAGTTCAGATCAAACTAATACCAGTTTTAACAACATTAAACTAGCTGTAAAATGCACCACAGGGGCACCTAGCTGGCTCAGTCTGAGTAGTGAGCGGCTCTGGAGTTCGTGAGTTCAAGCCCCACTCTGAGTATAGAGATTACTTACATATATACATATAATCGTTTTTTAAAAGGTTATATCAATACATATAAATAATCTTTTTTTAAAAAAATGCACTACAACTTTTCAGTTAATTTATCCAATCTAAATTGGCAGTAACAAGCCAAAACCTAAAAAGAAGCTTTTAGGTCTAAAATTCCACAAAATGTATCCAAAATAAACAGTCTATTTCAACCCTAAAGTACCACAGGCTCACATCATAATACGGCTTTATGATCTTATGAGGAAATGCCACTTAAATTCTTTTTCCCAACCATTACATATTAGCAATGCTGACCCTATAACAGCTCAAAAATGTTGTCTCACCTTACCAATTAACTGGAAAACGACAACTACCAGTGTAAGACAATTTATTTGCATTTAGTATTTCCAGGGGCATCTGGGTGGCTCAGTCAGTTAAGCCTCCAATTTCAGCTCAGGTCATGATCTCTAGGTTCTTGAGCTCCAGACCCACATGGGGCTCTGTGCTGATGGCTCAGAGCCTGGAGCCTGCTTCAGATTCTGTGTCCTCCCTCTCTCTCTGCCCCTCCCCCTCTCGGGCTCTGTCTCTCTCTCTCTCTCTCTCTCTCTCAAAAAATAAACATTAAAAAAATTGTTTCGGGGTACCTGGGTGACTCAGTTGGTTAAGTGTTCGACTCCAGCTCAGGTCATGATCTTACAGTTTGTGGATTCAAGCCCCGCATCGGGCTCTGTGCTGACAGCTCAGAGCCTGGAGCCTGCTTTGGATTCTGTGTCTCCCTCTCTCTCTGCCCCTCCCCCATTCTCTCTCTCTCAAAAATAAACATTAAAAATTTTTAATTGTTTTTTAAATGAAAATATAATCTAAAAATATATATCAGATAAAATTACGCCACTATTTAGAGCCACTACACCACCACTACACGCTACAGCCACTATATCATTACTTACGTTCAGATAAGGTATACACGATGTTGTTTTCCTAAGCAGAAAGATACATAACTCAGAAATATTTAAAGCTTTTAAATTTACCTGTTTATCACAGAGCTCAGATTAAACAGTAAAGTTATCCATAAAGTCAAATCTTTTAAGCTAAATTCTAATTTCCTACTGGCAAATTTTTAACATTCCTACACCAAAAAATAACATGACAGGTTTAGAGGAGCATATCCCAAAGGAGCAGACAACAGCAGCCCCTCTCACCTCCCCATTTCATAATCCCATTAAGACTTTTTTTTAAAAAGAAACTAGGGGCGCCTGGGTGGCTCAGTCGGTTGAGCGTCCAACTTCGGCTCAGGTCACGATCTCACCGTCCGTGAGTTCGAGCCCCGCGTCAGGCTCTGGGCTGATGGCTCAGAGCCTGGAGCCTGCTTCCGATTCTGTGTCTCCCTCTCCCTCTGCCCCTCCCCATTCATGCTTTGTCTCTCTCTGTCTCAAAAATAAATCAACATTAAAAAAAAATTTTTTTTTTAAAAAGAAACTAAGGGGCGCCTGGGTGGCGCAGTCGGTTAAGCGTCCGACTTCAGCCAGGTCACGATCTCGCGGTCCGTGAGTTCGAGCCCCGCGTCGGGCTCTGGGCTGATGGCTCAGAGCCTGGAGCCTGTTTCCGATTCTGTGTCTCCCTCTCTCTCAGCCCCTCCCCCGTTCATGCTCTGTCTCTCTCTGTCCCCAAAAAAATAAACGTTGAAAAAAAAAAATTTTTTTTAAATAAATAAAAAAAAAGAAACTAATAGCAATGAGTTGTGCTGTCCAACACAGTAGCCACTAACCACAGGTGGCTATTTAAATTTAAAAGTAAGTAAAATTTAAAGTTCAAATCCTCAGGCACAAGTGCTACATTTCAAGTGCTCAAGAGTCACATATGGCTAGTAGCTACTACACCAGACAGCACATATACATAGCATTTTCCATCACTACAGAAAGTTCTATTGGCAGGGCTAATAATACACTAAAGGAAAAAGGATTCTTAGTAGCTTTAAAGACAGAAAGGAATAAGATTTTTCCATGTTAAGATATTTACTATTGGCTTATTTTTAAGTGCAAGGCTCCCAAAACAAAGGGAAATGGAGTCCTACCATTCTTCCTCCCGAATGTAAACTTCAGAACAGACCAACATGGTGCCAGAAGCTAAAGACTAGGAAAATGTGAAATAACATCCTTTTGGAAAGTTTACTAAAAGTTGCCTAACCTCACTTCCTTTAAAATAACTTTTGGATTTATATTAAAAATAACTTTACCAAATGACAGGCTGTTTCCCTACTGTCCTAAAGGTAATGATTTATAATTTTATGTTTAAAACGCACTGATTATTTAACTTGAATTTCAAGGACATTTTCAGGTCTCATTAATATTCTATGAAGATTTACCCTTCTCTTGAAGCCATTTAAGATTTTAGATGTTCAAATGTTCTCCCTAAAAAAAATACAATGTCACAAAATTACAATCAATTCTGTCTACATATTAAAATTTTGCCTGGGTCAATCATGAAGAGAATGCAATTTTGAAAGTTAAAGTTCCAAAAAGAAGCTTCCACAAACTGCAAAGCACATAAAATTTGAGGGTCAAACTAGAAAGGCAACACATGCAGAAAAAGTACTTGTGTAAAAATGTCTCCAACAAAGTTATTTTCTTGGGGAAAAAACCTAGCATCTAGATATGAATTACAATGAAGCTATGTAAGTGACACTGATTCACCACAAAGCACTCAGGAAAACTGAAGAGAGTAGATATTTGCCCTGTTAAGAAGAGTATACCCTCGCTGTTTGATGAATTTTTTTGTTCGATGTAAGGGAGGCACAATTTTTGCATGATATTGGAAAACTTTTTAAGATCTGGACTAAAAAAAAGGTAAAATGTGTACTCTTCCAGCAACAAAACATGCCCATAAAATATAAAATATATTTATATATGATTTTATATATATAATTCATCCCCCCCCCCCAAAAACAACATAGAAACTTCCAGAATGTTTGGGAGAGGACGCATATTACATTAGCTATCCAATAATCCAACGCCGTCCAGATACTGCAGCGTTTCAGAACTAGGAGGTTTAAGATGTGCTGCGCTGAGGCGGGGTGAGAAACGACACGGTTTACCTTTAAACGCTTCCAAGTCTGGCTGAAACCAGGGAGATCGTTCGGAAAACGTTTTTAAGAAGCGAGTCCGCTGGCTGCTCTTCCATGCCCCACGAAATTTCTGGTGAGACCGGAGCTTCCCTTCCAAATTCGTATCTAAGGCCCTGACGACACAGTTTCGCCGGGAGAAGTCTCGCCCCAAAACACGGCGGCCCCCTCCCCGGCCCCCGGTGGGAAGCAGGCGACGGGAACCCCTAGGCGGGGGAGCCGCAGCCCCCGGAGCGCGCCCAGCCGAAACGTTGGCGACGGCCACCGCGGAGGGCCGGGGAGCCGGGGCCCGCTCGTCGGAAATACGGGGCTACCACGCCGCGCCGGGGGAAGACCGGGACGGCAGGCGCCGCGATGCTCACAGGCCACAGAAAGGGCCGCGGCTGTGCCCAGGGCTTTCGCCGGGGCGGCCGGCGTGGAGGCTGCCTGCGGCGCCCCGCTCCCTTCACGCCCCCTTCCCCTGACAACGCTGCGGCCGGGGCCCGACACTCACCAAACGGATGAAGCCGAAGCCACGGTCCCGATTGATGAAGACCTCGCTGGGCTCGCCGTAGCGCTCGAAGAGCCGCTTGAAGTCCTCCTCCGTGATGTCCGTGGGCAAGTTCCCCACGAAGAGGCGGCAGCGCTGCGTGTACGTTTTCTCGCCCGGCTTGAGGAAGCTCTTGATGTCGATGGTGAAGCCCATCTCCTCGTCGGGGTGGTCCTCCGGGGGCACCGGGGCAGGTGGCGCCGGCTCCCCAGCCAGCGCGAGCGCCATGGCGGCCGTCGGCTCGCTCTCGCCTGCCGCAGACTCCAGAGCGCGAAGGCGGGCCGGGTTTTTCTCAATGCGTACTTGCTTCAGGTTTCCTCTTAACATCATCTTAGTGAGTTCACTTATACCGGATAGAATTCTAGATCTATAGCTGTATCACTATATATACCTACAGAAACGGAATATGGAAGGACAAAGTCAGAGAAGACACCTAGGTCGCCACGCCGGCTGCCCTACCCCGAAGGACTCACGCCCGAGGTGGCTGCACGTTCAAAATGGCGCTGCCACAAGCCGCAGCTACAAGAAGAGACGCCGGCCGTAAGTCCCGCCCCACCGCAAAGGCCGGCGCCGGAGCTGACGCGCCTGCGCAGTATCGGCGCTAACCGGCACGGTAGCCAGCGTGCGCCGGAGCGCGACGTTACTAGAGCTGCGGGTTCAATCAACCTCCTAGGCTGGCGGAAATGCGGTTTCCTGACCTAAGTTAGTTAGCCGAGTGTTGGACTGCGTCGGGTGAAAATTTGTGCGATGTGTGCAGCAGTGTGTGAAAACACAGTGATTGGGGAACATCCATATTTTAAATATCCTGCTCAATTTTCAGTGACTATGAAAAAATGAAAATTTGCAGATTTTATGCATAGCCTTGAGGATGTTTCCCACTAATTGAAACACGTAAAAACACATTTATTTCAGCCGTTTCGACAGCAAGCTTTTTATTATATTTACTGAGACTATAAAATAATTGTGCTATTGATTATTCACAACTCCATGAAATTGCTTATGAAATTCTGAACTCTTACGGACCACATTCTGTGAAAAGGGTCAACATTTTCTATAAGGGGCCAGACTGCAAATATTTTAAGATTTGTGAGCCATACAGCGTGTGCCAAACTACTCGATTCTGCCCAGTACCTCTCCTGGCACATGGGCAGGTACTCTTCAGTGAGTGTTAAAAAGAAATGAATTCACACTCTGAAAAACATTTCAGTAGTTTCTCATGAAACTAAACATATGCTTCCTTTAGGGTTGCCTGATTGGCCCAGTCCCTGAAGCGGTGATTTCAGCCCAGGTCATGATCCCCATGATAGCAGGGTGGTGAGTTCTAGCAGGCATGGAGCCGGCTTAAGATTCTCTCTCTCTCTCTCTCTCTCTCTCTCTCTCTCTCTCTCTCTCTCTCTCTCTCTCTCCCCCTCTCCTCTCTCTCTCTCTCCCTCCCTCTTTCTCTCTCTCTCTCCCCCCCATCCCTTCCCTTCACTCTCTCTCTCAAATAAATAAAATCTTAAAAACAACACCAAACAAACAAAAAACAAGAAAAAACAAGAAAAAGACACCTGGGGGGGCGCCTGGGTGGCGCAGTCGGTTAAGCGTCCGACTTCAGCCAGGTCACCATCTCGCGGTCCGTGAGTTCGAGCCCCGCGTCAGGCTCTGGGCTGATGGCTCAGAGCCTGGAGCCTGTTTCCGATTCTGTGTCTGTCTCCCTCTCTGCCCCTCCCCCGTTCATGCTCTGTCTCTCTCTGTCCCAAAAAAATAAATAAAACGTTAAAAAAAAAAAATTAAAAAAAAATAAAAAGAAAAAGACACCTGGGTGGCCCAGTTGGTTAAGCCTCCAACTTGGGTTCAGGTCATGATCTCAAGGTTCATGGGTCGGAGCCCCACATCCATCTCTGCGTTGACAGCTCAGAGCCTGGAGCCTGCTTTGGATTCTGTCTCTCCCTATCGCTCTCTGACCCTCCCCCACTTGTGTGCGTGCTCGCTCTCTCTCTCTCTCTCTCAAAAATAAACATTAAAAAAAAGAAAAAAAGCCATATGCTTACTTTAGAAAAGCAATCCTACTCCTAACCATCCAAATGAAGTGAAAATTTGCATTCACACGAAAAAACTATATGCAAGTGTTTATAGGGGCTTTATTTGTAATTAGTAAAAACTGGAAACAATCCAAATGTCCAACTAGTGATAGGTAAACAATGGTACACTCACATAATAGAATATACTCACCAATACAAGGAATGAACTATAGAATATATATCAGTGGTTGCCAAGAGTGTGGAGGGGTGAGGGGTTAACTGCACAGAGACACAGGGAAATTTTTGGAATGTTGAAACTATTGAGGTGGTGGCTACACAACTGTATTTACCAAAACCTGGTAAACTGTGCACTAAAAGGCTCAGCATTACTGTATCTAAATTATACTTTAAACAAAAAATTTCAAACTATCCAAAGAAATAAAAATAAAATACCATCAAGACTAATCCCTACTTACTTTAGTTGCCACCAAAATTCTAATCATCCACACTCTAATCCCCGTATAGCTCTGTAAATTCCTGAGTCTAACCCAATTCCCCGCAGCCCTCTCAGTTGCTCCAAAGCCTTCTGTTGAGTGCTTGGAATCTCACTCCCAAGTCATCAGCAAAATCCTCAATCTTTCATTTTTTTCTCTGAATATCTTCATCTTCCTGCTTTAACTGGAACATGGTTTTCCTCTGAGGACTGTTTCCCTAACAGCCAAGAAGGCTCCCTAGAAGGGGATGGGTTTTTTTCCTCTATTTATGGGTCACCAGACTTGAGGATGGGATACATTTTCCATGACCCCTTGCAAGTTGGAGAACATTTTCCCTCTCCTTTAACAAAAAAACCTAGCTCCAAAAAGCTCGTGACCACATAAGCATGAGTTTATGCTCCCTCTCCCACTCTCCTTCTTCTTCACTCTCCCTTCTCCCTGTAATAACTTTCTCACCACTCTTTAAATTTACAACCACAAATGTCAGGTAAGACCTCAGCCCCTAGTTATTTCTCTCACCTAACAATTTCAGACTATTTTCTCTCTCCTCAAACCAACACTCCTCCCTACCTCTACCCTCCCTACCCATCCCTCCTATTACAAGAATGAATTGCCAATGATCCCCTCTTAAGGCCAACCCACTGGATAGCATCTTCTTTCCAAGCACTTTGCTTCTCCAGTTACCTAGTCAGTCACTTGATCTGTATTGAACTATTTCCATTTGCAAAACAAAACAAACTGTTGAAATAACTATCACCTTAAAAATAAAAAAGGAAAGGGGCGTCTGAGTGGCTCAGCCAGTTAAGCGTCTGACTCTTGATTTAGGCTCCAGTCATGAGCTCACAGTTCCTGGGATTGAGCCCTGTGTAAGTCTCCGTGCTGGATTCTCTCTTTCTGCCCCTCTCCTGGCTCATACTCTCTCTCTCTCTCTCTCTCTCTCTCTCTCTCAATCAAAAATAAACTTTAAAAAAAATAAATGTTTAAAAAATAAGTAATAAAAAAATCCTTCTTAGACCCATGTTGTTCTCTAGCTGTTTCTTTACTAGAGAGGAAGGAAGGAAGGAAGGAAGGAAGGAAGGAAGGAAGGAAGGAAAGAAGGAAGGGAGGAAGGAATGAAGGAAGGAAACCCAAGAACTGTTTGTATTTTCTGTCTTCATTTGCTCATCATTTTATTTTTCCTTAAACCACATTAATTGGATGTCTATCCCCACATTCCATTCCTCTGTAACCTCTCTTGACACAATGGGCAACAGCCTCTACTTTATCAGATGCAATAGTTAAATCTCAGACTTTTCAGCAGCATTTGACATTGTAGATCCGTGCCCGAGTTCCACCATGGGAAATACCTACTTGACAGTTATTGTGCATAGTAAATGAATTATGGTCTAATCTTTGGAAAATATTCTGACCCCATAAATGTTACTATTATTGGCCACTTTTCTTCTACCTTCTTGAAACACAATTCTGTCTTCTGTACAATCATATTCTTCTGGTATTCTTTCTCTCTTATACTTCACTGGCCACTCCTCAGTCATTATGTCTTTCTTAGGAATCTTCATTTCAATCGTTGAAGAACACAGGTCTAAGTCTTCTCTCTTCTTTAGCTACCCTCATTCCCTAGTCAGACCATCCACATCAAGGTATCTCAGAAGCATTAAAGCAGGTTTTTTAAACCTGAACACTATTTACATTTTGGACCAAATAATTATTTGATGTGCAGCAGCATCACTGGCTTCTACCAACTAGATGCCAGGCAAAATCTGCCAGGCATTATTCTAATTGCTTTGCACTTATTAACTAATTTTCATAACGATCTTTGAAGGTAGATATTATTGTCATTTTTTTAGACTTTATTTTTTAAAGAAGTTTTAGATTCACAGCAAAATTAAGAGGAAGGTACAGAGATTCCCCATATATTCCTAGCTCCTACATATGCACAGTCTTCTCCATTATCAGCCTAACGGACAATAATAGCACCTCTGTTACAGTTGGTGAACCTCCATTGACACATCATGATCACACAGAGTCCAATGGGGTTCACATGGTGGTGTACGTTCTGCGGGTCTGGAAAAATTTATGATGACATGTATCCACCATTATAGTATTGTACAGAGTACTTTCAATGCCCTAACACTCCTCTGTGGGGGCACCTGGGTAGCTCAGTCGGTCAAGCATCTGACCCTTGATTTCAGCTCAGGTCGTGATCTCACAGTCATGAGATCCAACCCTGATATTGGGCTCAGTGCTGGGTGTGGAGCCTGCTTGAGATTCTCTCCCTCCCGCTCCCTCTGCCCCTTCCCTGCTCTCTTAAAAAAAAAAAAAAGTAAAAAGTAAAACTCTGTGCTCCACCTACATCCCTCTCCCCATCCAACCTCTGGCAACCACTGATCTTTTTATTGTCTCTATAGTTTTGTCTTTTCTAGAAGTCATATAGTTGGAATCATACAGTGTATAGCCTTTGTAAACTGCCTTCTTTCGCTTAGTAATATGCATTTAGGGTTCCTCTATGTATTTTCATGGCTAAATAGCTCATTTCTTTGTAGTATGGAATAATATTCCGTTATCTGATATTCCATTATCCATTCCAATATACCACAGTTGATTTATCCATTCACTTACTAAAGGACATCTTGGTTGTTACCAAGTTTGGCGATTATGAATGAAGCTGCCATAGATATGTGTGCAGGTTTTTGTATGGATATAAGTTTTCAACATTTTGGGGTAAATACCTAGCAGTGAGATAGCTGGATCATGTTAACAGTATGTTTAGTGTTTGAGAAACTGCCAAACTGTCTTCCGAAGTGGCTATACTTTGCATTCCCACCAGCAGTGAATGAGTGATCCTGTTTCTCCACATCTTTACTAGCACTGGTGATGTCAGTGTTCTAGATTCTGACAATTCTGCTCAGGGTATAGTGGTATCTCCCTCTTGTTTTAGTTTGCATTTCCCGGATAATATCCATATGGAGCATCTTTTCTTTTCTTTTCTTTTTTAAGTTTATTTATTTATTTTTGAGAGAGAGAAAGAGTGTGAGTGAGAGAGGGGGAGAGAATCCCAAGCAGGCTCCTCACTGTAAGCACAGAGCCTGAAATGGGGCTCAAACCCACAAACTGTGAGACCATGACCTGAGCCAAAATCAAGAGTCAGATGCCTGACTGGGCCACCCAAGTGCTCATGCAGCATCTTTTTGTCTGCTCACTGGCCATCAATATATCTTTTCTGAGGTGTCTGTTAAAGCCATGGGCTCATTTCTCAATCAGGTTGTTTCCTTATTGTTGAGTTTTAAAAGTTATCTGTATACTTTGGATAATAGTCCTTTATCAGATGTCTTTGGCAAATATTTTCTGGCAACCTATGGCTTGTCTTTTTATTCTCATGACAGTGTCTTTTGCAGAGTAGAAATTAAAAAAAAATTGTTTTAGGTTTATTTATTTATTTTAGAGAGACAGAGAGAGTGAGCAGGAGAGGGGCATAGAGAGATGGGGAGAGAGAATCCCAAGCAGGCTCCACACTGTCAGCGTGAAACCCGATGTGGGGCTCGAACTCACGAACCATAAGATCATGACCTGAGCTGAAACCAAGAGTTGGATGCTTAACCAACTGAGCCACCCAGGCGCCCCATAATTTTTAATTTTAATGAAGTTCATCATAAATTCTTCTTTCTTTCATAAATTATGCCTTTGGTTTGGTGTTGTATCTAAAAGTCATCACCAAACTAAAAGCCATTTAAATTTTCTTCAGGGGCACATGGGTGGCTCAGTTAAGTGTCAGACCTCGGCTCAGGTCATGATCTCATGGCTCCTGAGTTTGAGCCCCACGTCAGGCTCTGTGCTAACAGCTCAGAGCCTAGAGCCTGCTTCAAATTCTGTCTCCCTCTCATCTCTGCTCCTCCCCCGCTCTCTCTCTCAAAAATAAACATTAAAAAAATTTTTTAATGTTCTTCCATTTTTCTTCCACAGTTTTTATAATTTTGTGTTTTAATTTAGGTCTGTGATCCATTTTGAGTTAATTTCTGTGAAGAGTGAGTGTAAGGTTTTTGTGTGTGTAGATTCTCTCCTTTGTAGAAATATGTGGATGTCCAGTTGTTCAGCACCATTTTTTGAAAAGACGATCTTTGTTCCATAGTATGTATTACCTTTGTCCTTTGCCAAAGATCAGTTGAATTGTTTTTATGATGGTCTATTTCTGGGCTATTGTCTCATTGATTTGTCTATTCTTTCTCCAGTACAGTATTTTTTTGATTAATGTAACTTTATAGTAAGTCTTGAAATTGGGTAGCATTAGTTCTCCAACTTTATTCTTTTCCTTCAATATAGTGTTGCCTATTCTGGGTCTTTTGCTTCTCCATGTATACTTAAGAATCCGTTTGTCTATATCAAAAATAAAATGTGTTGGCATTTTGATTGGGATTGCATTGAATCTGTGGAACAAATTGGGAAGAACTGACATCTTGACAATATTAAGTCTTACTATCCATGAACATGAAATAATTCTCCATTTATTTAGCTTTTCTTTCATTTCATTTATCAGAGATTTGTGGTTTTCTTCATATAGATCTTGTAATTTGTTATATCTAAGTATTCCATGTTTTCAGGCACTGATGTAAATGATATTGTATTTTTAATTTCAAATTCCACTTGGTCATCGCTGGTATATTAAAAAAAGTAATTGACTTTTAAAATCATTTTTGTGTCCTGCAACCTTGCTATACTCATGTCATCTGCAAACAAAGACAGTTTTATTTCTTCTTTCCCAATCTCTATGCCTTGTTTCTCCTTTTTCTGTCTTACTGTATATCTAGGACTTCTAGAACAATGTTGAATGGCAGTGGAGAGAGAGGATATCCTTTCTTTGTTCCTCATCTCAGCAGGAAACACTTGGGTTTCTTACCATAAAGCATGATGTTAGCTATAGGTTTCTTGTAGATATTCTTCATCAAGTTGAGGAGGTTACCATCTATTGCTAGTTTACTGAGAATTTTTTTAAAAAATGAATGTTGGACTTTGTCAAATACCTTTTCTGCATCTATTAATAAGACCATGTGATTTTATTCTTAAGCCTGTTGATGTGATGAATTACATTAATTGATTTTTGAATGTTGAACCAGGCTTGCATACCTGAGATAAACCCACTTGCTTCTGATGTACCGTTCTCTTTACACATCGTTGGGTTCAATTTGATAATATTTTGTCAAGGATGTTTTTATCTATGTTCCTGTGAGATATTGGTTTGTAGTGTGTTGTTTTTTTTTCCTTGCAATGTCTTTGTCTAGTTTGGTATTAAGGTAATGTGAGCCTCATAGAATGAATTAGGAAGAATTCCTTCTGCTTCTACTCTCTGAAAGAGATTATAGAGAATTGGTATAATTTCTTTCTTACCTGTTTAATAGACTTCACCGGTGAACCCAACTGGGACTAGTGCTTTATTTTTTGGAAGATTATTAATTATACTAGCTTGGGTAGGTCAGTCAGTGGAGTCTCCAACTATTGATTTCAGCTCAGGTCATGATCCCAAGGTCATGGGATTGAGCCCCACATTGGGCTCCGTGTTTAGCATGGAGCATGCTTAAGATTCTCTTGCTCCCTCTCCCTTTGCCCCTCCCTTGCTCATGCTCGCTCGCTCTCTCTCTCTCTCTCTCTCTCTCTCTCTCAAAAAAAAAAAAAAAAATACAGGCCTATTCAGATTGCCTATTAGTTTTTGTGTGATTTTTGGCAGACTGTTCCTTTGCAGGAATTAGTTCATTTTATCTAGGCTATCGGGGTGTCTGTGTGGCTCAGTTGGTTGAGCATCCCACTTCAGCTCAGGTCATGATCTTGCGATTTGTGAGTTCCAGCTCTGCATCAGGCTCACTGCTGTCAGAGCAGAGCCTGCTTCAGATCTTCTGTCCCCCCCACCTCTGCCCCTCCCCTGCTCTCTCAAAAAAAAAAAAAAAAAAAAAAAAAAATCTAAAAAAAAACACCTAGGGGTACCTGGGTGGCTCATTCAGTTAAGCATCCAGCTCTTTGACTCTTGGTCTTGGCTCAGGTCATGATCTCATGGTTTTATAAGTTCGAAGCCCATGTTGGGCTCTGTGCTGACAGTGCAGAGCCTGCTTGGGATTTTTTCTCTCTCTCTCTCTCTCTGCCCCTGCCTTACTTGCACTGTCTTTGTCTCTCTCAAAATAAATGAGTTTTAAAAAAAACCTAGGCTATCGAATATGTGGGCATAGAAGGGTTAATGGTATATCTTCATTCTCTTTTTAATATCCATGGGATCTGTAATGATGTCCCCTCCTTCATTTCTGATATTAGTAATTTGTGTCCTTTCTCTTTCTTCCTAGTTAGCCCGGCTAGAGGCTTATTGATTTCACTGAGCTTTTCAATGAACCAACTTTTGGTTTTATTGATTTCCTATAATATCTTCTTTTCAATTTAAGGTGGCTCAGTCGGTTGAGTGTCTGACTTTGGCTCAGGTCATGATCTCGCAGTCCATGGGTTCAAGCCCCACTTTGGGCTCTGTGCTGACAGCTCAGTCTGGAGCCTACTTCAGATTCTGTGTTTTCCTCTCTCTCTCTCTCAAAAATAAATAAACATTAAAAAATATTTTTTAAAATATCTACTTTTCATTTTAATTGATTTCTACTGTAGTTCTTATTTCTTTTCTTCTGCTTACTTTGATTTTTTTAATGTTTCTTTTGCCGGGGGGTTGGGGAGGAATGTGACTGGGGGAGGGGCAGAGAGAGAGGGAGACACATAATCTGAAACTGGCTCCAGGCTCCGAGCTGTCAGCACAGAGCCTGACACTGGGCTCGAACTCACAAGCTGTGACCTCATGACCTGAGCTGAAGTCAGACGCTCAACTGACTGAGCCACCCAGGTGCCCCTCTTCTGCTTACTTTGGATTTAATTTGCTTTTCTCTTTCCAGTTTTCTAACATGGAAACCTAGATTATAGATTAGACTTTATTTTTTAATTTATGCATTCAAGGCTATAAATTTTTCTCTAAGCAGTTTTTGCTGCATCCTAGAAATTTCGATAAGTTGCATTTTCATTCCCCTTCAAAATATTTTTAAATTTCTCGAGATTTCTTCTTTCACTCATGTGTTATTCAATCTCCATGTATTGTAGGATTTTCCAGTTATCTTCCTGTTATTGATTTCTATGTTAATTCCACTGTGGTCTGAGATAACATATATAATTTTTATTCTTTTAAATTTAAGGTATTTTTTATGACTGAGAATGTGATCATTCTTGGTGCATTCACCATGTGATCACCATGTGATCTTCAGAAGAATGTGTACTCTGCTATTGTCTGGTGAAGTAGTCTATTGATGTCAATTATATCCAGTTGAAAGATGGTAGAGTTCAACTGTGTCCTTACTGATTTTCTGCCTGCTGGATCTGTCCATTTCTGATAAAGGTGTTCAAATTTCCAACTGTCATTGTGGATTCATTTATTTCTCCATGCAACTGTATCCATCATGAATTTTGATACTCTGTTGTTAGGCACATTAAAAGTTAAAGATTATTATGTCTTCTAGGAAAATTGACACTTTTACAATTATGGAATGCCAAGGAAAAATGGTAAAGATGGCAGAGTAGTAAGATCCTGAGGTTACCTCCTCCCATGAATCCACTATGGTTGTGAGTACACAAAGAGAAACTCTTTCTGAGAATGACCTGAAGACTAGCAGAACAGTTTTTCCACAGCTGAAGATATAAACAAAAAGCCACAGGGTAGGATGGGCAAAGACACTGTCTAATCAGGAACCAAACCCCTAGCATGGCAACCCATAAGCAAGAGGTATGTCACCTGCAAAGAGGTATTCCCTAAGGAGTAAGAATTCAAACTTCACATTGGGCAACCCCTGCCCTGGGGGATCTGAGCCAGGTAGATTAGCTCCCATAACGTCTGTCTATGAAAATGAGTGGGGCTTACCTCCAGGAGAGCCAGAGGGCTAGCGGAAACCAAAACAGTACTCTTAAAGGCCTTGCACACAATTTCACTCACTTCAAGGCCCAAGAAAGAGGTACCGGTGTGAAAAGAGCCTGGGCCAAAAGTGAAAATTTATTGACTGATTTAGAGCATGTGCCAGAGGGGCAGGGATCTATAGAAACTTTCTCTGGGCATGGAAGGACTGATGAGTGTCATTTTTTTGCCCTCTTTCAGTCTAGTTGCCCTAATGCTGATAAGCACCAGTTCTGACCATCTACATCTAAGTTGCTAGCACTGCTCACGCCTCCAAAATGAGTTTTTGCCCTTCAATACCCAGCAGGCAGCCTCATCAGGGAACACTACCCCTCCAAGTAACTCCTGACCCAATGAACGAGGGCCACCTCAGCCCAACAGCACAACAGTCAGGGGCCGGGGTGGGGGAAAATCCCACCTACCAGCATGTCCACAACACCTGCAGCCATGTGTTGGAAGTGAGACACTCGGTGTAGGCTAACCCAGCCACCAGCACACCCACACCACTCATGGCCAGGTCTCACAGCCCACCAGTACACCTGCAGTAGTCATGACCCAATCAATCACAACAGTAAGGCACATGCAGCCCATACAGGGAACACCACTGGAGTGCCTGGTTCTTGTAACCAGAGAGAAATTGTACCTTCTATATAAGGCCACTACCTTTAAGACCACAAGACGTAGCTGACCTACCTAATACATAAAGACAAACACAGAGAGTCAGATAAAACGAGGAGACAGAGAAATATGTTCCAAACAGAAGAACAAGAAAAAACCTCAGAAAAAGAACTAAAAAAAAAAAGAGAGAGATAAGCAATCTACCTGATAAAGAGTTCAAAGTAACGGGGATAAAGATGCTTACTGAACTTGGGAGAAGAATGGATGAACTCAGTGAGAACTTTAGCAAAGAGATAGAAAACATAAAACAAACTAATCAGAGCTGAAGAATACAATAAGTTAAATTAAAAATACACTAGAGGAGTCAATAGTAGATTAGAGGATACAGAAGAATGAATCTAAAGACAGGGTAGTGGAAATCATTCAAGTGGAACAACAAAAAGAAAAAGGAATTTCTTAAATTAGGGTAGGTTAAGGGACTTCTATGACAACATCAAGGATACTAACATTTGCATTACAGGGGTCCACGAAAGAGAAGAGAGAGAAAGAGACAGAAAACTTATTTGAAGAAATAATAGCTGAAAACTTCCCTAACTTGGAGAAGGAAACAGACTTCCAGATTCAGAAGCCATCAAGAACCCCAAACAAAATGAACACCAAAAGATCCATGCCAAGATACATAATAATTAAAATCACAAAAATTAAAGAGAGAATCCTAAGAGCAGCAAGAGAAAAGCAACTAGTTACATAGAAGGGATCACCCATAAAACTGTCAGCTGATTTTTCAGCAGAAAATTTGCAGGCCAGAAGGGAGTGACATGATATATTCAAAATGCCAAACAGAAAAAAAATCCCTACAGTCAAAAATATTTTACCCAGCAAGATCATCATTCAGAATTGAAGAAATAAAGGGTTTCCCAGACAAATACAAGTTAAAGGAGTTCATCACTGCTAAACTGGTCTTAGAAGAAATACTAAACGATTGTTTTAAGTCAAAAAGAAAAGGCCATACCACCAGAAGTAAGAAAATTATGAAAGAAAAAATTTCACTGGTAAAAGCAAACACATAGTGAATGTAGTAATCTTTTATAAAGCTAGTATGAAGGCTAAGAGACAAAAGTAGTAAAAACAACTATATCTGCAATAATTAGTTAAGGGATGCACAAAACTGTAAGATGTGAAACTTGATGTCAAATACAGAAAATGTGTTGTGAGGGAAGTAAAATTGTGCTTTTAGAATGTGTTTGACCTTAAATGACCATTAACAAAACAGATTGCTATAAACAAAGGATGTTAGGGCGCCTGGTGGCTCAGTCAGTTAAGCATCTTGACTCTTGTTTTTGGCTCAAGTCATGACCTTATGGTTCGTGTGTTCGAGCCCCACATCAGGCTCTGTGCTGTCAGTGCAGGGCCTGCTTGAGTGTCTCTCTCTCTGCCCTCTCCCCCTGTTCACACATTCTCACTCTATCTCTCAAAAATAAATAAATAAACATTAAAAAAAATTTTTTTATGTTTATTAATTTTTGACAGAGAGAGAGAGAGAGAGAGAGACAGAACATGAACGGGGGAGGGGCAGAGAGAGAGAGGGAGACACAGAATCCGAAGCAGGCTCCAGGCTCTGAGCTGTCAGCACAGAGCCCAATGCGGGGCTCAAACTCACAGACCGCAAGATCATGACCTGAGCTGAAATCAGACGCTCAACCGACTGAGCCACCCAGGTGCCCCAACAAACATTTTTTTAAAGGGTGCTATTTGCAAACATCATGGTAACCACAAGTCAAAAACCTATAATAGAAACACAAAAAATAAAGAGAATCCAAGTATAACAATAAAAAAGTCATCAGATCACTAAGACAGCAAGAAAAGAAAGAATAGAGAAGAACTACAAAAACAACCAGAAAACAAAACAAAAACAACTATCAGTAATTACTTTCAATATAAATGTACTAAATCCTCCAATGAAAACACATAGGGTGATTACATGAATAAAAAAGAAAAAAGAAAAAAAACGACTCATGTTTATGCTACCTAAAAGAGATTTACTTCAGGCACACACATAAGAGACTGAAAGTAAAGACATAGAAAAAGATATTCCAGGCAAGCAGAAATGAAAAAATAAAGCTGGGAACCACTACTTACACAAAACAGACTTTAAAAAAATAATATGACAATGGGGTTCCTGGGTGGCTCAGTCTGTATGGCGGTTGACTTCAGCTCAGGTCATGATCTCATGGTTTGTGAGTTCAAGCCCAGTGTTGGGCTCTGTGCTGACAGCCTGGAACCTGAGGACTGCTTCGAATTCTGTGTCTCCCCTTCTCTCTGCCCCTCCCATGCTCATGCTCTGTCTCTCTCTGTTTCTCAATAATAAATGTTAAAAAAAATTTTTTAATAAAAAAATACTATAACAAGAGACAAAGAAGGGCAATGCATAATGATAAAGCAATTAAGCCACTAAGAGAATATAACAATTGTAAATATCTATAAACCCAACATAAATGCAGGGGCGCCTGGGTGGCTCAGTCGGCTGAGCGTCTGACTTCAGCTCAGGTCATGATCTCACAGACTGTGAGTTCGAGCCCCGCATTGGGCTCTGTGCTGACAGCTCGGAGCCTGGAGCCTGCTTTGGATTCTGTGTCTCCCTCTCTCTGACCCTCCCCATTCATGCTCTTTCTCTGTCTCAAAAATAAATAAATATTAAAAAAAAAAAAAAAACCCAACATAAATGCACCTAAATATATAAAACAAACATTAACAGACATAAAAGTAGAAATCAACAGTAATAATAGTAGGGAACTTTAACAGCCCACCTACATCAATGGATCAGCCAGACAGAAAAATCAGTATGGAAACAATGTCTTTGAACATTAGGCCATATGGACTTAATATATATAGAACATTCCACCCCAAACCAGCAATATACACATTCTTTTGAAGTAGACAAGCAACATTCCACAGGATGGACCTACATGTTAGCCACAAAACCAATCTCAATAAATTTACGGAGACTGAAGAGCACTTAGGTGGGTCAGTTGGTTGGACTCAGTTGGGCTAACTCTTGATTTCAGCTCAGGTCATGATCCCAGGTTTGTGGTATCAAGCCCCACATGAGGCTCCACACTGAGGATGGGAGCCTGCTTGAGATTCTCTCTCCCTCCCTCTCCCCTGCTTGTGCTCCCTCTGTCTCAAAAAAATTTTTTTGTAAGAAGATTGAAATCATATCAAGCATCTTCACGGACTAAAGTAATAAGAAAGTAGGAAAAAAAAATGGAAAAAAACCACAAACATTTAGAGGCTAAAGAACATGCTACTAAACAACCAATGGGGCAACAAATAAATCAAAGAGGAAATCAAAAAATATATGGAGGCATACAAAAATTGAAACACATTCCAAAATCTTTGGGATACAGCAAACAAACAAAAATCTCTGGGATGCAGCAAAAGCAGTTCTAAGAGGAAAGTTTATTGCAATACAGGTCTACCTCAGGAAACAAGAGAAACTCAAATAAACAATGTACCCTTACACCTACAGTAACTACAAAAAGAACAACAAAGCCCAAAGTAGGAGGAAGTATATAATGAAGATCACAGCAGAAATAAGTGATATAGAGACTGAAAATAAAAAAAGAAAAGATCAAGGAAATTAAGAACTGATTCTTTAAAAAAAAAAAAAAAAGAACTGATTCTTTGAAGAGATAAACGAAATTGATAAACTTTTAGCCAAACTCATCAAGAGAAAAAGATAAAGGGCCCAAAGTGCCCAAATAAATATAATGAAAATATAATGAAATAGAAATATAATGAAAGAGGAGCAGTTACAACCAAGACCACGAAAATACAAAAGATTATAAGAGGCCACTACAAAAAATTATATGCCAACAAATTGGGCAATATAGAAAAAATGGACAAACTTCCACAAACATACATTCTTCTGAGGAAGAATCAGGAAGAAATACAAAATTTGAAGACTGATTACTAGTAGTGAAACTGAATCAGTAATCAAAAAACTCCATAAACAAAAGCCCAGGACCAAATGGCTTCATAGGTTAATTCTACCAAATTTTTTTTTTTTTTTTTTTTTTTGAGAGAGAGTGTGCAAACAGGGGAGGGACAGAGAGAGCAAGGGGGACAGAGGTTCCAACGTGGGCTCCACTGTAACAGCAGCAAGTCCGACTTGGGGCTCAAATCCACAAATCATGAGATCACCACCCAAGTGAAAGTCAGACGCTCAACCAACTGAGCACCCAAGTGCCCCAATATTTATTATTTTTTAATTTTTTAAAAGTTTTTATCTATTTATTTTGAGAGAGCAAGGGAGTGGCAGAGAGAGAAGGAGAGAGAGAACCCCGAACAGTGGCAGTGCAGAGCCTGACATGGGGCTCAAGCCCACTAACTACAGGATCATGAGCTATGCTGAAACCAAGAGTCAGATGCTTAACCGACTGAGCGTCCCCTAACAAACATTTAAAAAATAGTTGATATCTATCCTTCTCAAACTATTCCAAAAAAACTGAAGAGGAAGGAATGCCTCCAAATTCATTCTACAAGTCTAGCCTTACCCTAATACCAAAACAAGACAAAGGCACTACAAAAAAGAAAATTACAGGCCAATATACCTGATGAATACAAATGCAAAAATCCTCAACTAAATATCGGCAAACCAAATTCAACAACACATGAAAAGAATCATTCAACATGATCAAGTGGAATTTATTCCAGGGATGCAAGGATGTTTCAATATCAGAAAATCAATCAATATGGGGTGCCTGGCTGGCACACTTATAAGAGCATGTGACTCTTGATCTTGGGGTTGTGGGTTTAAGCCCCATGTTGGATGTAGAGGTTCCTTAAAAAATAAAATCTTTAGGGACACCTGGATGGCTCAGTTGGTTATGCGTCTGTCTCTTGATTTGGGCTTAGGTCATGATCTCAGTTTGTGAGTTCGAGCCTTGCACTGGGCTCTTTGCTGACAGTGCAGAGCCTGCTTAGGAATCTCTCTCTCCCTCTCTCTCTGCTCTCACCTCCTAGTGCTTGCTCTCTCTCTTTCTCAAAATAAATAAACTTAAAAACAAATTTTTAAAAGGCAATCCCAGCATCAAAAATTATAAAATACATAGGAGTAAACTTAATGAGACAGAAGATTTGTACATTGAAAACTACAAAACACTGTTGCTTTGAAACAACTACACTGGTTGGTTTGGTTACAAGATAAATTAGGAAAAAATATGTCCCACTTCATATTCATAAGGTAAAATGAAATAGGGATGTATTGTGTTGTTATATACATATAATTAAAAATCCATTTCCAAATTAAATTTAAGGCCTATAGAGAATGGAAGGTGATGAAACACAGTATATAAATCAGGTATGTGTGAAACATGGCTATGGCATCTGTAGAACACAAAAATTCAGCAGTGGCAGGTAGGATTTTGTTGTCACCAGCAGCAGCAAAAACAGAAGCACACATATGCCGAATTCAGTTGGAAGAAATCCATTTCCCAGGCGCAGTGTTTCTCAAAGTGTGATCTGGCAACAGCCTGCACCAGAATCCCCTAAAATACGGTAAAAGTGAAGGTTCCAGAGCCACATGTCAGACATTTGCAGTTTAAATAAGCTCCCAAGGTCTTAGGTTCTCTAAAATTTAAGAACACTTCTCCAAATCTCTGAAAACAATTGTTTTTTCTGAGAAAGCCATGGGAAATATTTGTCTGTACCAGCAAATTAAGGATGGTAACTTATTTAATGTTCTGAGACTATATCGTCTAAAACCATTATATTTTTCACTTAAATATTTTAGGCTTTGATGAAAAAATATCAAAGATATAAACTAACTTATTGTTTAGTAAAGAAAAGGTGTTTTCTTGGAATGAAACAGTTCTTCCTACCAAAAAAAAAAAAAACAAAAAACAAAAAACAAAAAAAAAAAAGACCAGGATATAACAAATGTATCCCTTGTCCTAGTATTACTTTCCTAAATCAACTCAATTTCACTAAAGGCCTGGTTTTTTGTTTTGTTTTCTGACAAACAAAATGTAGAATGAAGGTGGGAATAATGAACACCTGTACAAACTGTTGCTTCCTAACTTCTGTGTTTTCCATGTCTTGGCTCTCTGAATATGCACTAAGTTAGGGTCTCACAGGTCCTCCCACTCTGCACTAAGTCAGCTGATCACCCCTTCTAAGGCACCTTGGCCATTCTTTGCATCAGATGACATAGTATTTGTCTTTAAACTTTTCATATACCTCCCTAGGCTAATTCCTTTCACAGTAATGACTGCTTTTTTTAAAGTTTATTATTTTTTATTTTATGAATTAAAAAATATTTTTTAACATTTATTCATTTTTGAGAGACAGAGACAGAGTAGAGGGTGAGGGTGAGGGGCAGAGAGAGAGAGGGAGACACAGAATCTGAAGCAGGCTCCAGGCTCTTCAGCACAGAGCCCAATGCAGGGCTAGAACCCACAAACCATGAGATCGTGACCTGAAGTTGGACACTCAACCGAGTCACCCAGGTACACCATAACCTTCTTATGTTTTAAATGTCCATGGGATCTCAAGTGATTCTTTTTTTTTTTAAGTAATCTCCAGACCCAACATGGGGCTCAAACTCATGACCCCAAGATCAAGGATTCCACACTCCACTGAGCCAGCTAGTTGTCCTTCCACTGATTCTTGATATTGGTTATTTTTACTTTTTAAAAATTATTTATTTTGAAAAAGAAAGAGTGTTTGCACACACATGAGCAAAGGAAGGGCAGAGAGAGACAGAGAGGGAATCCCAGGAATGCTCCATGTTGTCAGCTCAGAGCTCGTCTCGATCTCAAACCATGAGATCATGACCTCAGCCCAAACCAAGTCAGATGCCTAACCAACAGAACCACCCTGGTGCCCCTATTAATTTGGTTTTTATTAATTTGTAGGCACATGAATTATTAACGTCTTTTTTTTTTTAAGCTTAAAATGTGGGGCTTGAACTCATGACCCTGAGCCAGTGAGGTGTCCCATGAAAGTCTTTTAGTATCTACATGTGTGAGGGGAGTCTGATTTCCCAGGTTTTAGGTCTCCCTTGCTTTATCTGTATAGAAGCAAACCGGATTATCTGCTCTTCATTCTAGATGTGACTTCCAGAACGCTCTAGATTTAAAATCACTGTTGCTTTAAAAAAAAAAAAAAACATTTACAAGCTTTTGAAAACCTTTTATTGTCCTCAATATTACACCACTATTTTCCTAACCTAATTTTCTAAACACAAAGACTTGGGTACTTGGCTTAGATTCTTCTTTCAGCCATAGTTATATTCTCAAATTCTTAATCTCATCCTAACACAGGCATACTTTATAATTCAAAATTATAGAACACTATTCCATTTCTACAATTTTGTACTTCATGTTGTTTTGGCTACAACTTTTCCCTATTATCTGCCACTCATGATTGCAGCTACCAATACATGATGTGCCAAGGAGTTGCAGTTTTAAAATAAAAGCAATGGGGAACTTCAAAGCTTTGAAACAGAAGAGTGACATGACCTGAAATTATAAAGCATTACTCTTTATTGACGTCTTTACTTCAATCACTTATCCACTTTTCCATCCTATGTAGCAAATTTTACCTTGTATATATAAAATAGCTATTAGCGGCTCTTACTGGCTTTCAGCACTGAGATGGGGCAGGGGTGGGTCTAGGAATCACAGGAAGAAAATGGCAAAATGTAAGAATTTTAAAGACAGAAAATCTGAAAAAAATTACAAAAATATTTTCACTTGCCTTCTGTGAAATGAGAAAACCAATAGATTGCCATTTCTTTTTTTTTTTTTTTAAGTTTACTTATTTTGAGAGAGACAGAGACAGCACAAGTAGGGAAAGGCAGATAGAGAGGGGTAGGAGGAAATCCTAAGCAAACTCATGAACTGGGAGTTCATAACCTGAGCTGAAACCAAGAGTTAGACGCTTCACCAACTGAGCCACCCAAGTGCCCCTGCCACTTCTTATGGACTGTTATTCTGAATTGTCTTTACTAATTTTTGATATTAAATTAGTGGCAGGAGATAATATTTCCTAATGCCTGTTCTCAATGAAATTAAAAAGATGAAAACAAATGCTGGGTATAGTCCAGATCACTGCTGACAAATTCTTCTGTAGTGAAAGTAGGAGATGGTAACAAGACTTGAACTGTTTTCTTCCTTTTATAGTGAGAACATACTCATCTTATAAAAAAACAAAACAAAACAAAACTTGGGACACATGAATGGCTCAGTTGGTTAAGCATCTGGCTTCGGCTCAGGTCATGATCTCATGGTTCTTGAGATCGAGCCCTGTGTCCAGCTCTGCACTGATGGTGCGGAACCCGTTTGGGATTCTCTCTCTCCCCCTGTCTCTCCCTCCTCACCCCCTCTCTCAAAATAAATAAATAAACTTAAAAAAACTAAAACTTGATAAGGCGGAAAAAAATCATTCCCCTGCCTGGAGATGTTTGTTTTTATTATGTTCTGAATTTAGTTGATTTTTCCCTCAACATTTTATGAATATTATGAAAAATTTTACACAGCAAAAAGTTGAATGATAAATTTACAGTAAATATGGAAAAACCCAGCCTCTAATTTTTTTTTTTTTTTTAAGATTTTGAAAGAGAGAGAGAGAGAGAGCTGAAGGGACAGAGAGGGAGAGAGCAGGAATCCCAAGCAGACTCCACACCATCAGTGTGAGTCCCATACAGGGCTCAAACTCACGAACCATGAGATCATGACCTGAACCGAAATCAAGAGTTGGACGCTTAACTGACTGAGCCATGCAGGCACCCAAGCATCTACATCTTTTGAATTTTTTTAATGTTTATTATTATTTTTTTGAGAGAGAGAGAACACATATGCACACATGTGAGCAGAGGAAGGGCAGGGAGAGAGGGAGAAAGAGAATCCCAAGCAGGTTCTGTGCTATTGGCACAGCCTGATGCAGGACTCCAATTCATGATCATGAAATTATGACTTGAGCCAAAATCAAGAGTCAGACACTCACCAATTAAGCCATCCAGGCTCCCCCAAATTTTTCACATTTAATTCATTACTACATCAAGAGCTTATGGTGCCTCATAGTATGGTGAAAAAATAAATAAGAATAAATAAATAAATAAATAAATAAATAAATAAATAAAATAAGAATTTAAAGGACAGGATTTAATTTTGTTTTCTCAATGGATAAATTTGATGTTTTTGCAAATTATCTTAAGTAGCCACTGGTTGATTTAATTAGTTGGCTCAGATACCACTGATACCAAGCGTCTATCGAATATAACCATATAATGTCATTCAATTAGCGGTAAGTTTTAGTGAAATAATGGGCACATTAAACATTTGGAAAGGAACTTCAAATCCTGTGTTATATTCTCTAGAGTATTCTCTTAGGCCTTTAAGAGTAAATTGGATTTTTGGTAACGTCCCAAAGCCTCATTCAGATCCAACTCTGAAAGACTGAAATGGTCGAGTTGTCAAAAAACAAAATGGTTATAATACATTAATGATAATGACTTTTGTGGGTCCTCTAATAATAGTTTTAAGCACTGGCATCAGTGACAGAGTCTCCAAGTACTCCTAGTGTCACTCACCAAAAAGAATACACCTAGTTCTGCTCTAGTCATTGTTCATTTGTCATTCTGTTTCAAAGCTTTGAGACAAAGCCCAGTATATGTAAGAATTTAATATATGATAAAGTCAGTATCCGAAATCAGATATAAAGGGAGAATTACTAAATATATAGTAATGGGAGCACTGATCATTTGAAAAAGTGGACAGCCTTAATTTTCATTAATGTGTTTCTCAAATTTCAAGCATGTAGTCTTCAGAAGAAAAAAAAATTGCCACAAAACCTAAAGGTTAACTTAATATATTTTTAATATTTCTTATATTTGTACTAACATAAAAATAGGTATACACTCTTTATTCTTATACTTCTCACACAAGAATAAAATCTAAAATATTTATAAATTAAAGTAAATAAAATGCAAAGTAATCACCTTAATATGAAGTAACAAATAATGCCATTTTGCCCAAATAATAAAACAATGTTTTGCCCAAAAGAAAGAAATCGCAGGTATTTGGTTTAGTAGCAAAAAGCTGCAGTTTCGGATTCCATTCTACTCTCAAACTGTTTCTAAATGTTTTTACTTTAATAATAATGAGAATGTTCATAGTATCTTGTTCAAACTACTACTGATAAATCTAAGCCTTTCTCTCCTTTTTTCAAAGTAATCAGAACAGAAAATTAACCAAACCTGTCAAATGTTAGCCCTCAAATGCCAATTTTAAAAGGTGTGAATTGATAGAATGAAAAAGTAACAATCGCCTTTATTGAAACCCGCATTACTATTGAATCCAATTAGCTTTAGAATTTGAAACAGAAACATTCTTTACTATTTGCTATTATAATTATTGCTAATGAACTGTTGAAAGTTATAGGAGCTTCACAACAACAAATGGTACTGTTAGGGTTACAGATCTTTTCTGAATAAATGTATGACCTTGTTATGTCAAAACCACATCAGGTATATTATGTGTACAACAAGAGCACACCATCATTTTTCTCATTCTTATGTAATCCATGTACTGCAGCTTCCACAGTTTTATTTTTTTTCAAATCAGATTTTAATTTTGAATACTTAACACTATTGTTAATGTGCATTTCACTTTCCTCGTGTTTGCTAAGAATATGTGATAAATGCTGCCAATCTTTGCACCCATTCTCATTCTTCAATTGATTTTTTCCTTCCCCAAAGAGTTTGCAATACAAACAAAACACAGAATCTTTTGAAGTTGAATAAAGTAACCAGGATCTAGTGGTTTTATCACCATTTGGAAGAATTCGTGTATAATAAGTTTCTGAAAACTTCCTCCCTGTATTGTCTTTTGGAAAGTTAAAATTTCTTACTTGAGGTGGATCGTTTTCAACAAGAATGTCCCGTTGTTTAATATTTAAAACACGGGGCCATGTACCTGGGTCTGCAGAAAGTACAACCGATATAATGGAGTCTTCTGATTTTTTCTCTTCCAGTTGCTCTTGAAATTTATCAGCTATGGTTATAGAAGGTAAATTCACATCCTGTTTGATCAGTGATGTATCATCTGTCCTACATTCTGCCAACACCTGTAGCTCTGAAGTCTTTTCCTTTTTTTCTGGTATTCCCTCTTTTTTTTCTAAAAGAGTATTCAATGATCCATATAATTTCCTTTCATTTTCTTCTCTAATAGCATTCCTTTTTCTGTTTTCTGATGCTGATAAATTTTTTGATTTCGTTTCCATCATCTGGGAGAAACAGATTACAATTTTATGTTAGAATTGTTAAGATTAATGCATATGCCAATGCTCAATAAGCACATGAAAAGTTGCTCATTTGTCATCAAAGAAATACAAATCAAAACCACCACATCCCACTTCACATCCACTAGGGTGACTATAATAAAAGATATGTGATATAATGGCAAGTGTTGGCAAAGATGTGGAAAAACTGAAACCTTCCTAAGGTGATAGTGCAAATGTAAAATGGTACAGGTACCTTGGAAAACAGCCTGGCAATTTTTGAAAAGTTAAAGAGTTACCATATGGCCCACCAATGCCAGAGTGAAAATGGAGGTCTACACATATTTGTACAAAGTGTTCACAGCAATGTTATTATTCATAACAGACAAAACGTAGAAATAATTCAAATGTCCATTACTGATGGATAAACAAGAAATGTGGGAAAGGGTGTCTGGGTGGCTCAAGAGTTAAGCATCCGACTTTGGCTCAGGTCATGATCTTGAGGTTTGTGAGTTTGAGCCCTGCGTTGGGCTATGTACTGACAGCTACGAGCCTGGAGCCTGCTTCGGATTCTGTGTCTCCCCGCTTCTGTCCCTCCCATGGTCATGCTCTGTCTCTCTCAATAATAAATAAACATTAAAAAAAAATTTTTTTTATATGTGGGTATTATCCATACAATTAAATAGTATTTGGCAATAAAAACAAGTGAAGTTATATGCTACAACCTGGATGAAACTTGGACACAGTATAATACGTGAAAGCCAGCCACAAAGTATCATATTGTATGATTCCATTTAATAAAGACATAGAACTGATTTTAGAGTCCATAAAATAAAATTTTAAAAAATCAAAATAACAAAGATGTATACAATGTGAATGCATCCTATTAGCTATAATATTTTTCTACAAAGCACAATTAAACACTGCGTTCAAGTTTAAAAAACTTGTAAGAATTTTGTTTTGATTTAATCCTGAAAGCAATATTGGCAGCACTGAAGTAAAAAAAGCAGGAGCAACATAACCAAGTTTGTACTTAGACTGCTCTGATGGTATTATCATTTCAAACTGTAAGGAAGACGAAATGGTACAGAGACAGCCAGGAAACTGTGGTAGTCATTCTGGAAAAGATGATGGTGGCTTCATCTAGGATTATAGGAATAGAGATAGGATAGAGTTGAGAGATATTTAGGAAGTAGAATCTGGATTATTGGTAACTGAGTGACTCTGGAGGTTAAGGAAGGAGGAGTAAAGAATAGCCCTAAGTTTCTGCCTAGGCATCTGACTGAATGGTGAGATAAGGAGATGGGAAACAGAATGAAAGCAGGTTTGGAGTTTCAGCTTTAGACATGGAATACGAGGTATTTGTGGAACATTAAAATGGAGATTACAGATGGATGGAATAGTCTGAAATTGAAAGAAATATCTACACACAAAACAACCTTCAAATAAAAAAAGAGGAAAAAATATCATCTACAGATATATTTTAGAAATCATCAAAATATATTAATTAAAACTATGGGATCAAAGGGGCACCTGAGTGGCTAAGTTGGTTAAGCGTCTCACACTTGGTAAGATCAAGCCCCATTTCTCTCAAAATAAACATAAAAACAAGAAAGATCTTACTTTTCCCATAAAAATGATTTGGTACCAATTGATGGGAGGATCTTGACCTCACCTCGTTCCATGGACACAACAAGAGAACAGCTACATCTACACAATGAACTCTGAAAATGACCTAAAGACCGCAGCTAATCACAGAGATAAGTCCACATTGACGAGATGTGCTTGGGAACCAAATAAATACCTGGTGTAAGTAACCACAAACAAGAGGGACAACACAAGCATGGAGAAAAGAGAGGCTCAGACCCCACACTGTGCACTCTTGACACCAACGATCTGAGTCACTATAACGCGTGGCCTTGAACACCAGCAGGGCTTAACTCCAAAACCTTTAGAAATCAGTGGAGCTGAACCACTGTAAGACTAGGCTCCTTTACTTGCACCCCATTTTCTCTCCCTCCTGTCAGCTGGGAAAGGCTCCTCCCAGAGGAGGGGGCTGTGGTGGTCCTTGTGATAGAGCTCGCCAACCCCCTCTCCACTCACTGCACCCTCTTGGGGTGACTGGGTGAGGGTGTGCTTCCATGTCCTGACCCCCTGTATTCCTGCCATGTTGTGTCTGGCTCATCCCTGCCTGAATAAAGTAATGCCTCTGCCAAAAAAAAAAAAAAAAAGAAAAAAAAAAAAAAAGAAAAAAAAAAAAAGAAAGAAAGAAAGAAAGAAAGAAAGAAAGAAAGAAAGAAAGAAAGAAAAAAGAAAGAAAGAAAAATTCAGTAGGGCTTAAGCCTTGGGAGCTTCAAAAACCAGTGGGTTTAATGCTGGGATAGCAAGAAGATGATAGGAAATGAAGTCCACCCCCTTAAAGGAGTCTATATACTAAATAACTTGACCTGAGACACACCAGAGAAGCAGCGGTTTGAAAAGCATCTGAGGAATACATGAAGATTTACTGACTCCTCTTGGAAAGTGTGCCAGAATAATCTGCAGATTACTCTAGGAAAAGTGCTGATGGGTAGCATTCCCCACCGCCCCCAGCCTGGATAACTGGTTGCTTGCAAAAGCTAATACTAACACTCTCCCTCTAACTTGCTAGCACCGTCTGCCCTGCCCCAGCCAGGACTGGGACCACTCTAAAGTGATTCCTGCCCTAGGGAAGCGGGAGAAATAACACGCCTGCAGTTTCTGCAACTGGGATCCTTACCTGGCTGCACAGGGAGCAAGCCCTGCCCTGCAGCTGTGACAGAAAGGCTAACTGCAAATTGCTAGGCTGAATGCCACCCCACCCACAAATGAGCCCATAACAACTATGACACGCTTCTCAATGGCATCAGAAGCAAATCCTGTCCATTGGGCCCACAGGAAACAAAGTAGGTCGTTACAGATGGTTGGGCCAAAGGCAATCGCAGCTCTGTCACAACAGGAGGGCACACACAGCCCACACAAGGGACACCTGGAGCACCTGGTTCTGGTGGGCAGAAAAGACTGGCCAGAAAAGGGCACCACAGGACCTCTTCTATATAAGGCCACTACTTTCAAGACGAGATGTAGCTGACTTTCGTAATACATAGAAACAAACACAGAAAATTAGACAAAATAAGGAGATAGAAGAACATGGCCCAAGTGAAAGAACAGGACAAAATCACAATTAAAAAGCTAAATAAAATGTAGATAACCAATACGCCTGATGAAGAATTCATGAATGGTCATAAAGATACTCACTAGACTTGAGATAAGAGTGGATGAACTCAGTAAGCACTTCAACAAAGAGATAGAGAATATAAAAAAGAATGGACTCAGAGCTGAAGAATTTAGTAATTGCAATAGAGGGAATCAATAGGAGATGAGAGGAAGTAGAGCAGATCAGTGATCTGGAAGACAAAGTAATGGAAATCATTCAAGCTAAACAGCAAAAAGAGAAAGGAATAATAAAAAATGAAAAAAAAGTTAAGGGAATTCTGCAACATTATTAAGGGTAATGACATTTGCAATATAGGGATGCCAGAAAGGGGAGTGGGTGAGCAAAAACTTATTTCAAGAAATAATAGCTGAAAACATCCCTAATCTGGGGGAAGGAAGCACCGAGAGCCCTCAGATCTAGGAAGCACCAAGAGCCCCTTACAAGATGAATTCAAAAAGGGCCACACCAAGACACATCATAATCAAAATGGCAAAAAGTAATGATAAATACGGAACTTTTAAGACAACAAAACAGTTACATACAAGGGAAACCCCATAATGCTACCGGCTGATTTTTCAGCAGAAACATTGCAGACCAAAAGAGTGACAAGATATATTCAAAGTGCTGAAATAAGAAATCTATAACCAAGAAGACTTTATGCAGCAAGACTATCATTCAGAATACAAGAAACAGTTCCAGACAAACAAAAGTTAGAGTTCATCACCACTAAACCAGCCTTATAAGAAATGTTAAAGGGAATTCTTTAACTGGAAAAAAAAGGCCATAAATGGAAGAAAATTATGAAAAGAAAAATTTCACATGTAAAAGCAAACATACAGTAAAGGCAGTAGGATTAATCACTATGAAGCCAGTATGGAGGTTAAAACACAAAAGTAGGAAATCTATTAGATCTACAAAAATTAATCTAGGAATACACAAAATAAAAGGATATAAAATATGACACAGACATAAAACGTGGAGAAGGTAGTAAAAATGTAGTGCATTCAGAATATGTTTGAAATAAAGCAACCATCAACTTAACAGACTGCTATACACATAAGATGTCATATATGAACCCAATGGCAACCACAACTCAAAACCATCCATACACAATAAAAAAGAAAGGAATCCAACCATAACATTAAAGAAATCCATCAAACCACAAGGAAAGAGAGCAAGAGAGGATGTAACAATTGTAAATATCTATGCACCAAACATAGGAGCACCTAAATATTTAAAGCAAATGTTAACAGACATAAAGGAGAAATTGCCAGTAACACAGTAATAGAGGAGACATTAACATCCCACTTGCATCAATGGATATATCATCCAGACTGCAAATCAACATGAAACTGTGGCTTTGAATGACACATTAGACCAGATGGATCAAACAGGTATATATAGAACATTTTATCCCAAACCAGCAGAATACACATTCAAGTGCACGTGGAACATTCTCCAGGACAGATCATATGTTAGGCCACAAAATAAGTCTCAGTAAATTTAAGAAGAATCAAATCGTATGAAGCATCTTTCCTGACAACAACAGTATGAAACTACAAGTCAATTATAAGAAAAAAATGGGAAAAAACAGAAACACATGAAGGCTAAACAACATGCTACTAAACAATCAATGGG
The DNA here is from genome assembly GCF_014898765.1 of Herpailurus yagouaroundi. NCBI lineage: Eukaryota > Metazoa > Chordata > Mammalia > Carnivora > Felidae > Herpailurus > Herpailurus yagouaroundi. The sequence continues at coordinate 282,090 of NW_024412428.1, forward strand.
TCAATGAAGAAATCAGAGGAAATAAAAAAAAAATACACGGAGACAAAATGCCAGTAGTCCAATATCTTTGAGATACAGCAAAAACAGTTCTAAGAGGGAAGTTTACAGCAATACAGGTCTATTTCAAGAAACAAGCCAAATCTAAAACAATTTAACCATATACATAAAAGAGCTAGAGAAAGAACAGTGAGCTGAAAGCTAATAAAATAATAAAGATGAGAGTACAAATAAATTTAAATAAGGATTGGAAAAACAATAGGAAAAAAAAAACAAAACAATGGGTGGCTCAGTCAGTTGAGCATCTGACTCTTGATTTTGGCTCAGATCATGATGCCAGGGTCATGGAATAAAGCCCTGTGCTGGGCTCCACTCTGAGCATGGAGCCTGCTTGAGATTCATTCTCTCCCTCTCTCTCTCTCTCACCCCCCTGGCCCCTCTACCCCCTTGTACGTGCTCTCTCCAAAAAAACAAAACAAACAAACAAAAAAAGAATAACGAAACCAGGAGCTGGTTCTATGAAAGATAAACAGAATTGATAAAGCATTAGCTACTCATTAAAAAAAAAAAAAACTCAAAATCAGAAATGGGAAGGAATAATGACACTACAGTAATACAAAAGATTATAAGGAGATACAATAATAAAAAATTAAATGCTGACAAACGGACAACATAAAAGATACAGGTAAATTCCAGAAACATATATAATCTTCCAAAACTGAATCAGGAATAAATAGAAAATTTGAACAGACTGATAACAACTAGTACTGAAATTGAATCAACAAAAAACTCTCAACAAAAGTCTAGGACTCACTTCACAGGTGAATTCCACCAAGCATTTATGTTAATACCTATTCTTTTCAAGCTATTCTAAACCACAGAAGAGGAAGGAAGACTAGCTTGGAACGATCAATTGATTTCAATACTCATTTGAGATGCGACAGCTCAGTGACTGACAAAAATGGAACTAAATGAGGTTCTAAGATAAATCTGATTAATGTAAGCTAACAGGGAAAAGCTACACTATACTTAATCATTTAAAATGCATTGAAAATAATTACCTGTTTATATTCATTAACACAACTTTGGCAGCAAAATCTTGTCTGCTGACCTTCAATCATCAGGACATGGTTTCCAGCACTTTTACTAGGCAAGTACTCTCCACACTGTTCACAGCAATTCATTATTAGACCATTGGCTAACCTGTACTTATTAAAGCACTGGTTACTGCACAGTTTATGTACTACATTATTAACGCTGACTTCATGACGAATCTAAAAGAAAAGCCAGAATTTATTAAATAAATGAGGCAGAATAGCACAGTAAGCAAGGAGATAACTAGTTTCTTCAAAAGAAACAATCTCTAATAATTTCTCAGTGGAAGAAATATTCAGGGAAAAGAGTAAAAATTATATTTTGTTATTCTTTCATTTTTATCTTTGATCTTACAATAAAGTAAGATTCATGGAACAAAAAGCTATAAGGTCAGTAATAACTTCCCCAGAGACACTTAAAAACTAGAGGAAACAAACTGTTTAGAAGATTTTGATACGACCTAATTAAAAGAAATGGATTGGTAATTTTTGTTATTATAAACTTCACTGCCCTAGAAAATTCATGGAAGGTGCTAAAAGAATCAGTATTACTATATTCAGGATGGTGTCTGTATATGCATAAATAAGATGGTTCTCGCTTTGCTCAGCTCTGTGGTAACTGAGATAAAATCATGCCCTCAATTTGCATGGCTCCAAGGAACACCAAATTCAGTTGCCAAGGCGTTTGTTACGTAAAGACTGCCTGTATGCATGTTTCTTCTTTAGGCAACTGGCAAGATGGCAATACCACTTAAGAAACGTGAAGTTTTCAACACACTTACACTCCACTCGTTCTACATATTCTTGTACCAGGATTGGTTGCTTCCTTCATGTCCTGAAACTACACTTTATTATTTTGAGTGGCTAGTAAGAACAAAATTCACCATTACTTTGTTTAGGAGTATATCCACTTCCATGGAAATAGCTGTGTACTTTCCATAGCATGCAAATGGGATATTTGTTGACAAAACAGTTCTAACATATCCTCATCCTTTCCTTTAACTTCATTGTGTAGATCCAGGACGTGTGTATTATGTAGATGGCAGAACATATAATAACACTTAAAATTATCCTTGTTAACCTACATAGTAGCTTAAATACGATATAAAAATCCAGACCTCTGTTAGCTTACTACAGATTATACATCTTGATTTATTAACTCTTTTTCTAAGATTCTGGTTGTCTTCACAGGGAGGCAAAGATGTACGACAAAATTCTTGGGAGGATTCTTTTGACTCAACTTGAACAGTAGTAGCTTTTTTTGTAGGTGCATCTCTGAAACACAAGGGACAGATGAAACTTAAGAATATTACATTTTAATAAAAGTCAAATATATGAACAAGAAATGACATTTTTCATTTTCTCAGGATTTAATCCTAGGAATCAACTGTAATTTTTGGATCTAGCAAAACCCACCTTTGGTTTCACTGTCAAGAGTTCCTAAATAGTACAGCAAGAGATGATTTGGAGGTAAAAACATTTTGTAGCACAAGAACCTTCTCACAGGTTATTATGATTTTTGAAGGACTCAAAAAAGGTGGTAGCAACTTGGTAGAACGAAGGTAAAACATGGGAAGGATCAAGGCAAAGTCAGTGGCAGAGAGAGGGTCAATTTTTACATTTTCCTTTCCTGCCAAGAGTAAGGACAGCACAAATGAACTCACAGCTCTGACACACTCTAGGATAACTCAAGCTCAATAAACTTGAAGATATCTCTGCAACAACCGTATCCATGAATCTATACAGCTCTCAATTACATTCAACACACATCTATACTGCCAGCATTCAATTATATGGAGCCAGGTTGAAAAGTACAGCTTACTTTTTACATATTACATTGCGTTTCTTTGGAGTGCGCTTATGAGAGAAGGAAGAAAGGCAGGTGGTAGAACAAAAGAGGTGAGCTGATCCTTTTCGTTGATAAGCTGTCTGTCCCTTCTGTAAAGGTTTTTTGCAGTGTGCACAAGTGATTTTAGCTGGTTTAGTAAGTTGCTGTTGGACTGAAGACTGGAAAATCTGCTTAGGAAGGGAGGCCACTGGTGATAAAGAATCCACCCCTGGCTGTTTCTGATTACGGGGAAATGATGCTGACTGGGAGATCCAAGAATCTTAAAAATAAAACATACAAGAAAAAGTCATGGAACAATTCAAAATTCACATCAGAAAAATATTTTAAAATTTTCATTTTGCAAGTTTAACAGAATAGTGAGGCAGCCCTATAAGCAAATGGTCAGAGCCAGGCAACCCTGTGGCACAATCCCAGGGGAACTATCCACTTTGAATTCTTTTTTCATTTCATTTTATTTATTTAATTTACATTCAAGTTAGTTAGCATATAGTGCAATAATGACTTCAGGAGTAGATACCAGTGATTCATCACCTATGTATAACACCCAGTGCTCACATCAACAAGTGCCTTCCTTAATTCCCCTTACCCATTTAGCCTGTCCCCCTCCCGGAGGCAACCCCTCCAGCAACCCTGTTTGTTCTCTGTAGTTAAAAGTCTGTTATGTTTTGTTCCCTTCCTTGTTTTTATATTATTTTTGCTTCCCTTACCTTATGTTAAGCTGTTTTGTATCTTAAATTCTTCATATGAGTGAAGTAATATGAGATTTGTCTTTCCCTAATTTCACTTAGGATAATACCCTCTATTCCATCCACATAGTTGCAAATGGCAAGATTTCATTCTTTTTGATTGCTGGGTAATACTCCATTGTATATATACCACATCTTCTTTATCCATTCATCCATCGATGGACATTTGGGCTTTTCCATACTGTGGCTATTGTCGATAGCGCTGCTATAAACATTGGGGTGCATGTGCCCCTTTGAAACAGCACACCTGTATCCCTTGGATAAATACCTAGTAGTGTAATTGCTGGGTCATAGGGTAGTTCTGTTTTTAATTTTTTGAGGAAACTCCATACTGTTTTCCAGACAGGCTGCACCAGTTTGCATTCCCATCAGCAGTGCAAAAGAGGTCCTCTTTCTATGCATCCTCACCAACATCTGCTGTTGTCTGAGTTGTTACTGTTAGCCATTCTGACAGGTATGAGGTGGTATCTCATTGTGGTATTAATTTGTATTTCCCTGATGATGAGTCATGTTCAGCATCTTTTCATGTGTCTGTTAGCCATCTGAATGTCTTCTTTGGAGACGTGTCTATTCATGTTTTTGTCCATTTCTTCGTTGGATTATTTGCTTTTTGGGTGTTGAGTTTGGTAAGTTCTTTATAAATTTTAGATACTAACCCTTTATCTGATATGTCATTTGCAAGTATCTTCTCCCATTCTGTTGGCTGCCTTTTAGTTTTGCTAATTGTTTCATTCGCTGTGCAGAAGCTTTTTATTTTGATTAGGTCCCAATAGTTCATGTTTGCTTTTGTTTCCCTTGCCTCCGGAGACGTGTTGAGCAAGAAGTTACTGCAGCCAAGGTCAAAGAGGTTTTTGCCTGCTTTCTCCTCTAGGATTTTGATGGCTTCCTGTCTTACGTTTAGGTCTTTCATCCATTTTGAATATGTTTGTATATGGTGTAAGAAAGTGGTCTGGGCTCATTTTTCTGCATGTCGCTGTCCAGTTTTCCCAGCACCACTGGCTGAAGACACTATCTTTATTCCATTGGACATTCTTTCCTGCTTTGTCAAAGATTAGTTGCCCATACGTTTGTGGATCCATTTCTGGGTTCTCTATTCTGTTTCATTGATCTGAGTATCTGTTTTTGTGCCATTTGTTTATTTTAGAGACAGAGTAAGCAGGGGAGGGCCAGAGAGGGGGACACAGAATCCAAAGCAGGCTCTAGGCTCCGAGCTATCAGCACAGAGCCTGATGCAGGGCTCAAACTCACAAGCTGTGAGATCATGACCTGAGCCGGTCAGAAGCTTAACCAACTGAGCCATCCAGATGCCCCTATCCACTTTGTATTTGAACGATACTCTATTGTGCCCAAACTGTAAATGGTGGCCCTTGAATCGTGCAATGCGGTAGTTATCAATTCTTAAGGACCCTAGGTTCAAAATGCATTTCCTAACTTACTGGATGGTGCAAGTACATTAAATTGTGTTTTGGTTTTCTCAACTACAAACTGGAAATGATATCTAACTCATCAGAGTGTTATGAAGACTAAATGAGATAATGCATATAGTAAAGCAGTATGTTTGGTACACAGGGCATTTGCAAAAAAAATATTTAGCCACTTTTTTGTCTCAAAGAAGAAAGTATTAATATATTACAAAATAAAGCAAAAAAGGTAAGTACAGAATCTGGTATGTGATGTCCATTTTTATAACCACTTCCTCCTAATACGAAAAATATAAAGCATAGAAAAGAAAAAATTTTACAGTGACCACTCATATGCCCACCAAGTCTATTCTCTCTTTTACTATTTTTGCTTTATCAACATCTATTCATCCCTCTAAACAATGTGTTTTGTGTATTTCAAGCAAATGCAGAACATCATTATACTCCCCTCTAAAATACTTCTTATTCATTTTATTTTAGAGAGCGAGAGCAAAAGCAGAAGAGAGGGACAGAGGGTGGGGAGCAGGGAGAGAGAGAGACAGAATCTTAAGCAGGCTTCATGCTCAGCACGGAGCCCAATGTGGGGCTCGATTCCACGACCATGAGACCACTGACATAAGCCAAAATTAAGTCGGATGCTCAGCTGACTGGGCCACCCAGGCACCACTATTTATTTTAAATTTCATTTATTCATTTTAAGTAAGCTCTACACCCAATGCGGGGCTTGAACTCATGACCTCAATATCAATAGCTGCATGCTCTACCAACTGCACCAGCCAGGCACCCTTCCAAAATACTTTTTAAAGCAACTCTTTCTACAGTTTCTTCTCAGCCTTCTAAATATTATTTCATAATCATTAATATAGGTGATGGATTATTCTGCAAAGTCTCAGTTTTCCTAACTTCACACACGGACTCCTCCATCATATATTATTGTTAGCTTCAAAATGGTACAATATTATGTACAGGTAGTAATGTTTCTCAAACTTTAAAATTCACGAGATCACCTAAGAATCTTGTTTAAACAGAGACTCTAAGGGTGCCTGGCTGGCTCAGTCAGTAGAGCATACAACTCTTGACCTCGAGGCTGGGAGTTTGGGCCCCACAATAGGTGTAGAGATTACTTAAAAGTCAAATATTTAAAAATATATACATACATACATGCACATAGATTCTAAATCAACAGGTTTAGGGAAGGGCCTGAGGTTCTGCATTTCTTTCTTTTTTTTTAATGTTTATTTTTGAGAGAGAGAGAGAGAGAGAGAGAGAGAGAGAGCCAGCGAGCGCATGCGCACATGCAAGCTCAGGGGAGGAGCAGAGAGAGGGAGACAGAAGAGCTGAAGTAGGCTCTGTGCGGACAGCAGAGAGCCTGATGCAAGGCTTGAACTCACAAACCGTGAGATTATGACCTGAGTTGAAGTCGGATGCCTAACCGACTGAGCCACCCAGGTGCCCCAGGGTTCTGCCTTTCTAACTAACTCTTGCATGATGATGAAGCTTTGAGGCCCTACAGTACTGAACTATTCTGTCACCTCTCTTCAAAAATAGCTTTGGTCATTAACAAGAAGTCTATGGCCCCCCTCCACCTATCACATCCTCAAAGGCCTTTCAAAGTACTACTAACATTAACAACTATACTTTCAGTTTTAAATTACCCACCTACTGCTTCTAATTTTCTTTGTCCTATTTCAAGATACCTTTATCTTACAAGCAAAAATAGAATGGAACAAGTAACAAAAGCAACTCTCTCAGACCATAGGGTGACATGCTGGCAAATACAGAATATAGTACAATGAACTTTTTTTTTTATCACCTAGTACTCAGAAGTTTCATTACTACTCAATTTTCCTACTTCTGAACCATTCCAAAGAAAACAAAAATTACATATTCATCTATATAACAAATATAGGTTGTATATCATCTTCTTCTGGGATCAAAGTTCCCTGCGTATCATCTAGATACCAAACTAGATTTAATAAATGACAGAAACAAAGGATAGGAACCATTACAAGATTTGTTATTACCATTAATATGGGAGAAATAAGAACCCCAAAGAAAAAATACTGGTTTTTGTAATTTTGGGGAGTTATCCATACTTAAGGGAAGCATATTTATATACAACTACGGAATGTGAGACATCAATGTATGCTCAGGACAATAATTAGATTCTGAAATTTCTTTTTCACTTTAGCTTTGGTGCATAAAGCAAATGCTTCCTTTGTTAATACCACAACTATTTGTTTTCTGGAAATTTCAGAGTTTCTTATTTAATCAAATTTTTATTTTATTTCATTTTATTTTTGGTATTTGTGTCTACAGGTTAAACTTAACCTCTCAATCAAATTCTTCCATATCCTACCCCAAGTATGTTTTAAGAGAAGGGGCCAAGTAGATTATTTGGTACAAATCCCTCATTATATGCAAGGAAAATTAAGACCTAGAAGTTACATTACTTATCTAAAAATCTAATAAATATTAGACACACTATTGACTTTCAGGTGTTCTTCATTTCTTCCTGCATCTAAACTCTTCTGCCTAAAAAATATTTTAGTATTTCTTTAGTGTTGGTCTGCTAGTGAAAAGTTCTTTTGGTGTCTCAGTGGGGTTTGTTTGTTTTTGCATGTTAAAGAATAACATGTATGCATAAAGTTTGTAAATCTTAAGTGTGGAGCTCAATTAAATTTTTTATAATGAATATACTTGCATGACTAAAATCCAGAAGCCTGGCTTTTCTCACTGAATAATTTCCTGCCTTTCCCACAAGCCATCCGTATTATGACCTCAAAGATTAGTTTTCTTTTTTTTTTTTTGAAATTCACATACATAAAATCATACAGTATGTACTCTTTTGTGCCTGATTACCTTAACTCAACATCTTGTCTGTAAATTTCATTCACACTGAATATATAGTTCATTATTTTGCACTGCTGTTGAAAATTCCATTATGTGGCTAGTACTATTTATCTGCCCTATTTTTTTTAAGTTGTATTTATTTAAGTAATCTCTACACCCGTTGTGGGGTTCAAACTCATGACCCCAAGATCCCAAGCTGCTTGCTCTTCCAACTGATCCAGACAGGCGCCCCATCCATCCTGTTGTTGATGGACATTTGGATTGCTTCCAATTTTGACTATGATTTCTATATATGTCTTCTAATAGTTTCTTAATGTATTTATCCTGCTTGGGATTTGGATTTGTAAATGTTCTTTAATTTGTAAGTTAATGCTTTCTCTCCATTTTAGAAAATTCTCAGTTGTACCTCTTCTGTCTTGTTTCTTTCCGGAACATTAAATACATGTCCTCTTCATCAAGTGTCATACATCTTTTACATTCTTTTCTGGATTTCCACCCTTTTGACTTCTCTGATTCAATCTGGATGATTTTCTCTGAGATTTCTTCCAGTTCACTTACAACTCTTCAGCTTTGCCCAGCCTGTAGTTAAAATGATTAGTTCCTTAGAATCTTTGTCTGATAATCCTATTATCTGGATCCCAAAACCTTGCTTCTATTGTCTGTTTTCCTCTTGATTTCTGGCATATGGCCTTGGATCTTCATGCTGCTGATTGCTTTTCATTCTGTTTGTATGAAAAACTGAAGGGCACCTAGTTGGCTCAGCTGGTTGAGCATCTGACTTTGGCTCTGGTCGTGATCTCACAGTTCCTGAGTTTGAGCCCCCACATCAGGCTCACTGCTGTCAGCGCAGAGCCCACTTCAGATCTTCTGTCCCTCACTGACTTGCACTCTCTCAAAAATAAACAAACAAATAAAAAACTGAAAAAAATTTGAGGCTCTGGATTAGGTCAGCAACCAAACTAAAGGTTGGAAAGGTTGTGTTTGTTGGGTTTGGGGTTTTTTTTGTTTGTTTTAAAAAAATGTTTTAAAGTTTATTTTGAGACAGACAGAGACCATGCGAGTTGGGGAGAAGTGGGGGGGGGGGGGGAGACAGAGA
>NW_024412428.1:291245-371143 GCF_014898765.1 Herpailurus yagouaroundi
CCCACACAGAGAGACAGAGAGAGAGAGAGAGAGAGAGAGAGAGAAAGAGAGAGAGAGAGAAAGAGAGAGAGGGAACCCCAGCCAGGCTCTGTGCTGCTAGCACCAAGCCTAATACAGGGCTCGAATTCACAAAACAGAGAAATCATGATCTGAGCCCAAACCAAGAGTCAGATGCTTAAGCAATTGAGCCACCCAGGTGCCCCATGTTTGTTTTCTACCAGTATCCCTCTTTGTGGGCCTCTGTGAATCTACTCAAAGTTCCACTTAGATTTTCAGCCTTTCTCTGCAGTTTTTTCTGGAACTGAACACACACCCACAAGAGAAAAGCAGCCACAAGTAACAGATTACTTCTCAGAGGCTCCTTCTCTTAGATCTTAGAGCCCTCATTTTTCCACTATATTTATATGAGCAGAAATATAATGCCCTAAAATCAGAATAATGGCCAGAAATGTTTATAATGCAATAAAAAATAAAACAGATGCAAGAGCAATTTCTACATTATAGGTATTTTCTGTGATGAGATTTTTGCTGTTTATATAAAGATAGGTGATGAATATATAACTTTCACTGAAATAGAGTCAACACTAAAAGTTAATGTAAGGATTAAATGATTCAAAGGTCCAGTCAATGGACAATAATCTTATTTTTATAAGATGAAATGCAAAATTTTATGTGTACTTTATGCAAAGCCATAATTTTGTATGATGAAATTTGAACCTATAAGCCCTGTATTTTTATGTAACTCAACTCCAAAAATCTTCATCTTGCTCTTATTTTTTTTCTTTTTCCTTTTTTGGAAATCCTTCAATTTTTAGACGTAGAACACACAGATAAACTAAAATAAGACACTCTGGAGCTCTAAGTAACAAAAATTATAATAATAATGTAATTGGTGCCATCTTCTTCTAGAAGTCCGGTAGAAATTAGTTTTACTAATGCTAATAGCAAGCAAAAGCAAAAACAAAACCTAGGGCCAATACTAAAATTAGACAACTATTACTATGCTTGCTATATTCAAGTTAAAGAGGGAAAAATAGCAACAATGACAAAAAGACTGTCCTTTTCACAGTTGACTTAACACTTAAGAAAGCTTCAAACATTTACAAATTTTTTCAATTTATTATTTTTTTAAAGTAATCTCTACACCCAACGTGGGGTTTGAACTCACAACCCCTAGGTCAAGAGTTGTACACTCCAACAACTGAGCCATCCAGAAGCCCCAGCTTCAAACATCACTCTTCACTTGACAACTTGGTAAACATTCTTTTTAGAATTCTACACGGTTATTATTTAAAAAAAATTTTTTTCAACGTTTATTTATTTTTGGGACAGAGAGAGACAGAGCATGAACGGGGGAGGGGCAGAGAGAGAGAGAGACACACAGAATCGGAAACAGGCTCCAGGCTCTGAGCCATCAGCCCAGAGCCTGACACGAGGCTCGAACTCACAGACCGCGAGATCGTGACCTGGCTGATGTCCGACGCTTAACCGACTGCGCCACCCAGGCACCCCTACACGGTTATTATTTAAAGGATACAGTTCTGTCACTTTTGTCCCCAAAAACAGAATTTTAGAGAGCTCAGGAACACTGTAAATTCATCCACCCTTCATAAACAATAGAAATTTGTTGTCATATATCATAAACAGTTTAAACATATGTAGTTAAGAACATCTCCATTTAGATGAATGAGTGTCAATTGAGCCATGTAATGTTTTCTTTGTTGTATTTTAAAATCACTGATACTTTAAATAAGAAAATATAAAAATGTAAATACACTTTGAATTAGTGAGATAAAGGGATGACAAGCCAAGAGTAATCAAAACCACTTCCAAATAACACTTGCAATTCTCAATTATAGCCACAATTTCAGTGGAATGATGGTATAGCATCTAACTACAGGATGCTTTTTATATTATCAGTCTACGCTATGCTTTTAAGTTGAAAAGCATCTTACTTATCCACATTTACCAATAAATACACAACTTAAACTTATTCAGAAGGTGAAAAATGGCCAAGATTGAAACATAAAAAAATACATGGCAAGGTTTCTGGTTTTAACTGCACTTAAGAGCTTATATATACATAAGATGGAATTCATGCTTACACAAATAGCTATTTAAAATTTAATAAATAATTCTAAAATAAAATGTAAGTAAAAGAAATACACAGATCCAAAAGGATGATTTTCAATGGACATTATTTCAAGTCTTCAACATCTTCAATTGTTTCATCAAAGAGATCACAAGTTTTCATGATATGATTTCTCAGGTTTAATTCTTATTCAATAAACAAAAGATGTACATAATAATAAATAGATGCAAACATAAATTCATAAAAAGTATGCAAATATATTTTTTAAAATTCAATGATGTGTAAATTAAGATGACACCACCTTTTAATGATCAGTTCAGCAAACATTAACACTCCTACCCCCAAGCTTACAATATGGAGAAAAAATTTATGCTGTAAGGAAAGTAATACCATTTTTTGGTGGGGGCAATTTTTCATTAACCATCAAAACCTTTAAAAATACATTGATGAGGAGGCACCTGGGTGGCTCAGTCAGTTAATCGTCTGACACTTGACTTCAGCTCAGGTGATAATCTGAGGTTGTGGGCTCCACGCTGGGAAAGGAGCCTGCTTAAGATTCTCTCTCCCACTTTGGCCCCTCCCCCATACATGTGCTCTCTTTCTCTCTCAAAAAAAAACCAACTAAAATTATTAAACTAAATGAAAAATAAAAATATGTTGACACTTTGACTTAACAATTCCACCTACAGAAACTTTTCTAAAGAAGCGTGTCAACTTACAGAGATATTCATGAAAAACCTGTTTACAATTGCAAAGACTAGAAACAACTTCAAATAACAAATGATTATATAAACATAAAAAAGATAATTATATCTGACAAGAACTAATAATGATGAAACGTCAAATGCCCTCCTACCCTAACCCCAGGTCAAGAACAAAGCAAGGCTCTATACTCTCACCAATTCTATTCAACACTGTATTAGAAAAAGAAATAATAGGGGAATCTGTGAGGCCAAACTATTTCTATAATAATACTAAGGTTATTTGCATTTTTCACTGTTGGCATTTACAATAATGGTAACAAAAGCAGCGATGGGTATAACTGCTGGCAGTGGAACTGAACTGTATTTCTTCACTACCATATATCTGAGAAAAGAAAAAGTATCACCTTCACTTATTTATGGTTGTTATTCCAACACCAAATGGTCAATACAATTCTAATACTAACCAGGAGTTAGCATCAGACCCCAAAGGTTTAAATGGCATAGCCCCCAACAAGATTGCCAGTCATTTCAGATGCCACCCATACTTCTGCCCAACTGGCTATAAATCAAGGAGGTTCCCGATTTAGTTATCCTCTCGGCTTTGATAATTTGCTAGAATGACTCATAGAACTCAGAGGAGCTCTATACTTACAATCACAGTTTTTTTTCCCCCAAGTTTTATTTATTTTTGAGAAAGAGAGAGAGAGAGAGAGAGAGAGAGAGAGAGAGAGAGAGAGAGAATATCCCAGGCAGGCTCTGTGCTGTCAGCGTAGAGCCCAATGCAGGGCTCAAACCCACCAACAGTGAGATCATGACCTAGGCTGAAATCCAGAGTCAGAGGCTTAACGGATTAAGCCACCCAGGTGCCCCACAATCACAGTTTTAATATAAAGGATACAAATCAGGACCAATCAAATGAGATAAAGAAGGGTAAAGTTTGCAAGGTCCCAAATGCAGAGCTTCTGTGCCTACTCTCTCTGGAGCAGGTGTGTTACCTACCTGGCACATTGATAAGCTCAACAACCAGGAAGCTGCATTGAGTTTCAGTGTCTAGCTTTTACTGGTGTTTCATTGCATAGGTATGACTGACAGACTTATTCACTGCATGTGACTGAACTCAATGTCTAGCCTTCCTCTCCTCCCTAGAGGCTGGGTCTTTAATGGGTCTTTCTGATGACCCTCTCTCAGCCTTCCTCTGATCAAAGTCTTAGCCCAAACAAATTCAGATGTGATCCAAAGGGCTCGTAAATAGAAAAGACAATTCCAATACTTGGGAAATTCCAAGGACTTAGTCTCTGTCCTAAGACCTAAGGACAAAGGCCAGTGTTATTATTTATTAAACAGATGTCCACAATGAAATAATAAAAATTGGCATCAATTTTACTAGATTTCAGCCTTTGACTACATCTTAATATTCTGTGTGATGAACAGGGAAGCATGCCTAAAACACTTCTGTTTCATACCAAAATACAATGGTTGTCTGAAGGCAAAGAGGAAAAGCACTTATAAAATAGTTACATTGCAAGCTAAACCAGGCTTTTTTCACGAAATACCATTTTTACTTAAAAGAATAACTAACAAACTGATTACTGACATTTTCTTGAAAACAAATCAAGAAAAATTCACTTCAAGAAAAATGACAGTATTTGTTGCTAAGAGAAAATTTGAGCTTTCAAGTGAAAATCAACATCTTTGAAAACTTGTATCCACCACTGTCACCTTGACAGCTTTCTAAAGTGTCAACATTTAAAATAACACATCAGCATCTAGAAGTTCAATGAATGGATATTTTCAAAATATATATATTTTTTATTTGACCAAAGCACAATGTAACCGAATCATACAAAGGTAAAAGATCCATCCACAGATCAATGAATCTTAATGTAATAAGTATGAAAACTTCGTTATATGATTTCAGATTCCACATTGTTAAGAACCTGTAAGAAACTGCCACTTATCAAGTTTTGGGACTGTTATCAAAAAACCCATAACTATCCATAATTCTCTAAAAAGATCACTAAAACAGTACTCCCTCCTACAACCAAATACCTATGTGAGGCCAGATTTTTTTATACTTCAAACAAAACAAGATATTGCAACAGATTCAATGTAGAAATAGATAGATGTGAGGAGATACCATACACTTCACTATCTTCTATTAAGCCAGACTTTAAAGAGATTTGCAGAAATGTGAAAAAATGGCACTGTTCACTAAATTTTGAAAATAGTTTTCATTAAAAATTATATTTTGTCATATAATATGTAATTATTGTTAAATACTTAAGAAAATGTCTTACACTTTAATTTCTAATAACATAATTGATATAAATTAAAAAATCTTGGGGGCCCCCGATTATTTTTGAGAGTGAAACTGAGCCCAAAATGTTTGAGAACTGTCCTGTAGAAATAATAAACGATGTAGACAAAGAAATTTAGTGGACAGTTTCAACAGTAAAATATGGGATACTATACAAATGCTAATAAAAAGGTAGAGGAATGTGTTATCTCAGACAAAAATCTTATACACATGGAAAATTCTATTTTTAAAATGATGTGAAAATTTAGATTAAGTAAACCAACAGAAACACAAAATTATATATAATGTGCTCTAAATTATATTTTTTAAAACCATGGAGGCAAAAGACTGAAAACAAAATTTTAGGAGTAGTCCTTGCTAGTTGGTAGGATAAGGTGAAAGATACTTTATTTCTAGCCATAATTTCTTACAAATATTCTGTAATAATCATGTAGTATTCTCATAACCAGAGAAAAAGATTAATTAAAAAAAAAAAAATTCTGGCATTCCATTAGAAGCAGTAATGAGGCTCTTAAATCTAGTTCCTTTTCAGTCCTTTCCTAAACTTCTAAGTTGGTCAATAGCTTAAAGCACTAAAATGACCAAAAACCAATACCAAAACAAAAATTTTAACTCTCAAACAAACACCACACTAAATCATGACAAAGCTGCCAAAAAGATCTGCTAAGTTTTAAATAATTTTCATTATATTTTAACTTTATCAGAAAAAGACTGTCCATATAAGCTTTAAAAATGTAGGCCTCTATACGTGCCTCAGTGGCTCTGTGGGTTGAGTGTCCAACTCCTGATTTCAACTCAGGTCATGATCTCAGGGTCATGGGTATGAGCCCTGCACTGGGCTTTGTGCTGATTGTGGAGCCTGCTTAAGATTCTCTCCGCCCGCCCCCCACCCCACCCTTCTCCCACATGCTCACCTGCTCCCTCTCAAAAATAAATAAATAAATAAATAAATAAATAAATAAATAAATAAATAAATAAATAAATAGACAAAAAAATTAAAAAACTATATAGGGTTTTTAAAATAACTTTTAAAATAAAGGAACTAATAATATGCTGATTTTAAAACAAAAATGAAGAGACAAGCAGTCCAAAAGTAAACATTTGAAATGCAAAAATTGAAATTTCAAGTTATGTTATTACAAGTTAAATAAAATTAAATTATTACATATTACTTTATTTCTTCAATTCACTATCCACCTTTTTATTCTATGATTTAAAACTAGGGGCACGTGGATGGCTCAGTCAGTTCAGCGGCTGACTTCGGCTCAGGTCATGATTTCGTGGTTCATGGGTTCAGGCCCCACATCAGGCTCTGTGCTGACAGCTCAGAGCGTGGAGCCAGCTTTGGATTCTGTGTCTCCCTCTCTCTCTGCCCCTCCCCCGCTCATGCTCAGTCTGTCTCTCTCAAAAATGAATGTTAAAAAAAAATTAAAAAAAAAAAAAAAGAAACTAGGTAGGTGGTTGTAGTAATTATGGAGGTTTTCAATTAAAACACTTCAGATGTAAATCGCAGTGGGTAAAACAGATTTAATTTCTGAAAAATCAGGGACCAAGTAGATTGCAAGTAAAATATTCTATCTTAATATGAAAGTCAAGAAAAAAAAGTATTTCATGTATAGAAGATCAATAAAATCACTTACTGCTTACCAGGACTATGATGAGTTGTAAATCCTCCATTCTGAAATTCACCTCCTGCCACATTCATTCTACCAGGATTAAAAGGTCCTACTGCAGTCTTGGTCTGTGAAGTCAAAGATGGGGCGTATGTTTGTATATTAACACCAAAATTACTTGACTGAAGTCCTTTAGCGACATCTCCCAAGTTGGTATTCTACAGTGATGTTATACGTGTAATCATTAAGTTCATATCTCGCCCAGCATTCAGAGCTTATACCTGTTTCTAAGGTTGTAACATTAGCAATAGGAATTTCAGAGTCGATTCTGTAGTGATAACATTATTACCCATTCCTGCATTTACCTTACTTCTTGAAAGACTGGAAGTGGAGAAATCCAAATCTTTGGTTCTATTTTTAGTTCCAGGAAGTCCCCATTCAATATAACTGGAAGAATTTTTCTTGTCTTCTCCATTTGTTTCTATGTCCTCTTCATCATCAATAATAATTGTCTCACTTATATTTCCCTTCTGAGAAGCTGAATCTCTTGAGGAAGGAAGAATTATGGAATAATTTCCTTGTAGACTTTCATTTCTTGATGAAGCAAATATAAAATTTCTTTGATCAGTTACTGTTGGAGCAGAAGTTGAAGGAGGTTGTATAGATTCAATAAATACAACATCATCATCATCATCATCATTATCATCATCATCATCATCATCTTCTTCCACTGATGAGTTTCTAGATCTATTAACTAAAGAACTAGTTGGGCCACCAAATAAATTTCCAACATCCATGAGGCTAGCTGCCATGGCTTTACTCTTTAATAAAACAGGAGTCTGTTCAGCCAAGTCTAATCCTCTCACTGAACATTTATCCATGCCAAAGAACCTGTAACAGAGGAAAATAAATAACAAAAGTTCTAGTATATTATGATCATTGTGTTTTATTGCAATGAAATAGCACAAATGAAATTTTAAATTCTGGTGAGTTTTATCCAACCCTCAGGGAAAATATTGTTACTCATTTTGTTTTTCCTCTCTCATTAACCATTTAATGCCTACCTCAGAGTTTGATGGAAATTAATCATCCAATTTGTAGTAGTCCTTAAAAAATGCACTCATAGTACTCAATTTAACTTACCCTTTACAATGAAAAAAAAAACTAAGTCTTCTTTTGAAATAGGAAATAGTAACAAAATCATTTATCAAACACCAATCACCCAGGATCCAAATACAATCACTATACTATACTTTTGTCTACTAAAATAAGTGACTATCATCTAATCCTTATTGCTCTAGCGTCTTTGTCACTGTTTTTCAAATTCTCCGCTTCTAACATAACTTTGATTAAATCTTCCTTATCCTCGTCCAGAAATTGCCAGACATTATGCTACGGGTTTTTCATGTAAAATTCTGAAAACAGCTCCATAATATAGGTATAACTTAATCTACTTTACAAATCAGGAAAGGAAAACCAACTAAATTGTTCTAGGTAAGACTGAGTAGAACTTAAACCCCAGGCCCTAACTCTAGGCCTAAAATTCTTAGCATTCATTTATATTCAACAAATACTTCCGTGAACCTGCTCTGCACTAGAGTATGACGAAGGAAAGGATCCAGCAGACAGACATAATTGAAGAATCTGGAAAAGTAAATAACCGATGAAGCAAGGACCTTAAAAGTAGACAGGAGATATGTGCACAGGTGGTAATGAAACTGATTATGAGTAAAAAAATCACCTCTATCTGAAAGACAAGGAAAAGCTAAGTATAACTGGAATATTTGTAAGTACATAGAAATGATAAATGAAAAGCTGAGGTAAGTTTATATACGACAGCCTCAATGTTCTTAGAATTTCAAGAATAAAGAACGTGGGAACTGTATGGGTATTAAATTATTAAGAAAACTCATTTCATATGGCAGTCTTCATTCCATTTTAAACAACTCATACTGAAATATGCTACATAACATTTCTATTCAAAAATTTTCCAACTAATTTTAATTGATAATAAAGTCATGCAATAAGTAAAGTTTATTCTTAGTATGTGTTATATCTTTAAATATTAACTCAATTAATGCTTATAAAAGTGAAGTGAAACTATTCTTTTTCCCATTTTACCCATTAGGAAATGAAGACTCAGAAGATACGTAATCAGCATAGCCTGTTCAAATGTCCAAAGGATAGAGTTAGGATTGAAATCTAAGAAATCTGACTCTAGAATCGATTTCATAGCCAGTATATTATATGCAATTAATGTATAAAACAATTTTTAGAAATTACTTATCTTTTATTAAGATGAATTTATTAAAACAAAATCAACATTCAGAAAGTCTATTTTAAAGAAAAGATAACAAATCTAAGAGACCACTTTAAAAGGGTTATAAAAACCACAAAAGTTGGGATCATGATTAACATTCATCCAGTAAACTGGTTACATGGTTGATTTTCAAAGGAAAGAGGCAATAATTTAGCCTAAACTGAATTATGACATATAAGAGCTGTTATACATGAACTCTCTTAGTCCTTTCTATCTATATTTGAATAAACCTACAACAGAGAAGAACAACTTCTGGAAAAGGGCTATTGCTGACGCCACAGTATCCTCTGGTGACATGTCTTAATATTTTCAAGGAAAATAAAAGAAAGACCATTCTTCATGCTTTGCTCACTGCAGTCCTCCATCTCTGAAAAAAGATTTAAATATTCATCTACTCTCAAATCATAGATTATAAAAAAGTTAAACTACTGCTAAAACTCACTGTGCATATAATTTGACCAAATACTTTAATTTCAGAAACAGAAGACTACAGAAAAGTTTTGACTACTTCTATAATATCCACAAACAGAGAAAGTTACACTTTAGCGATTAGTTGTGTGGCACTGAGCAAATTACTTCACCTCATTAATTAAGTTTTCTAAACTATAAACTGTAAATGGGGATAATATACAATTCCAAGGTTTTTATTCAGATAACTGGACATGTAAGTCCCTGGCGTCTGATTGGATCATATTAAAGAAAGTAAAAAAAGTTAAATCCCTCTCCTATGAGAAGGTATTCAGGCAAATAATTTGCTTACATCCTGGGATTTCAACAAGTGTCTAATCTTAAACATTTAGCTAGTCTCCTTTGGTATCTTAATATCTACAACTGATAACCAATGTTTAACATATTTTCATTTTGATACAATGAAAATTAATATAATCTCAAGTAATGGAAAAGGAAAGGAAAATCTGCACAGAGAAATTTGATAAAAGATTATAACACCACCATGCAAAACAGTTAGGCTGCAGACCAAATAAGAATGTTAAATGCAGACTATCTCTAGGTAATTGGTAACAACTTTGTAAAATTAACAGGGTATTTAATTAGGGGTACAGATAAGACTTATTAAAACAAAGAAAAGAGTGTTTTGCACTTTTGTATTTACCTTTAGTGACATCTCAGTTGTTTTTATTTCCTGAAGGAAATTAAAAATTTGTGGCAAAATATATATAACATAAAACTTGCCATTTTAACCATTTTTAAGCATACATGGTCAGTTTTTAAAATATGCTTTTTAAAAGTTGCAAAACTTTTTGTTATATTCTTATCAGTTGAGTGATTTAATAGCCAATTCAATTTTCAATGTTTACATACAATTACACAAAATTTACATTACAAAGAATCTGTCAGTGGTTTAAAGCTAAAATAGAAACGTTGAGATGTTAATATGACAAGATTAGCACATATAAGAAAGGTAAACTAACTTGCTCTATGAATCTACAAAAATTAAAATCAACAGTAAAGTATTTAAAAATAATTAATTATTAGGGTGCTTAGCTAGCTGTCACTAGAGCATGCGACTCTTGATCTCAAGGTTGTGAGTCTGAGCCCAATGGTGGGTACAGAAATTACTTAAAAATTGGGGCGCCTGGGTGGCTCAGTCGGTTAAGCGTCCGACTTCAGCTCAGGTCACGATCTCACACTCCGTGAGTTCGAGACCCGCATCAGGCTCTGTGCTGACAGCTCGGAGCCTGGAGCCTGCTTCCAATTCTGTGTTTCCCTCTCTCTCTGCCCCTCCCCCGTTCATGCTGTGTCTCTCTCTGTCTCAAAAATAAATAAACGTTAAAAAAAAAATAAAAAAAAAAAAAGAAATTACTTAAAAATAAAATCTTAGGGAAAAAAATCACACCATAAAAAAAATTATGGTTTCAAAGTTTCATTTTTTTGGCCATCTATATTCTGTAGGCTCTATAAAAGATAATTAGGACACAGGTTACAAAAACGGTTAAGAATTTTTTTTTTAATGTTTATTTTTGAGAGAGAGAGAGAGAGACAGAGCATGAGAATAGGAGGGGCAAAGAGAGAGGGAGACAGAATCTGAAGCAGGATCCAGGCTCTGAGCTGTCATACAGAGCCTGACGTGGGGCTCGAACTTGTGAACCACAAGATCATGACCTGAGTCAAAGTTGGATGCTCAACCGACCAAGCCACCCAGGCGCCCCACAAAAACCGTTATTAATCATTAATTAGTCCTAGAACATGTCCTACTGCATCTTTGTGGGCTTATATTGTCACAGAACAGGTCTTACTATAAAAATATTTATATATTTACATAAAAAGAATCTCAACTCGAAAGCCAACTCATGTTTAGTGAGTATCTGCTATAAGCATTCCCATTTGAGATCAGAAACAAAATAAAGGTGTGCTATGATTCTGGAGGTATAAAAATGTAATCAGACAGGATAAAGAAGCTCAAATGAACAACTACAACAAATAGCAAGAGAATTAGTAAAGTGTCCAAGTACAAAATTACTATCTAGAAATCAATAGCCTGGTAGGGATTCAGTCGGTAGATTAATCACACACAACTAACTTCACTCCTTTCTAAAACCCCCATAAACAATGGTAAGGTTCCTACACACAAGGAAAGGAAGAACAAGAAAAAAAGCAACAAGATTTTGTAAGCTGAAGAGCAAATGGATGAGTAACTACCTCGGTGGATCTGAGACAGCCAAACTAAAATAGTGATGGAACAAGCTAAGAGAAACTTCCTGATTATGCCGTAGAATCTTCAAAAGGCTCAGAAACCAGGAGGTGCAGATATCTCTGGAACAGGGGATGGGGGAGCTAAAATGAGGTTGGGAGATCCTAGAACTATTGTCTCCCTCCATGTTGATGATGACAGGTTCTTCCCTACCCTGGCACAAGGTTCTAGACTTGTGCCTACCCTCCCCTCCCTCCCACCCCCCCATCAACCCTCAGTTTGTTCTCAGTTTTTAAGAGTCTCTTATGCTTTGGCTCTCTTCCACTCTAACCTCTTTTTTTTTTTCCTTCCCCTCCCCCATGGGTTTGTTAAGTTTCTCAGGATCCATGTAAGAGTGAAAACATATGGTATCTGTCTTTCTCTGTATGACTTATTTCACTTAGCATCACACTCTCCAGTTATATTCATGTTGCTACAAAGGGCCATATTTCATTCTTTCTCATCGCCACGTAGTACTCCATTGTGTATATAAACCACAATTTCTTTATCCATTCATCAGTTGAGGGACATTTAGGCTCTTTCCACAATTTGGCTATTGTTGAGAGTGCTGCTATAAACATTGGGGTACAAGTGCCAGGCACCCCACTTTTTAAGTAATTTCTATGACCAACATGGGGCTTGAACTCATGACCCTGAGATCAAGAGTCAAATATGCCTCACTGACTGAGCCTGCAGGCACCCCAAGATAGCAGCAATTTTAACTCCAATCTGGCTGGCACTAAACCCTAGTTCTTTATACTACATCATGCTGCAAATACCTAGGAATACTCTGAGAAAAATGGCTTTTCTAAGTGATAATAACTGAGTCAGTGACTTGTTACCCTGTCAAACTCACCCCTCACTGGTTCCCTTTTTCTATGAATACCCAGCAGAGCTCTAGAACAGTGCCTACATCCCATCACCTCACAAAACTCCAGGGAATGTGAAATATCACCACGCAGGGATTATAGAAAAATTACTGAATTAAAACAATATCCATTCCTAAAAGCTAGACAGCAGTCTACAATCTTACACAGTGTCCTCGATCTAACTAACTAAAAAGGTGTACTGTGAAGAATAATAGCATTAAGTGCAAAGACAAGACTGGTAAGGAGAACAAGGCCAAAGGGAAGGCAGGAGTACTACCATGTGAGTTATTCTAATCACAAGTTTCATTTCAATCGCCAACTGTAAGGTGTTGGAACAGCTTTAAAGAACAAAATAGGCAGGACCTAAAACTGTACTGAATCCCAGATAATAGATGTGGAATCAGTGATTCTTTTCTTATAGTCATCATCTTCAACTAGCTCTCTGCCATCAAGATAACAGAAAGATAAATCGACTAACTATTGCATTAAGTGCATTTAAATTAAAAAGCAGGGTAAAATTACTCACAAGTGGTATGTCTTCTTCCTTAATTTCTGCCAAAGCCCCACCAGACTGGCCTGAAGGTGATTCCTGATCCTAGAATGACAGGAGAGAGAGCTGCGAAACTAATTACAGCCCATCTGGACGTAGCACCAACTCCTAACCACCAGAGGGAGGAAGCAAAGGGTAAGAAGTCAAGGAGTTTCCGTGCTCTTCTTCCCTCCCCCAACCCAGAGCGGTGGAGAAGCGAGGTTTAAAAAAATACACAACTACTATAGGGATCTAAACGACTAGATGTAGCTAAATCTCGTTCCTCAAATTACAGAATGGGAGGTGGAGAACAAGCCTGCTCTAAGGGAAGGAGAGGGCGGGGTTGGTGGAAGGCAAAAGGTTCCCTCGACGCCAGCAAGAGAGTTGTATTCCCTCCTAAATTTGCCCACCCAGCGCTATCCCGGTCAATCCGGACACCAGTTCGGAGGCAAGGAGCGGCTCACGTCACCGCCGGGTGAAATCTTCATTTGCCCCAAGCAGTTGCTCTGACTCGGAGACTTTGCAGTCCCTGTCCGCCATTAGAACTCGCCGAAATTAGACAAGACGAGAAACTCCAGGGAACAGAAGAGGGACGGAGGGGACCCGGTGGGGGAAGAGGCAGCACCCTCGCCCCGAAAAACTTGGGGACCTCGGGCTACCGCGGAGACAGTGGGAGCGCAGCCCCGAGAGCGGGAGAACGAACTGAGGCGCCCCTCCCCCCACCTTTCTCCCCCCTCCCCCCCCCCCCCCCCCCGCAAGAAAGAAAGGGAAAAATACCCCGCGACCTCCCACCGCCCCGGCCCGGGCAACCCCCGCCCCCCGAGCGACCCCCGCCTCTGGCGTCCGCCTCACCCAGCCCTCCCGGCCTCGCCCTCACTCTCGCAGCCCTTCGGGCCGCACGCGAGGACGCCTGTGACAAGAGCAGAGCACGGAGCAGACCCCGAGGCCCCGACGCGGTAGCGGCAACTGCGGCCGCGCCACGGGATATTAATCCCGGGTCTGTGGGAGGCTCACGCATCTCCGCCTCCCTAGTCGCCTCCACCTCCTTCTCCCGAGGCTGCGCTGCTCCCAGCCACCCCCTACTACCGGCGAATCTGGACTGCCAAGACAGCGGGTATAAGCCTCACCCGGTTCTGGCTGCACCTCCGCGGAACGAACCCCCACTCCCCTGACCCACCCCCAGTCCCACCCCGCCATCCGCCACACGCACAACTCCGCTCGGTCCAGTCCCGGGTTTAGCGCTGGTGAGGAGGAGGAGGCGGAGGAGACGGAGGCGGCGGCGGTGCGGCCGAGCCCGGAGAGGCCCCGCCCTCCTCGCCCTCATTGGCTGGCCGGAAAGGCGGGCCGCGGCGCCTCGGGCACGTCCATTGGCTACATCTGCCTTCCTTCAGGACCCCCCTCGGGGGGGTGGTCCGAAAGGCTGTCCGTCAGGCGCAGGCCACACCCCCCCGGCGTCGCCGTTCCACTCCCCCCCTCCGCCCGCTCTCGGCCCTCGGCCGCGTCCCCTCCCCTCCTTACCCCCGCCTCCCACCCCGCCCCCACCCCCGGGTCCGTCAGGGTCAGGCAGCCCGAGTTTCGCCGCCCGCTGCACCGGCCACCGGCTCCGGCCCTGGGCGCCCCCGGTGCCCTCCAGGGCCCGGGACAGCCCGCGAATCTGAGGCCGTGGCCGCCTGCCCTGGCTCGGGCCTGGGCGCCCAGGCTGCTGCAGCCGCTCCCAACGACCCTGCCCGAGGAGAGACGCGGCCTCGATGTCCCCAACGCCCTCCCTGTCCAGTTCCTGAAGCCCCCCGAGAGGGGCGAGCCCGGGCACGGGCTGGAGCGATTGAAAGTGGGAGGTCGGGGCAGCGGGTGAAGTGGGTTCCCGAACGTGCCGCGGGGAGTGGGAGCGCTTCCACCCTCGCCTCACCCCCGTGGGGAATAGTCCCCCCACCTCCCGTCATGGCTGCAGGAGGAGACGACGTCCTCCATTTTGTCGGGACTGCTGTGGGAACTTGGGACCAGTTCAAAACCAGACCCCGTGGGGCTGGGAAACTTGTTCCCGCGAAGCCCCAACTGGGCTCCGCCATTCGGCCGGGGGGACGGCCCCTGATGCCGGCGTCTGCGTCTGAGGGGCCCTGGGGGACGGGCGCCACGGTGGAGGGACCCAGACGCCGCTCCCCGCCTCCATCAACCAAGATGGAGGAAGCTGCGGGCTCCCCTGGAGCTGGGCTCCCGCCTGTTGGAAGGGCCGGAGCCTCCCCTCGGTGCGTCCCTCGCCGCTGCCGTCGTCCTCCTCCGCGGCCTCTTTCGGTTGCCCTCCCCCAGCCTCTACCCGGCCTCCCCACTGCCTTCCACCATCGCCTGGTCCTCAACGGTCGATGGGGTCTCTACTCCACCGCCTGCTCCATCGCTTCGCCCAACCGGGGCCGGCCTGGCTGCGGGGAGCCGAGCGAAGGTGCGCGGCGTTGCGGCGCGCCCCGGGGCGGGTGTGCCCGGAGAAGCCACATCGACGATGGGGCTTCTCTTTTGTTCATCGTCTACACCTACGTCTTCGGCGCACGTCAGGGTGCCGTGCGACATCCAAGATTCCATGTAAAGATGAAAGCGAGGCCTCTTTCGTCTCACCCTAGCGGTGGTTCGTGGGATTACAACTGACGGTGTTGACAAGTTGGTAAAAAACCATTACACATGACACAAACGGATTTTAAAAACCGATTGAACTCCCTCATTACTTTTTCTGGGATATGGTAAAGACACAGGCCTATTGAGTGACAGACACAAATCATCTAAGGCAAAAGCATGGTCATAGATGGACGAGAGTCTTTGTAGTGCTGGATTGCATGGACATCCCTAATGTCACCAAGATTTTTATGTTTTAACTCCTCAATTATTGTTTGGAAATAAATGAAGCAACAAAATGTATTACCAACATTTCAATAACTGTGCAAATTATAACCATCCCTATCCTGTTTAAGCACGTGGTAAAGGCAAGCCAGAGACGTACGTTGGATTAACAGGGTAGAGTTGTATAGACAATTTAAAGTAAGGTCTGTGTCAGAGACGTTAGATACTAGATCCAGTAGTCACACGTCACGTATTTCTGGAGGCATTATCTTGCTCACAATTCTCTGGCACTGATACTGTTCAAAGATGAAAAAATGATAACATTTGTTTCTCTATAATGACAAGAGTAAGAGGTCCCTAGATTCTTTCCTTGATATGCTGCCGTGATTTCAAGGAATGTTGAATTAGAACAACAAAAGTCGACATTGGTGATAATATTTACTTCAATACATTTGAAGTATTTTCTGAATAACTTTTCATTATTAAAGGTAGACACAATGATTCCTATACAGACCACAAGAGCAAACCGAAGAGGCTCTATGATAAATTACATCGAGCTTCCAAGGACAGAAGAGTTGCATTCAAATTCTTATTTGTCTGCTACTAATTACAAACCCATGACTATCCTCACTTCCACCTCACTTGCTATTTTGTAATTAAATAATGCAGGATGTTGTAAGGTCCAAATAAAAAAAAAATTGTGACACTGATAAAAAACTACAAGGCAATGCTGTTTATTATGGATCTTTTAATAATTAAAGACTGACTGCCCATGGAAAGGCAGAGAGACATTGTGATTAAGAGTACACTTTCTGGAGCCAGATCACCTGCCTTTGACTATCATCAGCTAGCTAGATACTTAAACTCTCTCATTCTTAGTAGCTGCTGTATTGGACAGCATAGATAAGAAATATTTCCACCATTACATAAAGTTCTATAGTAAATCACTGCAGTCATCTTAAATATTGGGAGAGTGGGGGAAAAGACAGAAAAACCAATCGGCCATCTTAAGCTTCCAGTCTGTTCCTTCTTTCCTAGTCTTCCTTATTTTATTGCCTAAAATATATTTTTGTTTTGTTGGTGGTGGTTTATCAGGATAAGCATTTATTCCCTCAGTCACTTTTCTCATCTATCCTTCACCCCACAAGTGTTTTGATCCAATATTCTATGAAATACTTGGATCATGATTTTTTGTTGTTGTTGTTGATCATGATTTTAGAATTATATACTAAGCCACTTTCCAGGAGTAAATTTTGGTTTCAAGTATATTTTCTCAAAGCTTCTTCGTTTTATGTACTGATTCCAAGCATTAAATCTTTTCTTCTTCTTTTTTCAAATGTGTATCTATTTTTGAGAGAGAGAGCTAGTGGGGACAGGGGATAGGGAGGGACAGAGAGAGAGAGGGAAACAGGATTCCAAAGTGGACTCTGTGTTGACAGCAGACAGCCTGATGAGGGACCTGAACTCATGAACAATGAGATCATGACCTGAGCCAAAGTCAAAAGCTTAACCGACTGAGTCACCCAGGCACCCCAAATCTTTTCTTTTGTATTACAATAATATACATTAATTTTACATTAAAGATATTTTTGTTTCATCAAAGTATTGTTATGAAGAATTTTTTTCTTTTTTCTAATGTTTATTTATTTTGAGAGAGAGCCAACCATCAGGTGGGAGTGGGGGAGGGGTAGAGAGAGAAGAGAGAGAAAATCCCAAGCAGGGATGCAGGGCTCAATCTCACCAACGATGAGATCATGACCTGAGTTGAAATCAAGAGTTAGTCTCTTAATCAACTGAGCCACCCAGGCACCCCAGAGAATTTTTTTCTTGATGTACCACTGAGCCACTTGGGAATTAATAATAATAAAAGCTAAAATTTATCAATTTCTTACAATGTTATAGGTGTAATTCTAACTGCAATATGTGTGATAATTCATTAAATCACAAGGAAATGCTCTAAACTATTTTTATTAATCCATATTTCAATATTACCCACATTTAAAAGATGATGAAACTGAGACTGAGAGAGTTTAAGTAACTTGCCCATGATCGTACAGCTAGCTGGTGACAAAGTTAAGATCAAACAGGCAATCTGGCTCTAGGGAATATATTCTCAGTCACAATGTTTGCCTTTCCATGAGCAGTATGTCAAAAGATCAATATTTAATAACATTGCTTTGTTGTTCTTATTAAGTAGTTATTAAACAGAGACAAAAGACCCAAGTGGTCACATATGATAACAGAATTAAGGTTACGCAAATTCTGTTTATTTTTTTACAATGACTGTGTTATTATCACTTATTTATAACCTGTTGTTTAAATGAAGTAATATGTAGTTTCCCAAAGGGTTGCAGACCTGAACTGCACATGAAGCAGGCTTTAAAGGTTTAGAATTATTATAAACTCACTCTTAAAACAAAGATGTATAAATAAGTTGATGTGTATTATAGGGTGATAGTGGTATTGGGAATTTTCTGAATTAACCTGTATGTAAAGTACAATGTTTGTTAAATGAAAAGCAATAAAAACATGTTAATTTGAATTTACATGTTTATTATTAATACTCAACAGTACCTGCAGTAATTATTTTGTACCGAGGCCAACAAAAGAGATCATTTTAAGAATATTTTACCACTGATATTAATTAAAATTGCCTGACCATAGTGATAATAAAATGCAGACTAATTCTTAGATTTTATCATTGTCTTTAAATTCCCTACAGGCACTGCAACTCCCAATTGAAAACTCCCACTGCTGGGCACCTGGGTGGCTCAGTCAGCTAAATGTCCAACTCTTGATTTCAGCTCAGGCCATGATCTAATGGTTCATGAGTTTGAGCCCTGAGTTGGGCTCCATGCTGACTGTGGAGACTGCTTGAGATTCTCTCTCACTCCCTCTCTTTCTGCCCTTCCCCTTCTTGCACATGCTCTCTGTCTCTCAAAATAAATAAACTTTAAAAATTTTCTAACAAGGGGCGCGTGGGTGGCTCAGTCGGTTGGGCGTCCGACTTCGGCTCGGGTCATGATCTCATGGTCCGTGAGTTCAAGCCCCGCGTCGGGCTCTGTGCTGACAGCTCAGAGCCTGGAGCCTGCTTCGGATTCTGTGTCTCCCTCTCTCTCTGACCCTCCCCTGTTCATGCTCTGTCTCTCTGTCTCAAAAATAAATAAACATTAAAAAAAAATTTTCTAACAAAAAATTCCCACTGCTGCCTAGCCCTCCATGGCATGATATAAGACGTATATAATTGTATACATTTGTGTATATGCATTTTATATAGTTATGTATATACATATAAGTAAAATAATGGGCATATTATATACAGTCAAGTAAGAAGGTACAACTGTCATATACATACATGTACCTTCAAGATAGCACTTTCAGTTGTTTGAAGGCTGCCCTCCCCAAAAGATATGTTCATCCAGAACCTGCAAAAGTACTCTTATTTGGAAAAAAAGGTCTTTGTACATATACTTAAGGATCTTAAAACAGAACGCACAAAGGAAAAGTCCATGTGAAGACAGAAGCAAAGATTGGAGCTATGCTGCCACAATATAAGGAATGCTTGAGAAACCAGAAGCCGGAAGAGGCAAGAAATAATTCTTGAATTTTGGAGAGAACTCCAAAACTAGAGTTTTGGAGGGAGCATGGTCCTGCTGACAGCTTGATTTCACAATTCTGGCTTCCAGAACTGTGAAAGAATAAAATTATGTAGTTTTAAGCCACTAAGTTTGTAGCAATTTGTTATGGTAGCTCTTAAAAACTAATACATAGCTACAATATAGCTATAAAGCAAAACAAGGAAATGAAGTAAGACTTAGATAAATCAACGAACAGTTAGTATTTGAGGATTTTAACATACCCACTCTCAAAACCTGACACATCGAGAAATTAAAAAATATGATGAGATTAAAAAAAAGGATCTGACTAACCCAGTTAATGTGTATATGAAGAATTAGCAAAGAGAAAATAGATATTTTTTACATTAAAAATATTTACAACAATAGATCAGATTTGGCCCTAAAGTATCCCTAATGAATTCTAAAAATCAATATCATAGATACCATATTCTCCAACCGTAATCTAATGATATTTAGGATTAATAACAAAATTAATAAGCCCTAGATATTTGAATACTAAATAAATGATTATTAAATACTATTGGGGTAAAAGGAAATTATCAAGAAAATGAAGAAATACTTCAGAATGAAATGGTAGTAAGAATACAAAATGTTAGGGGCGCCTGGGTGTTTTAGTCGGTTGAGCGTCCGACTTCAGCTCAGGTCATGATCTCGCAATCTGTGAGTTTGAGCGCCATGTTGGGCTCTGTGCTGACAGCTCAGAGCCTGGAGCCTGCTTTGGATTCTGTGTCTCCCTCTCTCTCTGCCCCTCCCCTGCTCATGCTCTAAAAAAAATTTTTTTTTAGAATACAAAATGTTAAAATATATGAGAAAACCCGAAGCAAATATAAAGGGAAGTTGTAACTTAAAATGTATTTATCGGGAAATTTTTCCTCTTCAAAATCTTCCAGCCTTCACACAGTCAAATTCCAAAGCCATTTGCACATTTTTAGGAATTTATAACAGCGTCACCCCCTTCCAGGCGCCAAAATCTTGTTTCCTTTATCTTTTCTTTAGTTTGCTAATTTATGAACTATCCTTATTAATATCTTCCTTTTTATTATTTGCATTTTCTCTGTTGACCTTTTCTACTTACTTATTTAAATGTTTCACCGATTACTCCTAGTAGAAATTTGGACTTTCAGGACACTATTGGTAAGGGATAAGAAAAAAGTTAGAAACATGTTAATGTAATCACTACAGGGGAAAACGTATTTTATATATATTTCTACTGGCAGAAATATATATTTCTCTGATACAACATAAGAGAAGAATTGGCAAAACAGGCAAAATCACATACAATTTATATTTTATTTTATTTTATTTTTTTCCTTTTAATTATTTTTTAAATTTAAATCCAAGTTAGTAAACATATAGCACTAATAATGATTTCAGGAATAGAATTTAGTGATTTATCACTTACAGATAACACCCAGTGCTCATTCCAACAAGTGCCCTCTTTAATGCCCATAGACCATTTAGCCCATCTACCCGACACCCTGCCAGCAGCCCTCCTTTTTTTCTCCATATTTAAAGGTCTCTTATGGTTTGTCTCTCTCTCTCTGTTTTTATCTTACTTTTGCTTCCCTTCCCCTATGTTCATCTGTTTTGTTTCTAAAAATTCACATGAGTGAAATCATATGATATTTGTCTTTGACTTATTTTGCTTACCATAATACATTCTAGTTCCATCCACATTGTTGCAAATGAAATAGTTCTATTTTTAATTTTTTGAGGACCCTCTACTGTTTTCCAGAGGGGCTGCACCAGTTCCATTCCCCCCAGTAGTGCAAAAGGATTCCTCTTTCTCTGCATCCTCGCCAACATCTGTTATTGACTGAGTTGTTAATTTTAGCCATTCTGAGAGGGGTAAGGTGGTATCTCATTGTGGTTTCGATTTGTATTTCCCTGATGATGAGTGATGTTGAGCATTTTTTCATGTGTTGGTTTGCCATCTGGATGTCTTCTTTGGAGAAGTGTCTATTCACCTCTTTTGCCCATTTCTTCACTGGATTATTTGTTTTGGGGGTGTTTTGAGTTTGATAGGTTCTTTATAGATTTTGGATACTAACCCTTTATCTGATATGTCGATTGCAAATATCTTCTCCCATTCCGCCAGTTGTCTTATAGTTTTGCTGATTGTTTCCTTCACTGTGCAGAAACTTTTTGTCTTGATGAGGTCCCAATAGTTCATTTTTGCTTTTGTTTCCCTTGCCTCTGGAGATGTGTTGAATAAGAAGTTACTGTGGCTTGGCAAAACAAACAAACAAACAAAAAAAAACAGACACTCAGATCAATGGAACAGAATAGAGAACCCAGAAATGGACCCACTAACATATGGCCAACTAATCTTTGACAAAGCAGGCAAGAATATCCAATGGAATAAAGACAGTCTCTTCAGCAAGTGGTGCTGGGAAAACTGGACAGCGACATGCAGAAGAATGAACCTGGACCACTTTCTTACACCATACACAAAAATCATCTCAAAGTGGATGAAAGACCTGAATGTAAGACAGGAAGCCATCAAAATCCTAGAGGAGAAAGCAGGCAAAGACCTCTTTGATCTTGGCCGCAGAAACTTCTTATGCACCACGTCTCCAAAGTCAAGGGAAACAAAAGCAAAAATGAAGTACTAGGACCTCATCAAAATAAAAAGATTTTTCACAGCAAAGGAAATAATCAGCAAAACTAAAAGGCAACCGACGGAATGGGAGAAGATATTTGCAAATAACATATCGGATAAAGGATTAGTATCCAAAATCTATAAAGAACTTATCAAACTCAACACCCAGGGAAATACAAATCAAAACCACAATGAGATACAACCTCACCCCTCTCAGAATGGCTAACATTAACAACTTAGGCAACAACAGATGTTGGCAAGGATGAAGAGAAAGAGGATCTCTTTTTGCACTGCTGGTGGGAATGCAAACTGGTGCAGCCACTCTGGAGAGCAGTATGGAGGTTCTTCAAAAAATTAAAAATAGAACTACTCTATGACCCAGCAATCGCATTACTAGGTATTTATCCAAGGGATACAGGTATGCTGTTTAGAAGGAACACATACACCCCAATGTTTATAGCAGCACTACCAACAATAGCCAAAGTATGAAAAGAACCCAAATGTCCATCGATGTATGAATGGATAAAGAAGATGTGGTGTATATATACAATGGAGTATTACTCGGGAATCAAAAAGAATGAAATCTTGTCATTTGCAACTACATGATGGAACTGGAGGGTATTATGCTAAGCAAAATTAGTCAGAGAAAGACAAATATTATATGACCTCACTCATATGAGGACTTTAAGACACAGAACAGATGAACATAAGGGAAGGGAAGCAAGAATAATATAAAAACAGGGAGGGGACAAAACATAAGAGACTCTTAAATATGGAGAACAAACAGAGGGTTATTGGAGGGGTTGTGGGAGGGGGAACGGGCTAAATGGGTAAGGGGCCTTAAGGAATCTACTCCTGAAATCATTGTTGCACTATATGCTAACTAATTTGGATGTAAAATAAAATAAAACAAAATAAAACAAAACAAAATAAAATAAAATAAAATAAAATAAAATAAAATAAAATAAAATAAAATGTTATCGGACTAGTATAACAATGGTTGAAAAATTCCCATCTTATTTATATTTTTTGGCAATGCAAAACTTATTTGGGGAGGTTTCAAAGAGAAAAACAATGTCTAGCATCAGTTTCATTCACTGAATTTTATTGCATTTTGGATATGAAATTTCCTTTCACACTTTTTTCCATCTCAAGAGATTGTGACTCAGTTTTTCTCCCAGTTTATATAGCTGGAGAACTCTGGAGAACCAGGCATGACTGTGGTTTGAAACACTTTGGTGCAGCACAGTTAAGAAAGCTGTGCTGAAATGAGAAATAGATGCAAAACCATGATGTCATATCAGTGTTCAAATATGCCTAATAAAACATGGTACAATATTAAAAAAAAAAAGTTGCCACAGCCAAGGTCAGAGAGGTTGTTGCCTGTTTTCTCCTCTAGGATTTTGATGGCTTCCTCTCTTATGTTTGGGTCTTTCATCCATTTTGAGATTATTTTTGTATGTTGTGTAAGAAAGTGGTCCAGGTTCATTTTTCTGCATGTCGCTGTCCGGTTTTCCCAGTACCACTTGCTGAAGAGACTGTCTTTTTTCCATTGGATATTCTTGCCTGCTTTGTCAAAGTTTAGCTGGCCATAGGTTTGTGGGTCCATTTCTGGGTTCCATTGATCTAGTGTCTGTTTTTGTGATGGTCCAATACTGTTCTCAATGATTACAGCTTTGTTATACAGCTTGAAGTCTGGAATTGTGATGCCTCCAGCTTTGTTTTTCTTTTCTGGATTGCTTTAGTTATTTGGGGTCTTTTCTGATTCCATACAAATTTTAGGATTGTTGTTCTAGCTCTGTGAAGAATGCTGGTGTTATTTTGATAGGGATTGCATTGAATATGTAGATTGCTTTGGGTAGTATTGACATTTTAATAATATTTGTTCTTCCAATCCTTGAGGATGTAAGGTTTTTCCATTTTGTTGTGTGTTCTTCAATTTCTTTCATAACCTTTGTCTAGTTTTCAGTGTATAAGTTTTTCACCTCTTTGGTTAGGTTTATTCTTAGGTATTTTATGGTTTTTGGTGCAATTTTAAATGGGATTGGTTCCTTGATATTTCTTTCTGCTGCTTCATTATTGGTGTATAGAAATGCAACCAATTTTTGTGTGTTGATTTTATGTCCTGCAACTTTGCTGAATTCATGTATCCATTCCAGCAGTTTTTGGGTGGAATCTTTTGGGTTTTCCACATAGAATATCATCTTGTTTGCAAAGAGTGAAAGTTTGACTTCCTCCTTGCCAATTTGTGCCTTTTATTTCTTGCTGTTGTCTGATTGCTGAGGCTAGGACTGCCAACACTATATTGAATAACAGTGGTGAAGAGTGGACATCCCTATTGTGTTCCTAACTTAGGTGGAAAGCTCTCAGGTTTTTTTGAGGATGATGTTAGCTGTGGGTCTTTCATATATAGCCTTTATGATCTTGAGGTATGTTCCTCTATCCCTACTTTCTTGAGGATTTTTACCAAGAAAGGATGCTGTATTTTGTCAGATGCTTTTTCTGCATCTATTGAGAGGATCATGTGATTCTTATCCTTTCTTTTATTAATGTGATGTATCACATTGATTGACTTGCAGATATTGAACCAGCCCTGCATCCCAGGAATAAATCCCACTTTATCATGTTGAATAATTCTTTTCATGTATTGTTGGATCCGGTTTGTGAGCATCTTGTTGAGAATTTTTGCATCCATGTTTGTCAGGGAAGTTGGTATGTTGTTCTCCTTTTTAGTGGGATCTTTGTCTGGTTTTAGAATCAATGTAACGCTAGCCTCATAGAATGAGTTTAGAAGTTTTCCTTCCGTTCTATTTTTTGGAACAGCTTCAAAAGAATAGGTCTTAACTCTTCTTTAAATGTTTGGTAGAATTCCCCCTGGAAAGCCATCTGCCTTGGACATTACTTTGTTGGGAGATTTTTGATTACTGATTCAATATCTTTCCTGATTAGGGGTCTGATCAAGTTTTCTGTTTCTTCCTGTTTAAGTCTGGTAGTTTACATGTTTTTAGGAATTTTTCCATTTCTTCCAGATTGCCCAATTTATTGGCATATAATTCCTCATAATATTCTTTTATTATTTGTATTTCTGCATTGTTGTTTGTTATGTCTCCTCTTTCTTTTATTTTTTATTTATTTTTAATTTTTAATTTATTTTTACATTTATTTATTTTTGAGAGACAGAGAGAGACAGAACACAAGAAGGGGAGGGGCAGAGAGAGACGGACACAGAATCTGAAGCAGGCTCCAGGCTCTGAGCTGACAGCACAGAGCCCAATGCGGGGCTCAAACTCACAAACTGTGAGATCATGACCTGAACCGAAGTCAGACGCTCAACCAGCTGAACCACTCAGGCGCCCCTGTCTCCTCTTTCATTCGTGATTTTTATTTATTTCTGTCCTTTCCTTTTTCTTTTTGATCAATCTGGCTATGGGTTTATAAATTTTGTTAATTCTTTCAAAGAATTAGCTCCTGGTTTTATTGATTGGTTCTACTGTTGTTGTTGTTTTTATTTCGATATCATTGATTTCTGCTCTAATCTTTATTATTTCCCTTCTTCTGCTGGTTTTTGGTTTTATTTGCTGTTCTTGTTCCAGCACTTTTAGTCGTAAGGTTAGGTTGTGTAATTGTGTATTGTGTATTTGTGTATCTTTAGGAATCCCTGAATTGCTATATACTTCCCTCTTATGACTACCTTTGTTGCATCCCTGAGGTATTGGGCTGTCGTGTTTTCATTTTCATTGGCTTCCATGTACTTTTTAATTTCCTCTTTAATTTCTTGGTTAAGCCATTCATTCTTCAGTAGGATGTTCTTTAATCTCCAAGTATTCATGGTCTTTCCAAATTTTTTCTCATGGTAGATTTGAGTTTCATAGTGTTGTGTTTTGAAAAGATGCAAGGTATGATCTTGATCTTTTTGTACTTGTTGAGGGCTGATTTGTGACCCAGTTTGTGATATATTCTGGAGAATTTTCCATGTGCACCGAAGAAGAATGTGCATCCTGCTGCTTTAGGAGGAAATGTTCTGAATACATCTGTTAAGCCCATCCAGTCCAGTGTGTTATTCAAAGCCACCGTTTCCTTGTTGATTTTCTGCTTAGATGATCTGTCTATTCCTATCAGTGGGGTTTTGAAGTCCCCTACTATTATTATGGCATTATTATCAATGAGTTTCCTTATGTTTGTGATTAATTGATTTATGTATTTGTGTGCTCAATGTTGGGGACAGAAATATTTACAGTTGTTAGAAATTCTTGGTAGATAGACCCCTTAATTATGATATAATGCCCTATTTCATCTCTTGTTACAGTCTTTATTTTAAAGTCTAGTTTGTCTGATGTAAGTATGGCTACTCCAGCTTTCTTTTGATGACCGTTAGCATGATAGATGGTTCTCTATCCCCTTACTTTCAATATGCAGGTGTCTTTAGATCTAAAATGAGTCTCTTGTAAGCAACATATAGATGGGTCTTCTTTTCTTATCCATTCTGATACCCTGTGTCTTTTGATTGGAGCATTTAGTCCATTTACATTTAGAGTGAGTGCTGAAAGATATGAATTTATTGCCATTGTGTTGCCTGTAGAGACGGAGTTTCTGGTGGTATTCTCTGGTCTTTTCTAGTCTTTGTTTCTCTTGGTCTTTTTTGTTTTGTTTTGTCTTTTCTGCACTCAAAGTGTCCCCCTTAAAATTTCTTGCAGGGGTGGTTTAGTAGTCACATCTTTAGTTTTTGTTTATCTGGGAAACTCTTTATCTCTCCTTCTAGTTTGAATGACAGCTTTGCTGGATAAAGAATTCTTGGCTTCATATTTTTCCAGTTCAGCATGTTAAATATATCCTACCACACTTTCTGGCCTGTTAAGTTTCTGTGGACCGGTCTGCTATGAACGTGATCTGTCTTCTCATATAGGTTAAGGACTTTTTTTTCTTTTGTTGCTTTAATAATTCTTTCCTTGTGTGTGTGTTTTGTGAATTTAACTATGATATGCCTTGGTAATGGTCGATTTTTGTTGTATCTAATGGGAGTTCTCTGTGCTTGTTAGATTTTGATGTCTGTGTCCTTCCCCAGATTAAGAAAGTTTTCTGCTATAATTTGTTCACATAAACCTTCTGCCCCCTTCTCACCTTCTTCATCTTCTGGGACTTCTATGATTCAGATGTTATTCCTTTTTTTTTTTTTTTTTTAATGTTTATTTATTTATTTTTGAGAGAGAGAGAGAAAGAGAGGATAGGGGAAGGGCAGAGAGAGAGAGAGAGAGAGAGAGACACTGAATCTGAAGCAGGCTCCAGGCTTTGAGCCATCAGCACAGAGCTCAATGTGGGGCTCAAACCCATCACCTGTGAGGCTCATGACCTGATCCGAAGTTTGACACTTAACTGAGCCACTTAGGCACCCCAGATGTTACTCCTTTTTAATAAGTCACTGAGTTCTGTAAGTCTTGTATTGTGATCTTTGGCCTTTGTTTTCTCTTCATGATTCTCCATAAATTTATCTTCTATATCG
Source organism: Herpailurus yagouaroundi (assembly GCF_014898765.1). Classification (NCBI taxonomy): domain Eukaryota; kingdom Metazoa; phylum Chordata; class Mammalia; order Carnivora; family Felidae; genus Herpailurus; species Herpailurus yagouaroundi. The sequence goes on from NW_024412428.1 coordinate 318,939, forward strand.
CTGATTCACTGCTCTGCTTCATCCATCCTTGCCGTCATGACATCCATTCAAGATTGCATCTCAGTTACAACATACTTAATTTCAGCATGACTAGATTTTATTTCTTTTATCTCTGAAGAAAGGGATTCTCTGGTGTCTCCTATGCTTTTTTTTTTTTTAACTCCAGCTAGTATTCTTATTATCGTGGTTTGAAATTCTAGTTCAGACATCTTATTTATATCTGTGTTGATTAAGGCCCTGGCTGTCATTTCTTCCTGTTATTTCTTTTGGGGTGAATTCCTTCATTTTATCATTTTGGAGGAAGAGAAACATTAATAAAATAAAAAATTAAAATTAAAAAATTAAAAACAAAACAAAAAATCAAATAAAGGAAATTAGATCCTAGGTGTGTTTCAGTCTGTTTGTTGAAAAAAGCTTGATAGAATAGATTAAAAAGGGAAATGAAAGAAAAAAAAGGTAAGAAAAAATTTTTAAATTAAAAAAATTTTATAGTAAAATAGAATGAAATAAAATAAAGAAAATGAAATAGAATAAAAATTTTTATGAAATAAAAAATAAAGTGAAAAAATATAAAATTTCCTCTTTCTGTATCTAAGAAAGAGAAAGAAAAGAAAGAATAAAGAAAACAATTTAAGCAAAAACAGAAGCAAAGAAAACAAGGAAATAAATGAACCAACAAACACAATGAAGCCTGGATGAAGTTACATCCAGTTTCCCCTAGAACTGAAACTATGTAGCACTCTATAGTCTGTACACTAAGCAGGTAGAGTGAGTTGTGCTGGTCTTCTGGAGAATGTGCTTTGGAGAGTACAATTGGGCCGGGCTTAGTGTAATGGCTCTGCTCACCACTAGGTGGCACTGCTTAGCTTACTGGGCTGGATTAGTGTGCCTGCGTGTATGCGTGTGTGTGCATGTGTGGCAGAGGTGGAAATGGCTTCACCCAGCACCCTGGTCTCTGGCACAGGAACCACAGTCTCTCACTGACTGGTGATCAAGCACCCCTTTTTAGTTTCATGCCTCTGTCCACACCTGACCTCTACCCTGTCCATGTCCAAGCTGCCTGCCTATCAGGCAGCACCTCCTTCCAGAGTTTTATCTCAGATGGAGCTGTGTTTCAAACCCCACACTTCAGAAACCTCCACGACTTGGACCCACGCCGACTCTTGCGGGAGGGTCTAACTGAGCAATAGCCAGGTGCCGGCTTGCCCCAGAAAATATTCATGTGATCGTGCAGTGGCAGAGGTTCAGAGATTATGGCAAATCACAACACACAGTCCCCACCAGGTTTAGCCATGCTCTGGCATCTTTGTTTCAATACCAGCAAATATGGCTGCTCTCTGGGATCCACTGGGACCTTTCCCTGTGAGGAGCCCTTATGGTCTCTACCAAATGCACTCCATGCAAGGGAATCACTTCTCCCTATGTCGCACATGGAACCCTCAGACTCTGCTGCCTACTCCTGGGGATTCACCCTCCTTCCTTACCAGAGCACCTCCAGGCACTCAGCCTGAAACCTTCAGACTCTGTGCTGCATTGTTTATAGAATCCTGGTGGTATTGAAATTTCTCCTTTCTCCTTGTCAGTGGTTTTGGGGAACAGATTTCTTATTCAGTCCCCTGAGAGTGTTTTCACTCTTACTCTCTCTTTCACTCCAGCTACTTTCAGGGGGAATGTTTTTCTTGCAACATCCTTATGTGCCTCACTCTCCCCCTTTCTCCTTCTCTTTATGTTCTCTCTCCGCAAAAATGGCGCCTTACCCTCTGTGGCTTTTCTCTCCCCCAGTTCACCTCTCCACACCATGTACCTGCCCAGTGCCCATGTGGCTCAAGTTATGCAGATTGTTGCATTAATCCTGAGATCAATTTCCTAGGTGTTCAAAATAGTTTGGTGTTGATCTAGGTGTGTTTCAAATTTTACATTTAAAAATAGAAATTCACTTCTAGGAATCTGTCTTGGAGATATACTAACAAAATACTGACACACTGATGCACAAGATTGTGGCTTTATTTCTAATAGCAAACAATAAAGGAAACCAAATATCAATAAATTGGGAACCAGTTCTTAGAATTATGTTATATCCATGCACACTGTCCTCCACCCCCTTCATTTTTCACATTTAACCTTTTGGAAGCCAGACATTAAAGACTGAGATATTGGGGCGCCTGGGTGGCTCAGTCGGTTAAGCATCTGACTTCGGCTCAGGTCATGATCTCGCGGTCTGTGAGTTCTAGCCCTGCATTGGTCTCTGGGCTGTCAGCTCAGAGCCTGGAGCCTGTTTCATATTCTGTGTCTCCCTCTCTCTCTGACCCTCCCCCATTCATGCTCTGTCTCTCTCTGTCTCAAAAATAAAAAATAAACAGTAAAAAAAATTTATTAAAAAAAAAAGACTGAGCTATTAAAAAACAACCACATATGTGAGAAAAATTAGACAGTGACCATGTATGCCCACGGGAAGGCTCAGAAAAAAATGTGAAAAGACCTTAAGCATTTTAACTGACCTCAAGTTGATTCTTGGCACACAGACTACAAAAATTATAAACAGGGGTACGTGGGTGGCTCAGTTGGTTAAGCGTCCAACTTCAGTTCAGATTGTGATCTCATGGTTTGCGAGTTCAAGCCCTGCATCATCTCTTTGTTGTCAGCTCAGAGCCCACTTCAGATCCTGTGCCTCCCTCTCTCTGCCCCTTCTCTGCTCCCTCCCCTCTCAAAAATAAACAAAAACATTTAAAAAATTAAAAACTACAGTTACAATAACAAAGCCCAGTAAACCCTGACAAAGGGGGAGAATCTGATCCCCAGAGTTATCACATAGTCAGATTGAAATGTCCAGCATAATACAAAACATCACAAAGCACACAAGAAAGAGGAAAGTACAGACCAAAGGAAAAAAAAAATTAATCAATATTAACTGCTGATATAATGGCTGCTATAGTAGACAAAACTTTAAAACAATCATATTAAAGATGATCATGGGGCGCCTGGGTGGCTCAGTTGGTTAAGCATCCGACTTTGGCTCAGGTCATGATCTCACGGTTTGTGGTTTTGAGCCCCGTGTTGGGCTCTGTGCTGATAGCTCGGAGCCTGGAGCCTGCTTCAGATTCTGTGTCTCCTTCTCTCTCTGCCCCTCCCCTGCTCATGCTCTGTCTCTCTCTCTCTGTCTCTCAAAAATTAATAAACATTTAAATAATAATAATAATAATAAAATAAATTCCAGTTAGTTAAAATACAGTATAATATTAGTGTTAGGTGTAAAATATAATGAGTTAACAATTCCATGTATCATCTGTTGCTCATCACAAGTACACTCCTTAATCCGCATCACCAATTTTCCATTCTGGTAAACACAAGTTTGTTCTCTATAGTTAAGAGTCTCTTTCTTGGTTTGCCTGTCTGTTCTTTTCCCCTTTGTTCCTTTATTTTTTCTTTTGTTTCCCTTATATCAGGAGACATATCTAGAAAGAAGTTGTTACAGACAATGTCAATGGGGTTACTGCCTATGTTCTCCTCCAGGATTTTGATGGTTTCAGGTCTCAGATTTTATTTTTGGGTGTGGTATAAGAAAGTGGTCCAGGGCCATTCTTTTGAATGTTGCTCTTGAGTGTCCCAACACATTTGTTGAAGAGACTATCTTTTTCCCATTGGATATTCTCTCTAGCTTCAAAGATTAGTTGACCAGGTGAGATCATGACCTGAGCTGAAGTCAGACATTTAGCCAACTGAACCACCCAGGTACACCTTTAACTAACTGGAATTTAAGTAAAAATTTAAAAAGCATAAATTAGGAGACTAATGCATTTTACATGATTATTAGTTTACATTTGGAGCACACAATGTAAAAAGATGTAATTTTGTGACAACAACTGAAAGGGGTGGGGATGATGCTGTAGAGGAGTAGTTTTTGTGTTACTGAAGTTAAGCTAGTATAAATTCAACGTAGAGTATTATAACTTTAGAATTGATGTAAGCCTCATGATAACCCCAAAGAAAATAACTATGGAATACATACACATCAATGAGAAAGAAAGTTAAACATTAAACATTTTACTACATATATTAATTAAACAAAAAAGAAAGCACTAACACAGAAAATAAGGGACAAAAATGCTAAAGGGAAAATAGGAAACAAATAGTACAATTTAGTACTTTTTTAATCAGTATTATCAATATTTATCAGTATTATCAGAATTTAGTTCTTCTTTATGTTATTTTTTTTTCAATGGCGATTCTTTTTTTTTCAAGTTTATTTATTATTTGAGAGAGAGAGAGAGCATACACAAGTGGGGGAGAGGCAAAGAGAGAAGGGACAGAGAGAATTCCAAGGAGGCTTCACACTGTCAGGGCGCCTGTATCAGTAATTACTTTAAATATAAATGTAAACTCTTCACTCGAAACGCAGAGATTGGCAGAATGGAAAAGAACACATGATCCAAGTATATGCTTTCTACAACAGACTTACTTTAGGTTCAAAGACATAAATGGTTGAAGGTAAAAGGATGGAAAAATATATTCCATGAAGATGGTAACCCAAAGAGAGAAAGAGTGGCTAAACTAATTTTAGTCAAAATAGACTGTAAATCAAAAGTTTATAGGAGACAAAGAAGAATGTTATATATAAATATGAGGTTCAATACGGCACCAAGATTCAACAATTATCAACATTTATGCACTCAATGACAGTCCATCAAAATATATAAAGTAAAAACTGACAAAATTGAAAAAAGAAATAGTTCCACAATAATAGTGGAACCTGTTCACACTAATGTGTAGAACAACCAGACCAAAGATAAATATAGAAATGTGATATCTTGGGGCGCCTGGGTGGCTCAGTCGGTTAAGTGTCTGACTTCGGCTCAGATCATGATCTCATGGTCTGTGAGTTCGAGCCCCGCGTCGGGCTCTGTGCTGACATCTCAGAGCCTGGAGCCTACTTCTGATTCTGTGTCTCCCTCTCTCTCTGTCCCTCCCCCACTCATGCTCTGTCTCTCTCTGTCTCAGAAATAAATAAACGTTAAAAAAAAAATTTTTTTTTTAAAGAAATGTGATACCTTGGAGACATTGTGGGTTCAGGTTCAGACCACTAAAATAAAGCAAATATTGCAATAAAATGAGTCAAATTAAGTTTTTGGCTTACCAGTGCATACAAAAGTTGTATTTACATTATTCTGTAGACTATTAATTGTGCAATAGAATTATGCCCGCCAAAATTTGCATACTTAATTTCAAAACACTTTATTGCTAGAGGTGCCTGGGTGTCTTAGTCGGTTAAGTGTCCAACCTTAGCTCAGGTCATGGTCTCATGGTTTGTGAGTTTGAGCCCTGCATTGGGCTCTCTGCTGTCAGCATCCTTCAGATCCTTCGGATCCTCTTTCTCCCCCTTTCTCTGCCACTCCCCCACTCATATTCTCTCTGTCTCTCAAGAATAAATAAACATAAAAAATACTTTATTTCTATGAAATGCTCACTTTTATCTGAGCTTTCAGCAGGTTGTAATCTTTTTGCCGGGGGAGGGTCCCACCTTGATGTTGACGGCTGCTGACTGATCAAGGTGGTGGATGCTGAAAGCTGGGTTGTCTGTGGCAATTTCTTAAAATAAGACAACATTGAAGTTTGTCACATCAGTAGACTCTTTCTTTCATGAACGATTTCTCCATAGCATGTGATGCTGTTTGATAGCATTTCTCACAGTTTCTTTCAAAACTGGAGTCAATCCTCTCAAACTCTGTTGCTGCTTTATCAACTAAGCTTATGTAATACTCTAAATTCTTTGTTGTCATTTCAACAATTTTCATCAGAAGTAGATTCCATCTCAAGGAACACTTTCTTTGCTCATCCATAAGAAGCAACCACTCCATATGTTCAAGTTTTATCATGAAATTGCAGCAATGCATCTCCAGGGTCCACTTGTAATTCTAGTTCTCTGGCTGTTTCCACCACATCTGCCTTTTCTTCCTCCACCGAAGTCTTGAAACCTTCAACTCAGAGTCATCCATAAGGGTTGAAATCAACTTCTCCCAGCTCCTTTTAATGTTGATAGTTTGACCTCTTCCCATGAATCACAAATGTTCTTAATGGCATTTAGAATGATGCATCTTTTCCCGGTTTTCAATTCACCTTACCAAGATCCACCAGAGGAATCCCTGTCTATGGCAGCTATGGCCTTACCATATATATTTTTGGAATAAGACTTGAAAGTCAAAACTACTCCTTGATCCACAGACTCCAGAATGGATGCTGAGAGTCAAAATTACTTCTTGATCCATGGGCTGCAGTATGGATGTTTTGTCAGCAGGCATGAAGACACTCATCTTGTTGTGTATCTTCATCAGAGCTCTTAGGTGACCAAGTGCATTGTCAGTGAGCAGTAGTATTTTGAAAGGAATCTTTTTTTTGAGCGTTAAGTCTCAATAGTCGGCTTAAAATGTGTAGTAAACCACATTGTAAACAGATGTGCTGTCATCCAAGCTTTGTTGTTCCATCTACAGAGCAGAGGCAGAGTAGACTTAGTGTAATTCTTAAGGGCCTTACAATTTTCAGGAGGGTCAAAGAGCATTGGCTTCAACTTAAAGGCGCCAGCTGCATTAACCCCTGACAAGACAGTCAGCCTGAACTTTAAGGCTCTTAAGTCAGAAAATGCCAGATGGCATCTTCTTCCAGTAGAGGTCTGTTTTGTCAAAAATGAAAATCTGTTGTTTAGCGTAACCACCTTCATCAATTATTTTAACTGGGCCTTCTGAATACATTGCTGCAGCTTCTGCATCAGCACTTACTGCTTTACCTTATACATTTATGTTATGGACACAGCTTCTTTCCTTAAACCTGAGGAGCCAATCTCTGTTGGCTTCAACTTTTCATCTGCAGCTTCCTCACCTCTCTCAGCCTTCACAGAATTGGACACAGGGCTTCCTCTGAGTTAGGCTTTGGCTTAAGGGAATGTTGTGGCTGATTTGATCTTCTATTCAGACCACTGAAGGTTCTCCATATTAGCCTCATGGTTTAGCTTTCTTACCATTCACGTGTTCACTAGAGTAGTACTTTTAACTTCCTTCAACAACTTTTCCTTTGCATTCACAACCTGGCTAACCATTTGGCACAAGAGCCAGCTTTCAGCCTACCTTGGCTTTCGACATGCCTTCTTCAGTGAGCTTAATAATTTCTAGCTTTTGATTTAAAGTGAGAGACACGAGGGGTACCTGGGTGGCTCAGTCAGTTGAGCGTCTGACTTCGGCTCAGGTCACGATCTCGCGGTCTGTGAGTTCGAGCCCCGCGTCGGGCTCTGGGCTGATGGCTCGGAGCCTGGGGCCTGCTTCCGATTCTGTGTCTCCCTCTCTCTCTGCCCCTCCCCCGTTCATGCTCTGTCTCTCTCTGTCTCAAAAATAAATAAACGTTTAAAAAAAATTTAAAAAAAATGAGAGCCAGGACACAGTGATGCAAGTCTATGATTTCAGCTCCCTAGGAGGCTGAGGTCAGTTGACTATGGATGATGCTAAGGAATTGGGAGATAACTGTGTAGACATCTGCACCAAGTATGGCACCAACAAGGTGCTCCTGAGGTGTACCATGTTGTCTAAGGCAAGGGGGACCCAGTCCCTAAGTCCAAGGCTTGACATAGAACAGATCAAACTCCCTGTGTTGGGTAGAGGTGGAACTTTGTCTATAATCAATGTGTGTGGTTTTGCCCAGCACATTCAATGAGACCTGATGTCTAAAATATTCAAAGAGAAAAGGGCGGGGGAGGGGGGGTGGTCACTGAGTGGCTCAGTTGGTTAAGCGTCTGACTCTTCATTTTGGCTCAGGTAATGATCTCACGCACGGTTCGTGAGTTCAAACCCCTCATTGCAGTTCATTGTGGAGTTTGAACCTCTGCACTGTCAATGTAGAGTCTGCTTAGGATTCTCTCCCTCTCTCTCTGCTTTCCCCTGTTTTCACTCTCTCTCTCTCACAAAAAAAAATAAATAAACTTAAGATGAAAGAAAAAAAGAAAGAGAAGCAGGAATCATATAAAATGCTCAATTAAAACCACACAGAACAAAAAAGGAGTTGGAACAAACAAGGGCAACAAATAGAAAACAATAACAAATAGAGTAGATATCAATCCAAATACATCAATAATCACTTTGAATGTCAATGGTCTAATTTGTACCAATTAAAAGAGAGACCGTCGAAGTGGATTAGAAAACAAAACTGTACTGCATGTTGTGTGCAAAAAACTCACTTTAAATGTAAAAGTAAATATAGATTAAAAGGATATGGGGTGCCTGCTGGCTCAGTCAGTAGAGCATGAGACTCTTGATCTTGGGGTCTTGAGTTCAAGCCCTGCGTTGGGCATAGAGCTTACTTTAAAAACAGTTATGCTGTACTTTTTCACTTGTGATGAGCACCAGGCGTTGTATGGAAGTGTTGACTCGTTATACTGTACAACTGAAACTAATGTTACACTGTATGTTAACTAACCGGAATTTAAATAAAGACTTAAAAAAAGTAAATGGATAGAGAAAAATATATCATTCTAACACCAATCAAAATAAAGTGAGAATAGCTGTATTAATTTCAGACAGGGCAGACTTCAATGCAAAAAGTTATCAGAGATAAAGAAGAGGATTACATATTCATAAAGGAGTCAATTCTTTTTTTTTTTAATGTTTATTTATTTTTGAGAGAGAGAGTGAGGGGGGAGGTGAAGAGAGAGAGGGGGACAGAGGATCCAAAGTGGGCTTTGCACTGACAGCACAGAGCCTGATGTGGGGCTCAAATGCAAGAACTGTGAGATCATAACCTGAGCTGAAGTCAGATCCTTAACTGACTGAGCCATCCAGTTGACCTAAGGAGTCAATTCTGTGAGACGACTTAACGGTCCTCTGCATGTATGTGCCTGAGAGCAGAGCAGCAAACCATGAGGCAAAAACTGATAGAACTGCAAAAAGAAATAGATAAATCCAGTATCATGGTTGGAGATTTCAACACCCCTCTGTCAGAAATGGATAGATCCAGCCGCAGAAAATCTCTAAGGACGTAGTTGAACTCAACAACACCATCACTCAATCAGAAATCAATAGTCTACTTCATCCCACCATAGCAGAATCCACATTCTTCTCAAGCTCACACGAATCATTCACCAGGATAGATCATGTTCTGCATCATAAAACATACCTTATCAAATTTAAAAGGATAGAAATTATACAAAGTCTTGTCTCAGACCCCAGTAGAATAAGCTAAAAGTAAATATTGGAAAGAGAACTGGAAAATTAAAAACTGCATGGAGAGTAAACAACACATTTCTAAACACATGGGTCAACGAAGAAATCTCAAGAGAAACAAAATGTTTTGAAATAAAGGAAAGTGAAAGTACAACTTATGAAAATTAGTGGATATAGTGAAAATATACTTAGAAGGAAATTTATAGCACTGAATTCATATGTTAAAAAGAAATAAGACCTAAAATTATTTATCCAAGAGGTGCCTGAGGGGCTCAGTCAGTTAAGCATCTGACTCTTGATGTGGGCTCAAGTCATGATCTAGCGGTTTGTGGGATCAAGCCCCACATTAGGATCTGCACTGACAGCACAGAGCCTGCTTAGGGTTCTCTCTCTCCCTCTCTCTCTGCCCATCTCCTTCTTTCCCTCTCTCTCTCAAAATAAATTTGAAAACTTAAAAATAATAAAATAAAATTAATTATCCAAGTTTCCACCTTAGGAAACTAGGAAAAAAGGCAAATTAAATCCAGAGTAAGCAGAAAAAAAAACAACAACAATCTGAGCAGAAATCATTTAAGTTGAAAACAAGAAATCAATGAAATTAAAAGCTGGTTAAGAGCTGGTTCTTTGAAAAGTTCAGTCAAATTGATAAGCCTCTAGCCAGGCAACCTAAGATAAAAATAGAGGACACAGATTAATAACATCAGAAATGAAACAGGGTGGAGCACATGGGTGGCCCAGTGGGTTAAGCATCTGACTCTTGGTTTCAGCTCAGGTCATGATCTCAGTTTCGTGAATTTGAGCCCCACGTCTGGCTCTGCGCTAACGACATGGAGCCTGCTTGGGATTCGCTCTCTCTCCTTCTCTCTCTGCTTCTCCTCTGCTTGCACTGTCTCTGTCTCTCTCAAAATAAATAAACTTTAAAAAAATCAATGAAACAGGGAACATCATTACAGTTCTTATGGACATCAAAAGGATAACAAAGGAATACTATTAACAACTCTATGCCTACACTTTTGATAACCTAGCTGAAATGGATTAATTCCTTGAAAAATACAGTCTGCGAAAACTCATGCAAGAATAGGCAATTTGAATACTGTGAAAAAAATAGTAAGTAAATAAATGTATATATATATATGTATATATATATATATATATATATGCCAACTTTAAATACTACTCACTAACTGTAGTAGACCGAACTATGTCTCCCAAAGATATCAGTCCCTGAAATATGAATGTTTCTTATACAGCAAAGAGTTGCAAATGTGATTAAATTAAGGATCTTGAGTTAGGGAAAGTATGGGGCAATCAATGTTGGCCCTAAACACATTCATACATATTCTTATAAGAGGGATCCTTATAAGATTTGACACACAGAAGAGAAGAAAGCAATGTGACCACAGAAGTAAATATTGGAATGGTATCACTACAAGTTAACATATGTGGTAGCCATCAGAAGTTATAAGTGTGGTAAGGAATGTATTTTTTTCTAGAGCCTCCATAGGGAGAACAGCCCCACTAACACCTTGCTTTGGACCAGTTAACCTGATTTTGGACTTTTGTCCTTCAGCACAGTGAAAGAATACATTTCTTTCCTTGCTAATATTTTAATGTTTATTTATTGATTTTGAGAGAGACAGCGTGCGCACGTGCGGGTGGGGGAAGGACAGAGAGAGAGCGAGACAGAGAATCCCAAACAGGCTCCATGTGAGATCATGACCTGAACCGAAATCAAGAGTGGGATGCCTGGAGTGCCTGTGTGGCTTAGCAGGTTAAGCATCCAACTACAGCTCAGGTCATAATCTCATGGCTCCTGAGTTTGAGCCCCACCTTGGGGTCTGTGCTGACAGCTCAGAACCTGGAGCCCGCTTTGGATTCTGTCTCTCTCTCTCTCTCTCTCTCTCTCTCTCGCTGCCCCTCCCTTGCTTATGCTCTCTCTCTATCCTTCGAAATAAACATTTAAAAAAATAAAAAAAAAAAGAGTGAGATGCTTAATCAACTGAGCCCCCCAGATGCCCCTTCTTGCTATTTTTAATGCAATTATTATATTCCCTAGTTTCTGAAGGCTAGAAATGCAGGTATGGCTTAGCTGGGTCCTCTGTTTCAGAACCTCACAAGGCTACAATTAAGATATTGGCCAGGCTATATTCTCACCTGTAGCCTTGACTGGGGAAGAATCTGCTTCAAAAATCATTCAGGTGTTTACAGAATTAATTTCATTGAGGCTGTGTGACTGAGTGCCCCAGCTTTTTGATGGCGGTCAGCTTAGAAGCTGACTGAAAATCCTAGATGTTGTCCACAGTTTCTTGCCATGTAGGCATCTTCAAAATGGCCACTTACTTCATTGAACCAGCAAAGAGTATCTCTCTCCAATCTGCTGAAAGGGATCCTTACATAATGTAACCTAATCGAGAGAATAACGTCCCATCTCCTTTGCCATATTCCATTGGTAAGAATTGAGTCAGAGGTTCCCCCACATAGATGATCCATAGGTATATGATAAAAGAATGAGTGACCGACTTTGAAGACCTGTGACTTCCAATCCAGCTCCTGAAGGGGAGGAAAAGGGTCCTGGGCCAAACCTTCTGAAGGTCAACAACCGAGCTTTAAATCTGCAAGAACCCTTGAAGAGCATGTAGTCCAACCTACCGTCAACCCCCACAACTAGGCTGGCAGAAGGGAAACATGATCTGGAGAGGTTAAGTCATTGCCCAAGTTAGTCACTGGTAGAGGCAGGCCAGAAGCCCTGGTGTATACAGCTCCCAAGTCCAATTTTCATTAAGCCCCTACAGGATGCCAGGCACTGAGCCCAGTGTGAGTGACACAGATAAGTAGAATGTGGACCCAGCAGTACCTTTGTATCTCCTTGAGAACAGGATCCAGCACATCTCTGTGGCTGGGGAAGAATGGGCAGCTCAGGCAGAAAGAACTCTCTGAGTTAGTGGTTCTTAAGTTACAGAGGGCATCAGAATCACGGGGTAACATCTTTAAAATTCATTCACTGCCTTGGGGCGCCTGGGTGGCGCAGTCGGTTAAGCGTCCGACTTCAGCCAGGTCACGATCTCGCGGTCCGTGAGTTCGAGCCCCGCGTCGGGCTCTGGGCTGATGGCTCAGAGCCTGGAGCCTGTTTCCGATTCTGTGTCTCCCTCTCTCTCTGCCCCTCGCCCGTTCATGCTCTGTCTCTCTCTGTCCCAAAAATAAATAAACGTTGAAAAAAAAAATTAAAATTCATTCACTGCCAAATCACTGGCCTGGGCTCTTCAAAACTGTCATGGTCATGAAAGACAAAAAAGGCCAAGGGGCTTTCACAAGTTGAAGGAGACAAGAGACATGGCAAATCAATACAATACTTGCTTCCAGACCAGATCCCCGCTGGGGACAGGGAAAGGGAGAATTGCCATAATGGAAAATATTAGGACAATTAATAAAATTTGGATTCTAGGAATCGTATCCTAACAGTGGAATTTGATACTTCATATATATATATATATAAATTTATACATATATATGCATACATACATATGCATACACATATGCATACATATATATGTGTATATATGTATATTTATATGTATATTTATATATACATGTATAATATATACATATTTATATATAAATATATGTATATATTTAAATATTTTATGCATATTTTTACAGACCGATTTATTAGCTGAATAAATCATGAAAACCATGATAGCACAAGATTGTACACTTTTTAGTGTATATTTGAATGTTGAGAAAATTTCTTTTTTGATCATTTTTTAATATATTTTTAAGTGTTTGTTTTAATTCCAGTTAGTTAACATACAGTATTATATTAGTTTCAGGTGTACAATATAGTGATTTGACAATTCCAAATATTACTCAGTGCTCGTCATGGTAAGTGTCCTCTTAATCCCCTTCACCTATTTCACCCATTCCCATCCCCTTCCCTTCTGGTAACCATCAGTTTGTTCTCTATAGTTAAGAGTCTGTTTTTGCAGTGGGGGCACCTGGATGGCTCAGTTGGTTGAGCAACTGACTCTTGGTTTCAATTCAGGTTATGATCTCATGGTTTGTGAGCTTGAGCCCCACCTTGGGCCCTGCTCTGGCAGCATGGAGTCTGTTAGGGATTCTCTCTCCCTCTCTCTCTGCCCCTCCCTGCTCACTGTCTCTCACTCTCTCAAAATGAATAAATAAAACAAATCTGGTGTTCGGTTTGTCCCTTTTTGTCTTTCATCGTTTGCTTCTTAAATTCCACAAATAAGTGAAATCATATGGTATTTGTCTTTCTCTGACGTATTTCACTTAGCATTATACCCCCTAGATCCATCCATGTTGTTGCAAATGGAAAGACATCATTCTTTTTTTATGGCTGAGTAATATTCCATTGTATGTATATATTACATCTTCTTTATCCATTTATCTATCAATAGACACTTGGGTTGCTTTCATAATTTGGCTATTGTAAATAATGGTGTAATAACCATAGGGGTGCATATATCTTTTTGAATGAGTGTTTTGTATTCTTTGTGTAAATATCCAGTAGTGGAATTACTGGATCATTTGGTAATTCTATTTTAAATAATTTTATGTTTTATTTTAATTCCTCTTAGTTAATATTTAGTGTTATATTTTTCAGGTGTATGATATAGCAATTCGTTTCCATAATCACCTTGTGCTCATCATGACTATTTTCAATTTTTTGAAGAACCTCCATAACATTTCCTACAGTGGCTGCACAAGCTTACCTTCCCACTAACAGTGCACAAGGGTTCCTTTTTCTCCACATACTTGCCAACATTTGTTATTTCTCGCTTTTTTGATTTTAGCTATTCTGACAGGTGTGAGGTGATATCTCCTTGTGGTTTTGATCTGCATTTCCTTGATGATGAGTGATGTTGAACATCTTTTCATGTGTCTATTGGCCATCTGTATGTCTTCAATACTTCATTTATATTTATGAAAGAGAATACCCGTATAATTTAATACATGCTGAAGCATTTAAGGACAAAGCAGCATTATGTCTGCAACTAAATCAAATCATTCTGGAAAACAAAAAACAAGTATGTGCGTATAAAGAAAGAAAGCAACAAAGCAGATGATGCAAAATGTTAGCAATCAGTGAATCTGAGTAGAAAAGTTAAGCAGGAAATTTTTGTGTGACTACAACTCTTTATAGTTTGAAATTATTTCAAAATAAAAGACATTATCTTAAGCAGCATATCAATGCCACATCAGTTCCAACCTCAGGAAGAAATGGAGACTACAGGTATTAGCCTGACTAGTGGAAGGGGTTCTTGACTAAAAGCCAGTCACATGGGCAGTATGTGATTGATCACTAATAAAAACTATGGACACCAAAAGCTTGATGAATTTCCCTGGTTGACAATACTTTGTGCACACCTCATGGCCAGGGAAAGGTAATACTAATCATGTTTCTATATGGAGAGAACAACCGGAAGATTTGCATTTGGACCCTTCCCAGACTCTGCTCAATATGTCTCTTCCCTTGGTGGTTTTTCACGTATATCCTTTCCCTGTAATAATCTATGAATATAATAACTCTCTGTGAATTCTGTGAATCCTTCAGCAAATTATTGAAACTGAGGGTGGTTTTGGGAACCCCCTGAACTTACATCTGGTTTCAGAAGTGAGGACAGTTCTTGTGGGAATTGTTTCCTCAGACCTTGCAGTTTGACTTTCTCCTTACCACAGGAGATTGGAATAACAAGGGATTAGCTAGTTAAAAGTGAAGAGAATGCTAGAAAACACAGGCATATCAGATGTCACGAGTAGTTACCACCTTCAGGACTAAGATAGAATGCCCATGAAAGATACCTCTACCCACCCTGCCAGACCTTATTGGGTGGATTGTGACAATAACTCACAGAATGGCAGAGAATGCACTATGGTGGTGCGGAGGTGGAATTTTCTGGAAATCTTTTTCCTGGAACTTAACTAGAATTCCCAGTGTTGTGGAAGTGCAATTTACAGGAGTCCACTCTCTGAACTTACTGAGATTCAATCTTCAGGGTGCTGGGGAAAGTTAAAAAAAATTTTTTTTAATGTTTATTTTTGACACACACACACACACACACACACACACAGAGTATGAAAGGGGAAGGGGCAGGAAGAGGGAGACACAGAATCTGAAGCAGGCTCCAGTCCCTGAGCTGTCAGCACAGAGCCTGACATGGGGCTCAAACTCAAACCTTGAGATCATGAGGTGAGCAGCAGTTGGACGCTCAACCCACTGACCCAAGGGGAAAGTTTTTAACAGGGATCTGTCTTACCAGGGTAATTCCTACAAAATCTCCTAAGAGGATGAATTCCAAAGGAAGCTACATCCCTCATTGTCGGAAGCCTCACGCTCACAGGAATACCTTTCCTAACAGGCTTTTACTCTAAAGACCTAATCATTGAGACCACCAACACATGGTATGCCAACGCCTAAGCCCTACTAATAACTCTCATCACCACATCTCTAACAGCTACCGAATCATATTAGTATCTGAATCATATTCTTCTCACTTCTAGGACAGCCTCGTTTCAATTCCTTAATTTTAATCAATGAAAATAATCCCCTCCTAATCAACTCTATCCAACATCTTTCAATCGGAAGTATTTTTGCGGAGTACCTAATTACAATATCCTCCCAACAATTCCACAGATAACTATGCCTAATTATCTGAAATTAACTGCCCTTGCCATGACTATTATAGGTTTCATTCCGGCATTAGAAATAAACCTTGCAGCTAAAAGCCTAAAATTTAAATATCGTTCAAACCTCTTCAAATTCTCTAATCTTCTAGGATACTTCCCAGTCATGTGCACCGCCTCCCACCAATAGCAAACGTAACTATAAGCCAAAAATCCGCATCAGTGCTACTAGATATAATCTGATTAGAAAATGTATTACCAAAATCCATCTCCTACTTTCCTATAAAAACATCACCTGCTGCATCTGGCCAAAAAGGATTAATTAAACTATACTTTCTTTCTTTTATGATCATCCTAATTCTTGGCCCATTCCTACTTAATTTCCACGAGTAACCTCCATAATTACTAACATACCAGTAAGCAAGGATCAACCAGTGACAATAATCAGGTTCCATAGCTATATAAAGCTGTGATTCCTATAGCTTCTTCACTAAAAAATCCTGAATCACCTGTATCATAAATAACTCAATCACCTGCACCATTAAACTTAAATACAGCCTCAACCTCTTTCAAAATATAACAAGCTGTTAACAATTCTGCTAATACCCCTGTAATAAATATTCCTAACACAGTCTTATCAGATGCTCAAACATCAGGGTATGGTCCAGTAGCCATAGCCGTAGTATAACCAAACACCGCAAGCATACCCCCCAAATAAAAAGACCATTAAGCCTAATAAAGAACCCCCCAATTTAATACAATTCCACAACCAATACCACCAGCCACAATCAAACCAAATCCACCATCAAGGAGAATGGTGGAGGCTTTGAAGAAAAACTGACAGACCTAATCACAAAAATAGTACTTAAATAAATACAATGTACGTTACCATTATTCCCACACGGAATCTAACCATGATGAATGATACGAAAAACCATCGTTATATTTCAACTATAAGAACTTAATGCCCAACATCTGAAAATATCACCCACTCATCAAAATCATCAATGAATCATTCATTGACCTCCCAGCTCCATCCAACATTTCAGCATGATGAAATTTCAGTTCCTTATTAGGAGTCTGCCTGATCCTACAGTTTCTGACAGGCCTATTCCTAGCCATGCTTTATATACATCAGACACAGCAACCGCCTTCTCATCGGTAACCCACATTTGCCGCGATGTAAACTACGGCTGAATCATTTGATATATACATGCCAACGGGGCTTCTATATTTTTCATCCGCTTATTTATGCATGTAGGCTGAGGCATATACTATGGCTCCTATACCTTCTCAGAAATATGAAACATCGGAATCGTACTGTTATTTGCAGTCATGGCTCCAGCCTTCACAGGTTAGGTTCTACCATGAGGCCAAATATCCTTCTGAGGAGCTACTGTCATCACCAACCTCCTATCAGAAATCCCCTACATCGGAACTAATTTAGTAGAATAAATATGAGGAGGATTCTCAGTAGACAAAGCCACCCTGACACGATTCTTTGCCTTTCGCTTTATTCTCCCATTCATTATTTCAGCCCTAGCAGCAGTCCACCTTCTATTCCTACACCAAACAGGATCTAACAACCCCTCAGGAATAGTATCTGACTTGGATAAAATCCCATTCCACTCATACTACACAATCAAAGACATCCTTGAGCTCCAATTCGTCCCTATTGAGCAATATTCTCTCACAACTAATCCCATAAATCAATCGACCAACCCAGCATATTCCCTGTTAACGTAGCTTAAATACACAAAGCAAGGCACTGAAAATGCCTAGCTCATCTAGGCATCAGACTCCATAAACAGAAAGGTTTGGTCCTAGCCTTTCCATTAAGTAAATAGGATTGCATGTGCAAACCTCCGCACCCGGGTGAAAACGCCCTCTAAATCGTTAATGATCTAAAGGAGCGGGTTTCGAGCACGCAACAATGGAGCTCGTGGCGCCTTGCTTAGTCACATCCCCACGAGATACAGCAGCGATAAAAAGTAAGCCGTGAATGAAAGCTCAATTAAGCCATATTAAATGAGGATTGGTAAATTTTGGACCAGCCACCGCGGTCACACGGTTAAGCCGATCTGATAGACCCATGGCATAAAGCATGTTATAGAGGACCCCCACGCTAACGTTAAACTTTAACTAGTCTGTAAAAAGCTACAGTTAACATAAAAATATAGCACGAAAGTAACTTTAACACCTCCGACCACACGATAGCGAAGACCCAAACGGGGATTAGATACCCCACTATGCTTAGCCCTAAAGTCAGCTAATTAAACAAATCTATCCGCCAGACAACTATTAGCAGCAGCTTCAAATTCAAAGGACTTGGTGGTGCTTTATATCCCTCTAGAGGAGCCTGTTCTATTATCGATAAACCCCAATCTACCTCCCCACCCCTTGCTGATCCAGTCTATGTACCGCGATCTTCAGCAAACCCTAAAAAGGAAGCAAAGTAAGCACACGTATCTTAACACAAAAAAGTTAGGTCAAGGTGTAACCTATGAGGTGGGAAGTAATGTGCTACATTTTCTGTACTAGAACACTTTCCACGAAGCCCTTAGGAAATTAAGAACCAAAGGAGGATTTAGTAGTGAATTGAGAATAGAGAGCCTCACACTGCCCGTGCCCTCCTCAAGTGACAAAACCCAAAGACCATCTATTCAAACTATAAAAACACAAGAGGAGACAAATGGTAACAAGGTAAGCATACTGGAAAGTGTGCTTGGACAAAGCAAGATGTAGCTTAAACAAAGAATCTGGCCTACACCCGGAAGATTTCACATCAAACTGACCATCTTGAGCCAAAACTAGCCCAAACAACCATATGTTCAACTAACATAAAATAACAAATCAAAACGTTTAGGTAATTCTTAAAAGTATAGGAGATAGAAATTTAACTTGGCGCTATAGAGAGAGTACCATAAGGGAAAGATGAAAGAAAAATTAAAAGCACTATACAGCAAAGATTACCCCTGATACCTTTTGCATAATGAATTAGCCAACCTAACAAAGAGAACTTAAGCTAAGCCCCCTGAAACCGGACGAGCTACCTATGAACAATCTTTACAGGATGAACTCATCTATGTTGCAAAATAGTGAGAAGATCTGTAGGGAGAGGTGAGAAGCCTAACGAGCCTGGTAATAGCTGGTTACCCAGAACAGAATTTTAGTTCAACTTTAAACCTACCTAAAAAACCCCAAAATTCTAATGTAAGTTTAAAATATAATCTAAAAAGGTACAGCTTTTTAGAACGAGGATACAACCTTCTTTAGAGAGTAAGCATAAACATAACCATAGTTGGCTTAAAAGCAGCCATTGGTTAAGAAAGCATTCAAGCTCAACAATTAAAACATCTTAATGTCAAAAATATGCAACCAACACCTAACTTAATACTGGGTTAATCTATTTAACAATAGAAGCACTAATGCTCGTATGAGCAACAAGAAATATTTCTCCTTGCATAAGCTCATATCAGAGCAGATAATACTGATAATTAACAACAAGATAAAAATAATCTAACTATAAACTAAATATCAAACCAATTGTTGACCTGACACAGGCATGCAACTAAGGAAAGATTAAAGGAAGTGAAAGGAACTTGGCAAATGCAAACCCCGCCTGTTTACCAAAAACATCCTCTAGCATTTCTAGTATGAGAGGCCCTGCCCGCCCAAGGACGTTCATTAATCGGCCGTGGTATCCTGACCGTGCAAAGGTAGCATAATCACTTGTTCCCTAAACAGGGACTAGTATGAATGGCCACATGAGGGTTTGACTGTCTCTTACTTCTAATCCTTGAAACTGATCTTCCTGTGAAGAGGGGGGAGTAGGACAAGAAGACCCTAAGAGGCTTTAATTCACTGGCCCAAAGAGACTACACCAATACAACCAATAGGGACAACAAATCTCCCCATGGGCCAACAATTTAGGTTGGGGTGACCACGGAGAATAAAATAACCTCCGAGGGATTTAGATCTAGACTAACCAGTCAAAAGTATAACATCATTTATTGATCCAAAATACTTGATCAATGGCACAAGTTACCCTGGGCATAACAGCACAATCCTATTTTAGGGTCCATATCGCCAGGAGGGTTTACGACCTCGATGTTGGATCAGGACATCCCAATAGTACAGCAGCTATCAAAGGTTTGTTTGTTCAACGATTAAAGTCCTACATGATCTGATTTCAGACAGGAGCAATCCAGGGCGGTTTCTACCTATCAAACAATTTCTCCCAGTATGAAAGGACAAGAGAAATGAGGCCTACTTTACCAAAGTGCCTTCAACCCAATAGATGATTTAATCTCAATCTAAACAGTTCACCCATCTACATTGCCTGAGAGTTTGCGTTCATTAGGGTGGCAGAGCCCCGTAATTGCATAAAACTTAAACCTTTATAATCAGAGGTTCAACTCCTCTCCCTAACAAAATGTTTATAATCAACAATCTTTCATTAATTATTCCTATCCTCCTCACCATAGCTTTCCTAACATTAGTCAAACCTAAGCTATCAGGATATATACAACTTCGCAAAGGACCAAACATTGTAGGGCCATATGGGCCATGTGGTCTACTCTAACCTATTGCAGTCACCGTAAAACTCTTCACCAAAGAACCCTTCTGACCCCTCACATCCTCTATATCCATATTCATTAGAGCACCTATCTTAGCTTTCTCATTAGTCCTAACCATATGAATTCCTCTACCCATATCATATCCACTCATCAACATAAACCTAGGAGTACTGTTTACACTAGCTATGTCAAGCCTTGCTGTCTACTCAATCCTCTGATCACGATGAGCCTCAAATTCAAAATATGCTTTCATTGGAGCCCTACGAGCTGTAGCCCAAACAATCTCATACAAAGTTACATTAGCCATTATTCTCCCATCAGTATTGCTAATAAATGGGGTCTTCACATTAGCCACACTAGTTACCACCCAAGAACACATATGACTAATCCTCCCACATGACCCTTGGCCATAATATGATTCATCTCAACATTAGCAGAAACCAATTAAGCCCCATTTGATCTAACAGAGGGAGGATCAGAACTCATTTCCGGACTCAACGTTGAATATGCAGCAGGCCCCTTTGCCCTCTTTTTCCTAGTGGAATATGCTAATATCGTCATAATAAATATTCTCACAACAATCTTACCCTTCAGAGCATTTCACAACCCATACATACCAGAACTATATACCATTAACTTTACCGTCAAAACCCTATTCCTAACATTCTCCTTCCTATGAATTCGAGCATCCTACCCACGATTCTGATATGACCCACTCATACATCTTCTATGAAAAAATTTCCTACCCCTAACCCCTATGCACATGACATGTATCTTTGCCCATCATCACAGCAAGTATTCCACCCCAAACATAAGAAAGAAATATGTCTGATAAAAGAGTTACTTTGATAGAGTAAATAATAGAGGTTTAAATCCTCTTATTTCTAGAATTAATGGGACTCAAACCTAATCCCAAGAATTCAAAAATCTTGCTACCTTATTACACCATATTCTACAGTAAGATCAGCTAAATAAGCTATTGGGGTATGGGCCCAGTTGGAAGCTGCTGGTCACCATTCACTACAGGACCTAGGCCCTCTAGAAGTTGCAAGCACTGTAAGAGCTTGATTCTGGAGAAACTACCTATGTTGCAGGAAGCCGGCACTGGAGTTGTATGCACCTAGGAGCCTGGTGAGCAAACAACTGGACCACATACAAAACTTTCTCTTCCTGCAATTAACTCCTGAAGCACCTCTACAGACCCATCTTAACATTAAGCCAGCTGGAGAAGGAAAAACAAGGGACCCGATCCATTTCACAGAGTAGGCCAAAGGGTAGATTTGAAGCTGAGAAGGAATAAATTGGTAACTAACATAGGTGATGTCAGCTTACGTCATCCATTATAAAAATCCACATTTACCTAGTGGCTTTATCATCTGCTGAGGCCAAATCGCCTAGGTCCTTTATTTCAGAAGGAGTTGCCTTAACTTTAACTCCTCTCAATCTAAACATGATCCTTATTATTCTTTTATTTATATAGTACATAGTTATTATATTTTCTGACATATATACCCATATTCTTTGTTTGCCATTGCTTCCCAAATGACACTCTTTGACTCTTGTTTAGAATTCTGTTTATTGGCAGAAAATCAACTAGGAAACAATGGCTTAGAATTACACACTGGACCAGATGAACTTCACAGATATATTCAGAACATTTCCTCCTAAAGCAGCAGAATACACATTCTTTTCAAGTTCACATGGAACATTCTCCAGAATAGATCACATACTGGGTCACAAATCAGCCTTCAACAAGTACAAAAAGATTGAGATCATACCATGCATATTTTCAGGACACAACAGTATGAAACTTGAAGTCAACCACAAGAAAATATTTGGAAAGACCACAAATACATGGAGTTTAAAGAACATCCTACTAAAAAATGAATGGCGAAGCGGGGAGTGGGTGTGTGTGTGGAGGAATCCCCGGATGACACGGTTGGTTGAGCATCTGACTTTGACTCAGGTCATGATCTCAAAGTTTGTGAGTTCAAGCCCCACATTGGGCCCACTGCTGTCAGTGCAGAGCCTGCTTCAGATCCTCTGTCCCTCTCTCTCTGCCCCTCCCCCACTTGTGCTCTCTCAAAACTAAATTAAAAAATTTTTTTAATGTTTATTTTTGAAGGAGAAAGAGACAGAGTGTGAGTGGGGGAGGGGCAGAGAGAGGCAGACACAGAATGTGAACCAGTCTTCAGGCTCTGAGCCGTTAGCAAAAGAGCCTGTCATGGGGCTCAAACTCATGAGCTGTGAGATCATGACCTGAGCCAAATTAAATTCTTAACTTATTGAACCACCAAAAAAAAAAAAAAAAAAAAAAAAAAAAAAAAAAAAAAAAAAAAAGAATGCATTAACCAGGAAATTAAAGAAGAAATGTAAAAGGACAGGGAAGCAAATGCAAACACGACACTCCAACACCTTTGGGATGCAGCAAAGGCAGTCCTCAGAGATAAGTTGATTGCAATATAGGCCTAAATCAAGAAGCAAGAAAAGTCTCAAATACATAACCTAACTTTATGCCTAAAGGAGCTAGAAAAGGAACAGCAAATAAAGCCTAAAGCCAGCAGAAGAATGAAAATAGTACTGATTAAAGCAGAAATAAATGATGTAGAAACAAAAAAATTGTATAACAGATCAATGAAACTAAGAGCTGGTTCTTTGAAAGAATTAATATAATTGATAATTTCCTAGCCAGACTTACTGAAAAGAAAAGAAAGGACCCAAATAAATAAAAATCACAAATGAAAGAGGAGAGATCACAACCAACACTACACAAATATAAACAATTAGAAGGGAATACTATGAAAAATTATATGCCAACAAACTGGGCAATCTGGAAGACATGGACAAATACCTAGAAACTCACACACTACCAAAACTGAAACAGGAAGAAATAGAAAATGTGAGCAGTCCCATAACCAGCAAAGAAATTGAATTGGTAATCAAAACCTCCCAACAAACAAAAGTCCAGGGCCAGATCGATTCCCAGGATAAATCTACCCGGCGTTTAAAAAAAAATTTTTTTTTTAACGTTTATTTATTTTTGAGACAGAGAGAGACAGAGCATGAACAGGGGAGGGTCAGAGAGAGGGAGACACAGAATCCAAAACAGGCTGCAGGCTCTGAGCTGTCAGCACAGAGCCCGACGCGGGGCTCAAACTCACGAGCCGTGAGATCATGACCTGAGCCGAAGTCGGCCGCTTAACCGACTGAGCCACCCAGGTGCCCCTACCCGGCATTTAAAGAAGAGTTAATACCTATTCTTCTCAAGCTGTTCCAAAAAATAGAAACGGAAGGAAAACCTGCAAATTCTTTCTATGAGGCCAGTGTTACCTTGATTTCGAAACCAGACCAAGGCTCCACCAAAAAGGAGAATTACAAGGCAATATTCCTGATGAAACTGGATGCAAAATTCTCAACAAGATACTAGCAAATCAAATCTAGAGTATATTAAAAGAATTACTCACCATGATCAAGTGGGATTTATTGCAGTGGGCTGCAAGGGTGGTTCAATATTCATAAATCAATCAACATGATACCCCAAATTAATAAAAGGATAAGAACCATATGATGCTATCAATTGGTGCAAGAAAAGCAATTGACAAAAATATAACATCCATTCTCAATAAATACCGTCAACAAAAGTAGGGAGAGATGGAACATACCTAAACATCATAAAGGCCATATACGAAAGACCCACAGTTGGTATTATCCTCAAGGAAGACAAACCGAGAGCCTTTCCCCTACAGTCAGGAACAAGACAGGGATGTCCACTCTCACCATTACCATTTAACATAGTACTGGAAGTCTTAGCCTCAGCAATCAGACAACAAAAAGAAATAAAAGACATCCAAATTGACAAGGAAGAAGTAAAACATTCACTATTTGCAGATGACATGATACTCTATGTAGAAAACCCAAAAGGCTCCACCAAAAAACCGCTAGACTGATACATAAATTCAGCAAAGTCACAGGATATAAAATGAACTTACAGAAATCTGTTGTATTTCTATATACCAATAATGAAAAAGAAATCAAGGAATCCATCCCATTTGCAGTTGTACCCAAAACAATAAGATATTTAGGAATAAACCCAACCAAAGAAGAAAAAGTTCTGTACTCTGAAAACTATAGAACACTTCTGAACACTTATGAAAGAAATTGAAAAGGGCACAAAGAAATGGAAAAACATTCCGTTCTCATGGATTGAAGGAACAAACATTGTTAAATGTCTATTCTACCCAAAGCAATGTATACATTTAATGCAATCCCTATCAAAACACCAACAGCCTTTTTCACAGAGCTAGAACAAGCAATCGTAAAATTCGTATAGACCACAAAAGCCCACAAATAGACAAAGCAATCCTGAAAAAAAAAAAAAGCAAAGCTGAAAGCATCACAATTCCAGACTTCAAGATTTCCTTTAGCCATTGTTTCTACATTTTGTTGTATCTAATTTTTAGAGCATATATTCATGAAATACTATATTCTCTTCCTTATATCCCCAATATATTCTTAGTTCTCCATTGAATTCAATTCTCATTAATCTTTGGGTCAGTTAATGTCATTCCAGCCATTGTGATTGTCCAAAGATCATTCTCTAGTAGATTTGGAAATAAGGGCTCATAGCAACAATATTCCTTGAGTTTTTTCCACAAGTTGTTGACAATTACTCTACATCCTTTAGATCTGAAAATTAAATTTGCTGGCTATAAGATTCCTAGCTGACATTCTTTTCTGTGACTCTCTTAAATCTATTTGTTGTCTATTGGCATAAAGCATTGCTATCAAGAACAGTGACAATAAATTTTTTTTAATATTTTTTTTGACAGAACATAAGCGGGAGAGGGGCAGAGAGGGGAGACAGAAGATCCAAAGCGGGCTTTGCACCAAGGGACTGACAGCAGTGAGCCTGATGTGGGGCTTGAACTGACAAACCGCGAGATCATGACCTGAGCTGTAGTCAGACTCTCAACTGACTGAGCCACAGGTACTCCAATACATTTTAGTTTATCACTTGTACTTTGAATCTCCAAAGAATATTTTCTTTTTCTATTTCTTTTTTTTTTTTTAATTTTTTTCAACGTTTTTTATTTATTTTTGGGACAGAGAGAGACAGAGCATGAACAGGGGAGGGGCAGAGAGAGAGGGAGACACAGAATCGGAAACAGGCTCCAGGCTCTGAGCCATCAGCCCAGAGCCTGATGCGGGGCTCGAACTTTTACGGACCGCGAGATCGTGCCCTGGCTGAAGTCGGACGCTTAACCGACTGCGCCACCCAGGCGCCCCCTATTTCTTAAAAAGTCTAATAATTTGTTTTTTTAAAGTAGGCTCCACAATCAACATAGAGCTTGAACTCATGACCCTAAGATCTAGAGTTGTATGCTCTACTGACTGAGCCAGCCAGGCACTCCCAAAGTCTAATAATTTTGAAAAATATGTTTTAGTATTTGTCATTCAGGGTCAGTTTTCCAAGATATGTAGGTGTCCTTTCAATGTTTTAATTTTGGTATAAAATTTTCTTGCATTATATTTTAAAGTATTTATTCTTTTTCCTTGCTTCGATTTTTTTCTTTGATGACTCTTAAGAGAGATGTTATTATACTATGTATTATATTTTATTGTTTTATAATATTCACATATTATTTATTGTGCTCATATTTATATACATATAAGATCTTCCCTGCCTGTCTTCTATATTTGCTCTTTCTCTTGAAGATTTTTCATTTTTCTTCATTTCTGTTTGATTTTCCCCCTTTACTTCTTTTCCTCTTAAGACATTTTACAGAGCTTCTTCACTTTATGTTTCTTCCAGTTTTTCCTCTGTTTCCGAAGTGATTCTTTTCTGAATTGCTACCTCATTTCTGATGTTTTTCTGGTTCTTATGTTGTTTTTTCAATTCTTTATAGTTTTTAATGTCTTTTAACGAGTTTTAAAATATGAGGGTGTTGTTTCTATCTTGTGTTCCAAGCATAAGTTCCTGATGTCCTTTTATTTTCTTTTGGGAACTTACCTGGTTTCTTAATCTCTATTTAACAAAGTACATTAACTATGTACAAGATTTAACACGGATCTATTTTTGTTTTCTATTTTTACTTTAAATTCGTTGTGTAAACTTTAAGAGGTAGAATTTAATGGTTTTGACAATTTTACAGCTCTCTAGTGCCATCTTCTGTTGTTTTTATGAGAAGTTACGGAGCAGCTTGCTTTCTGAGATATCCTGATCCTGTCTCTGCACTGTAACTTGTTTTGTCTGTATCCTCTTTTTCCTCTGTGTTGTCTATGAACTGCTTAAATCTTCAACATTCCCAGGAGGAGAGATTTAGCCGGTTATTTCTGAGAGTTTATGAGACCATCTCTCTCGGTACCTTTTTATCTTTCGGAAGACACCTGTGCAAAATACTGGCGTTGCAGATTTTATTCTCCAACTGTTTCACGGGGGTTTCCCAATAAATACCTATTAGTAACTGAAGATTTTAGTTCTGTCTGGTCCTCTATTTCTTCCCTGTTTCCTCTTGCACAGATGCAGATACTGTTTATCTCCAACAGTTTTCGGTGGTTTGTTGCTATTTGCTTATGCTTTGGCGTTCATGGCATTGCTGTATCACCTCATTTTGTTGTAGATATTATTCAAGGGTTGTTTCTATTCATTCTAGTTCTGTGTGGGCTTTTTTTAACAGAAAAATATTAATATTAACATTTTCTCTGAACCAATAAAAATATGGTTTTTGCTTTGTTTTTTAAATTCAGGGCTTGAACAGTCTTTGTCATTAAGTCCTTGGCATGCAACATACTTGTCATCTTTTCATGGGATGTCAACAGCTATCAATAGGATATCAGTATTTTCTTTAAACATTTTTCTCGTAACTTTTATTCAATTTTGAGAGACAGAGCCTGAGTGGGGAAGGGGCAGAGAGAGAGAGGGAGACACAGAATCCCAAGCAGGCTCCAGGCTCTGAGCTGTCAGCACAGAGCTTGACGTGGGGTTTGAACTCTTGAACCCGAGATCATGACCTGAGCCGAAGTCAGATGCCTAACCGACTGAGCTACCCAGGTGCCCCGATATCAGTATTTTCAATCCTGCTGGAATTTTTTTTTTTTGAATTTTTGTTAAAGTTTATTTGCTTCTTTTGAGAGAGGGGGAAAGAGAAAGCATCCCAAGCAGGCTCTGCAGTGTCAGCACAGAGCCCAACACAGGGCTCAAACTCATGAATCGATTAGACCATGACTGATCGGAAACTGAAAGTCAGACACTTAACCAACTGAGCTGCCCAAGTGCCCCGTTAGGATTGTTTTGATCCAACTAGATTAGAATACACATAGGATGGGGCGCCTAGGTGCCTCAGTCAGTTAAGCGTCTGACTTCAGCTCAGGTCATGATCTCACAGCTTGTGAGTTCGAGCCCCACATCGGGCTTTGTGCTGACAGCTTGGAGCCTGGAACCTGCTTCAGATTCTGTGTCTTCCTCTCTCTCTCTGCCCCTCCCCTGCTCACACTCTGTCTCTCTCCCAAAAAATAAATAAACATTTAAAAACATTAAAAAAAATACACAAGGGATTACACCTAAAACTGTCAAAATTTATTAAAAGCTCATGGCAACAACATTTAAATTGGAATATCTTATTTCCTTTGATTTAGATATCCCTGCTTTGTGACTCTATCTTACAATAATAAAATCATCAGTATCAAGAAACATATATACAAAGATATAAAAACAGTATCACTTTTAGTGTAAAAAGGTGGGGGAAAAAAACCCAGTATGGGGAATAGATTATCTGTAGAACATTTACACTATGGATTGATTATGCAGCTATTAAAATGAATTAGAGTCATGTTAATTCACCTGAGGAATATCCATAATCTATTCTGTTTAGGGATACTTTGCAAAGTTTGGAAGCAACAAAAGAAGATTACATGATTTAATATCCTGTCATAGCACTTTCTAGTTCTTCTGGAAATGTAACTTGACTTACTGTTTACAAATGAATAGGGCCCAGATATTTTACAACATTGCAAAGTTAGAGGCTAACTTGTAGAACAGTAGTAAGATGTGTCATATGGACTGAATTGTGTCCCTATATCAAATTCATACGTTGAAACCCTAACACCTAATGTGACTGCATTTGGAGATAGGACCTATAAGGAGGTAATAAAGGTTAGGTGAAATTGGGTAGGGGCTTAGTCCAATAGAACTGGTGTCTTTACAAGAGAAAAGACATGAGAGCGTCCCCCACACTGCGTGCACAGAGAACAGATACTATGAGGACAGAGTGAGAAGGTGGCTGTCTGCAAGCTGGGAGGAGAGACCTCATCAGGCACCAATCCTACTGGCATTTTGATCTTTGACTTCTAACCTCCAGACTATAAAAAAATAGATTTCTGTTGTTTAAGCCACCCTGTCTGTGGTATTCTGTTTTGCTAGCCTGAGCTGAATAATAACACAATGTGATTATTGTTTTCTGTTTACTGAAGACTATAATCCCCAAGGTTATTATTTTATTTTGCTATAAGATATTGATTTTATACAATTGACCCTTGAACAACACAAATTGAACTGCACAGGTCCACTTATATGCAGGTTTTTTAATATACTCTATAGTACTATAAATATATTTTCTTTTCCTATGATTTTCTTAATAACATTTTCTTTTCTCTAGCTTACTTTATTATAAATAAGGATACAGTATATAAGACATGTATAAAATGTGTATTAATTGACTGTTTATATTATCAGCAAGTGTCCCAGTTGACAGTAGGCTATTAGCAGTTCAGTTTTGAGGGGGTCAAAAATCACACATGGATTTTTCAATCGTGTAGGAAGTTGGCACCCTTAACCCCCACGGTGGTCAAGAGCCAACTGTGGAGCACCTGGTTAGCATCCAACTCTTGGATGGCTTAGTTGGTTAAGCATCCAACTCGTGGTATCAGCTCAGGTCGTGATTTCATAGTTCGGGAGTTCGTGCCCTGCATCGGGCTCTGTGCTGACGGTCAGAGCCTGCTTGGGACTCTCTTCCTTTCTCTGCCATGCCCCTGCTTGCATCATGTGCTGTTTCTCTTTCTCTCTTTATCTCCCTAAATAAACTTTTTTTAAAAAGCCAGCTGTATTTAATCTAGCAATTATCTTACAGCATTCCTTTTATCATCGTTGATACAAATCCAGGTTTCTCACATTTGAAGTGAACCAGAGTTCTCATTCTGCTGGTTTTCACATTAATGATTCAAATACATTTTTGACATGTGCTCAGTACTACCTATATGAAAATTTTGTTTTCACTAATTTGAGATATAGGTGGTTTTATTCCCTTTTTAGAAAATGATGGTAAAATATATTTAACTTAAAACTTGCCCTTTTCGGGGCTCCTGGGTGGCTTAGTCAGTTAAGCGTCCAACTGGCTCAGGTCATGATCTCACAGCTCGTGAGTTCAAGCCCCACCTCGGGCTCTGTGCTGACAGCTCAGGGCCTGGAGCCTGCTTCAGATTCTGTGTCTCCCCTCTCTCTGCCCCTCCCATGCTCGTGCTCTGTCTTCCTGTCTCTCAATATAAATAAATGTTAAAAAAAATTTGTTTTAATAGACTTTATTTTTTAGAGCGGTTTTAGGTTCACAGCAAAACTGAGTGGAAATTACACACATTTCTCATACGTTTCCAGCCCCAACACATACACACATACATATGTGTGCATACATGCACACATACACAGTCTTGGGCACTATCAACAACACGAACCAAAGTGGAGTATTTGTTACAGTCAATCAACAAGCCTACATTGCTGACGCATCCTCATCACCCAAAGTTCATAGTTTATCCCATTAGGGTTGACTCTTGATGTTGCACGTTCTGTGGGTTTCCATATTTGCATAAAGACATGCACATACCACACAGAATCGCACAGAATAGTTTCACTGTCCCCAAAATCTTCCCGTTCACCTCTCCCTTCTCCAATCCCCTGGCAACTATTTTTTTACTTTTTCTACCTTCATGGTTTTGTCTTTTCCAGGATGTCATATAGTTGGGATCATAAAACATGTCATTTTCCAGATTCATTTATTTCACTTAGCAATATACACTTAAAGTTGCTCTGTCTTTTCATGGCTTCATAGCTCATTTGTTTTTAGCACTGAATAACATTCCATAGTTTGGATGTAGCACAGTTTATTTATCATCTACTGAGGGAGAAGGTTCCAACTTTTGGCAATTATGAATAAAGCTGCTATAAATATCAGTGTGCAACTTTTTGTGTGGTTGTAAGTTTTCAACTCGTTTGGTCAAATACCACGGAGGGTGATTGTTGGATCCAATGATAAGAGTATGTTTAGTTCTGGGCACCTGGCTGGCTTAGTTGGTGGAGTGGTGTGTAACTCTTGATCTCAGTATTGTGAGTTCAAGCCCAACGTTGGGTGTAGAGATTACTTAAAAATAAAATCTAAAAAAAAAAGAGAGAGAGAGAGAGAGAGAGAATATATTTAATTATGTAAGAAAAGTTTGTGTCCTCCCAAAATTCTTATGTTGAAATCCCAAACCCCAATGCAATAATATTAGGAGATAGTGCCTTTGGAAGGTCAAGTGCTCTTGAATGGGATTAGTGTCCTTATAAAAGAGACCCGAGAGAACCCTCTCACCCCTTCTGCCACGTAAGGACACAGTGAGAAGATTGCTGGCTATAAAACAGGAAAGGCCCTCACCAGACACCGTATCTGACAATACCTTGAGCTTGGATTTCTCAGCCTCAAGAACTGTGAGAAAAAAATTTCTGTGTTTACAAGCCACCCAGTCTATTTTATTCTGTTGTGATAGCCTGAAAAAGACTAAGACAATTGCCAAACTGTCTTCCAACATGGCTGTACCATTTTGCATTCCTACAAGCAATGAATAAGAATTTCTGGTGCTTCACATCCTCACCAGAATTTGGTGCTATCAGGTTTTTGAATTTTGACCATTCTAAAAGATGTCATTGCTGTTTTAATTTGCAATTCCCAAATGACATAGGATGTTTAGATGATGGTGAGCACCTTCTCAAATGCTTAATTGCCACCTGTACGTTTTCTTCAGTAAGGTATTTTTTCAGGGGTTAAATTGGTTTGTTAATTTTTTAATTTAAAGAGTTCTTTGTATATTTTGGATAACAGTCCTTTACAAGGTATGCCTTTTGCAAATATTTTCACCAAGTCTGTGTCTTGTCTTCTCATTCTCTTGAACACCGTGTGTAGTTTTAAGGTGGATATGGATAGAATAAAAAAGTATGTCACTATTACCACCAGTTATTCAAAAGTCCTTCTGAAGTTTTCTTAAAGTTAATTTTTACTTACACATTAAATATATGAATATATTCTATTCGTCAAAAAAAGCTTTAAAACAAAAAGATGAAGTGCCTTTGATCACCCCTCTAATCCCTACCCTCTATTTATGTATTTTTTTCTATAACACCGAGTTATCTCCTGTGCATTAACATACATGTATATGTACCTATATGAAACATTTAGTACATACATGCTTCTTTCGGACATCACTGTTTCTTTTGGACATTAACTGCTAATTCCGACTTTGTAATATTCTGCATCTTGTTTTTATCCTTTTACCATCGAGGTTTTTATTCCCCCTGAGAGTAACGTAGATCTGCTCCATTTATCTAAAATCCCCAACATACCCACTTTAGTACATCACCACCGTTGTCCTGCTGGGTAAAGCCACATTTATCTCTCAGCCCGTCTCTATTCTTGCTCCCTTACAGTTTTCTACAAAACAGCCTGAATTATAAATAAATAAGTAGTATATTTTTAAAATCAGGTTTTGTAATCTAAAGACTCAGAACATAGAAATAGCTTTTCATTGCTCTTAAAATTAAATCCAAAGTTTCTTCAATAGAATGTAAATACTCTGAAGGCAGGAAGTTTTAATTTCTATTTCTATTTATTATATTTTTGTTGTGGTAAAATATATATAAGACTTACCATTTGAATCACTTTTATGTGCACACTTCAGTTGTATTGAGTAGATCCACATTATCACTACATTACCGCTGGATTGTACATCCAAAACCATTACCAATATCTACCTCCAGAACTTTTTCTTCATCCAAAGAGAAACTACACCTATCAAGCAATAACTCTCCTCCACCAATAACCACCTCCAGCTCCTGGTAACCACTATTCTACTTTATGTCTCTAAGTTGGAAGGCAGGATTTTTTTTTAATTAGTTGACAAACATTTATAAACCATAATGAGAATTACTGCTATTGTAGGACACTCTCGAACAATCACAAGTGTGCATTCCAGGACAGCTACCCATTGGTAGTGCAGTTGTTGTTCAGAATTTTGTAGTCTCCAAACCACTGAAAAGTAGCACTTGATTTGCCTGTGAAGTTATCCATTCTGAAAGACACAATTAGTAGTCTCCACCTTTTGAAATGTGGACCATAATATGTCAGTGTAAATATGATGCTCCATATAATCAGCAGTCTGCTTCTGAAGCTCTAAGACTTGGACCATGTGGAGATTGCACTTTGTATTACTTTCTCTGTTGTACTTGTTGGTTACAAACAGCATCACAGTAGTTTTTGTTGCTGACACCTTGACACTCATAAAAGTTTTCTTCCTTGCTTTATAAATGAGACCACCAGATCACCAGAATGGCCAGCAGGAGCCGTGTGGCCTGCCATGGTCTTGCCATGGTCCCTAAGCTGGGGAGGAACAGGAAGAGTCCCCTTCTTGCTCTCCAAGGGGAAAAGAAAGGCTGAAATTTTTATGTTTTGTGTATTAGAATAACCCAAGCCCCTAGAAAAGCTTAGCACATTCAGTAAATTGAGTGACTTTAACAGGAAAACACTACAATCATTTCAATAGATTTAAAGTAAGTATTTTTAAAAGTTCACTGTATTGCCATAATTTTTTAAATCCCATCAATTTGTAATAAAAAGGAAGTTTCTAATTTCTGAAACCAATAAGCTATTATAGCAAGGTGGCAGGATACAAGGTTAATATACAAATGTCAGTTGATTTCCTATATGTTAGCAATGAGCAAGTGGAATTTGAAATTAAAAACATAACACCATCTACATTAGCACAACCCCAAAATAAATACCTCTGTATAAATCTAACAGAATATGTACAAGATCTGCATGAGGAAAACTACAAATCTCTGATGAATAAAATCAAAGAAGAAGGAAATAAATGGAGAGATATTCAATGTTCATGAATAGGAAGACTCATATTGTCACGATGCCAATTTTTCCCAATGTGATCTATAGACTCAATGTAATCCCAATAAAAATCCTAGCAAGTTATTTTGTATATATAAGCAAACTGATTCTTTTTTTAAAAAGTTTATTTATTTTGAGATAGAGAGAGAGTGTGAGTGGGAGAGAGGAGAGAGACAGGGAGAGAGAGAGAGAGAGAGAGAGAGACAATCCCAAGCAGGCTCTGCACTGTCAGTGTAGATTCCAACACAGCCGACAAAGGGTTCAAACTCATGAACTGTAAGATTATGACCTGAGCCAAAATTAAGAGTCAGACACTTAAACATCTGAGCCACCCAGGCACCCCATGAACAAACTGATTATTAAGTTTATACGGAAAGGCAAAAAGACCCCAAATAGCCAACACAATACTGAAAGAGAACAAAGTTGGATTGATATTAAACTTCAACACTTACAAAACCACAGTAATCTGAACAATGTGGTATTAGCAACAAAATAGAGAAAGAGATCAATGGAACAGAATATAGAGCCCAGAAATCGACCTTCATGAATAGGGGTGCCTGGCTGGCTCAGTTGGTAGAGCACATGACTCTTGATCTTGAGGTTGTAAGTTTGAGCCCCATGTTGGATGTAGAGATTACTTAAAAATAAAATCTTAAAAGAAAAAAAAAAGAAATTGACCTTGATGAATATAGATCAACTAACTTTTGACAAAGAGCAAAAGTAGTGCAATGGAGTAATACTGTCTTTTCAACAAATGATTCTGAAACAACTAGGCATCCACATACAAAAAAATAAATAAATAAGAATAAAAGAAGCTATCCACACACCTCACACACTTCACAAAAATTAACTCAAAATGGATCACAGACCTAAATGTAAAATGCAAAATTATAGAACTCCAAGAAGATAATGTAGCAGAAAAACTAGATACCTTGGGTACAGAGATGACATTTTAGATATAATACAAAAGGCACAATCTAGGAAAAAAATAATAAATAAAATTAATTCTATTAAAATTAAAATCTTTTGCTCTGGGAGAGGAAATGTCAAGAGAATGAGAAGAGTACCCAGATTGGGAGAAAATATTTGCAAAAGGTTTGCCTGATAAAGGAATGTTGTCCAAAGCAGACAAAGGATTCTTAAAACACAACAATAAGAAAACACACAACCTGATTAAAAAAGTGGGCAAAGGTCTTAACAAACCCTTCACCAAACAAGATATGTAGGTGGAAAATAACCATATGAAAAGATGTTCCACATCATATGTCATTATGGAAATGCAAATAAAACCAGTGGGATATCACTACACACCTATTAGAACGGCCAAAATCTGGAACACTGACAATATTGAATCTGGCAAGAGTGGGTAGCTGTAGGACCTCCCACTCATTGTTTTGGAAGACAGTTTGGCAGCTTCTTACAAAATTAAACACGCTCTTACCATAAGATTCAGCAACCATGCGCTTTGATATTTACCCAAGTGATTTGAGAACTTATGTTCACACAAAAACCTACATACAGATATTTATAGTAGCTTCATTCATAATTGCCAAACTAGGAAACAGCCAAGATGTCCTATGGTCGGTAAGTGAGTAAATAAAACTTTGGTACATACAGACAATGGAAAATTATTCTGTGCTAAAAATAAATGAAGTAGAAAGCCATGAAAGGACATGGGGGAAACTTAAAGCATATTACAAAGTCAAAGAAGCCAATCTGAGAAGATTATATACTGTATGATTCTAAATATGTGACATTTTGGAAAAGGCAGAACTGTGGAGACAGTAAAAAGATCCGTAGTTGCCAGAGTCAGGTGGGAGAGGGATGAATATTAGCCTGAGCACAGCGTTTCAGGGCAGTGAAAATCCTCTGTATGATACTATAATTATACATTTTTCCAAACCCATAGAATACGCAAAGCAAGGGTGAACCCTAAGGTAAACTACAGATCTGAGGTAATAATAATGTGTCAATATAGGTCCATCAATTGTAATAAATGTACCACTCCAGTTGGAGATGTTGATAGGGGATGATATGTATGTGAGGGGACAGAGGTGTATGGGAAATCTCTGTCCCCCTCCTAATTTTGCTGTGGATCTAAAACTGAAAAAATAAAGGTTTAAAAAGAAGAAAGTTTCTTAATGTAATAAAGGGTTTATTGTTCAGGGTTTAATGAAGGTAACAGGTACCCTTCTGGGAATTGTAGTCATGAAAAGATTCTGCTGCACATCTATTTGCTTCTTAGCATCCATTTTCCACTTTTTTCCCATCTTATTCCATGACCTGGGTAGGTGAACTTATATGGAATGCATCACACAGGCTCCCATGCCCTCTAACCTGCAATCGAGTTTCAAAGGAAATTGGAGGGAAGAAAAATGTTGCCAGATAAAATGTCTGGTTAAATTTGAATTTCTGATACATAACAATCTGTTTTTTAGTATAACTGTGACCCAGGCAAAATTTGGGACACACCTTAGCTAAAGTATCATTTGTTGTTTAACTTGAAACTAAAACTAACAAGGCTTTTTTGTATTTTTTATTTGCTAAATCCGACAACCCTACGGAGAAAGAAAAGTGAAGTGGGAATATCTCTGTAGGGTCACTGTGTGTGGCTGTGTCCCTTATCACAGTACTACCATTTGAACTTCTCCATTCACCCTTCTTTCTTAGGGTTCTAGTAATGCAACCGAGCTAATGTGAATTCACTCTCTGGTGAGTCACAGACAACTCCATGTGGAGTCATCACACAAAGTAAATTTATTTGCAGCCAATGAGGTCACAGGGAACAACTTCCAAAACCATGACTCCTTGAGCAATGGAGAATGGCTTCCTTTTTTAAAAAAAAGTTTTAAATTTATTTATTTATTCATTTATTTATTTGTTTATTTATTTTCAAAAGAAGAGAGAGTTTTTTTAAATTCCTTTTTTTTTTTTTACATTTATTGATTTTCGAGAGACAGAGTGAGACAGAGCACAAGCAGGGAGGGGCAGAGAGAGAAGGATACACAGAATCTGAAGCAGGCTCCAGGCTCTGAGCAGGCATTCAGCACAGAGCCTGATGCAGAACTCAAACCCACTTAACTGTAAGATCATGACCTGAGCCAAAGTCGGTCACTTAACCGACTGAGCCACCCAGGAGCCCCTTAAATTGGTTTTTGAGAGACAGACAGCATGACCAGGGGAGGGGCAGAGAGAAAGTGAGACAGAGAATCCCAAACAAGCTCCATGCTGTCAGTGCAGAGCCTGCCATGGGGCTTGAACTCATGAACTGGTGAGATCATGACATGGGCTGAAATCAAGAGTGGAATGCTTGACTGACTGAGCCACCCAGACATCCCAAATAACTTTCTTTTATGTAGGGTTAGGACGAATATTTAGACAGAAAAGCCTTGTAATCACATGTAGAGGCAGACATAAGGTCACACGTGCACCTTAAAGAAACATGCCTATGAATACATAGCATGTTACGTAAGTGAGGCCTGTGCTTCCCCTTGGGTGGAGTGTAATGCCCCCAATTTCGAATCCAAGAGACCACCAAGGAGCCGATACCGATGCAAACGCACGAGGGCTTATTTGCAAGCTCGAGCTTGGGCCCAAGTATATCCCACACAGTGGAGCCGGGACTTGTACCCCTAGGTTAGGAGGGGTAGCAGTTTTATAGGGGCCAGTGGCCAATGAGATTGTAACACACACAGAAAGTTGCATAGTCATGTCAGTCCACACGCAGGTGGCCAATTGAATTACAACTTACCCTATAGTAACTGTTTGAACTAGCCTATCATTCTGGTCAGAACTGGCGCGCAAGTTTGGCGGGCAAAAGGCGGGGTTTACATCTTTGGCGGTTAGGGGTTCTGCATTCCTATATGAGCCGGTTTCCAGTAAGGGTGTGCTCAGCGGCTTGACTAGGGTGGGGGAGTGTCTTAAGCAATAAGTAGGTCATGTGGGGGTTATACACGAGATGGTGGGTGTAGCACAAAATGGAGTTAGTCTTGCTCTGCTTGTCCAGGGGTAGGAGATTTTTGTTAAATTCCTTGGGTCCCACAGGAGATGTTAGTGTTAGAACGAGGTAGAGATTATGGTTGGTTATTCCAGAGGTTACTGAGGTCCATCTGCGCAGGCACGAGTTAGGGGTTAAGCTCAAACTGTTCTGGGTAGTCTGCGCCCCTGGAGTTCTTCCTTGGGGCAGTCAGTATTGCTTGAGGGGTCGTTTCAGTTTCTATCATGCCATGCCATGTCTGTAGGGTCCTCTGCCTCAGTTAAGAGATGAGCTGGAAGGAAGAGCTGAAGGAAAAATGTAAGACAAATGTTGGTGAGTACAAACAGGTGGGCAGTAAAGGTCAGGTCTTGGGGTCGAGCTGGTGACAGCGACTACCCCTTCCACTAGCTTCTTCAGGGCACACGTAGTGCCTAGCTCTATTTATTATACGATCCTTCCTGGTTTTCTTTTACCTTGTAGTTTTTCTTCATCTTTTGCTTTTTATTTTTATTTTAAGTTTATTTACTTAGAGAGAGTGTATGCACGTGGGAACGCACACGAGCAGGGGAGGGGCGGAGAGAAGGCAAGACGGAAGCCCAAGCTGGCTCTGTGCCATTGGGGCACAGCCTGATGTGGGGCTCCAACTCGTGAACTGTGAGATCATGACCTGAGTTGAGATCAAGGGTCCGATACTTAATGGTTTGTGCCACCCAGGCACCCCTCTCTTCATCTTTTAAAATATTACCTTTATAAAACATCCTCCAGTTACTGAATTTCAATGTTCCATGTTTCTTATCAGAACTGTCACTGATACAGGATTCAGTACAAGGAATTAGATGCTTTTCACATGATCAGAAGTGTTTGGGGGGGGGTGGAAGCTAGGGTGTGATGATTTAATGTATCGACGTTGCGGCCATAGGGTGCCCAGACATTTGGCTAAACATTATTCTGAATGCATCTTTAAGGGTGTTTCTAGATAAGATTGATATTTTGTTAATTAATTAATTAAGAGACACAGAGAGAGAGGGAGAGAGAGAATCCCAAGCAGACTCTGCACAGCTAGCATGGAGCCTGACTCGGGGCTCAGACTCACAAACCATGAGATCGTGACCTGAGCCCAAATCAAGGGTCAGTCGCTTAACCAACTGAACCACCCAGGTGCCCTGAGGTTGATATTTGAAACCGTAGACTGAGTAAAGCAGGCTGCCCTCCTCAGTTGGGTGGGTCCCATGCCATCCACTGAAGGCCTGAATAGAATAAAAAGGCTGCGAGTAAGGGAGAATCTTCAGGCTGGGATATTGGTCTTCACCGGTCTGTGGACTAGGACTCTGGTTGGATCTCGCGTGATGGGCTCTTCCTGTTCTCCGGCTCTAGGGTTTGGGCTAGACTCACACCATGGTCTCTTCTGCTTCTTAGGCCTTCAGACTTGGCCTTAAACTATGTTCTGGGGTCTCCTGCGTCGCCAGCTTGCCTCCTGCAGATCTTGGAACTTTTCCGCCTTGTTAAAATGAAACAACAGGTCCAGGTCCAAAGAGGAGTCATTTTTGCTAAGCCCCACAAGGTTTAAGACTTACATTTTCAGGTTCTCCCAGGAGTGGAGTTTTAAAACATTTTTTTTATGTTTATTTTTGAAAGAGAGAGACACAGTGCGAGCGGGAAGGGGTAGAGAGAGAGGGAGACAGAGAATCCAAAGCAGGCTCCGGGCTCTGAGCTGTCAGCACAGAGCCCGACATGGAGCTCAAACCCACAGACTATGAGATCATGACCTGAGCCGAAGTCGGATGCCCAACCAACCGAGCCACCCAGGCGCCCCAGGGGTGGAGTTTTAAACCCATCAACCTGGAAGGTACTGATAGCATTAGTGAGGTAATCTGCATGACAAGACTCCCTGTTTTTCCCCCTAAAAGAAGGTAACCCTGCCCGAAACAATCTTTTCTTTTGCTAATTAATCTCCTTATCTCAGCCTGTTTCTGCCTATAAAATCCTGTCATTTTGTACATCTCCTTGGAGTTACCTTAGATTTGCTGGATGGGATGCTGCCCAATTTATGAGTCTTTGAATAAAACCTATTAGATCTTTAACTTTTCTTTGAATTTTGTTTATTTAAACAGCCCTCACAGTTTCATAAGCCAATTCCTTAAAATCTTTCTCTTCATATGTTCCATTGCTTTTGTTTCTCCAGAGAACCTTGACTAATACAGATTTTGGTACGAAGAATGGTTCTAGAGGAACAGAATGTTAAGGGGGAGTTTTCTTTTTCCTTTTTTAATGTTTATTTGAAAGAAAGAGAGACAGAGCGTGAACAGGGGAGGGACAGGGAGAGAGGGAGACACAGAATCTGAAGCAGGCTCCAGGCTCTGAGGTGTCAGCACAGAGTGGGACGCAGGGCTTGAACTCATGAACTGTGAGATCATGACCTGAGCCAAAGTCAGACACTTAACTGACTGAGCCACCCAGGTGCCCCAAGGGAGAGTTTTCTAAATTGGTTCTGGGTTTTCTGAAAATGGCTCTCTTATCTAATTAGATATAAAGATGCTAATCACTAAAAAGAGCTTACTAACAGTTCACGGTGCGATCTGCCAATACAGATACACAAAATATCTCCATTGGATACTGTAACTAATCAATTGCTTATGAGAAGCAAGGAGGTAGGTGACTGTGTGTATGATATCTTTGAGAATTTTTGAAAAACCAATGAGTACAATGAGATTTGACTCGTTGCTCCTAATGTCACTGGACAAAGTAGTGCAGGAAGAGGATGAGTTCAGGGATTCACATCCCTACCTCAAGAGCTGTATAATAACCTGAAGACTCCTACACATGCCCTGAAGGAGACCCTTGTCTCTTGTAGCCACAGGGGTGAGATTACTGAAATGTACAATCTCATCCTGTGACTGGATGAACTACAATACAAGTCGAACCTCCAGCCTTGCAGCGTGTCTGCTGTTAAAGCAAGGTCACCGCTCGGGAAGAACAGGATACTGCAGGTTGGAATAAGGATGTGTGGGAAGACCTGATGAAGGCAGGGACAGGACGATGAGTCTTTTTCGACCCACGGAGACCTCACACACCCAGGGGATGAAGGCTCCTCACCCACAGTGGAATTGGACTCTTCACTCCTTGTCAGAGAGAATTAAACCTGCATTGCCTGCGGAAACTGTAGCGGCTTCCCCGGAGACAGCTGCCGTGTAAGCCAGGGCTGCTTCTCAGGACCCACCCCCAAGGCCACTCTTTGCTTCTAGACCCGTAACTGGACTCAAGTTCCAGCACCTGGGGAGGTACAAAGCATGACTCCTGAGGAGGTGCACTGCACTCTAAAAGAACTCCCTGAGTTTTCTCATTTAAATAGACAGAAATCCGGGGGAAAGTGTGAGAATGGATACTAAGCGTGTGGGAAAATTGTGGAAAGAACATCAGGTTGGATCAGGCTTAATTTATTGATGTAGGCTCTAAGCAGAGATTCTGCACTTAACGTTGCAGCTTGGGGAGTTAGAAAAGGCTCTGTTTCGTGGCTCGGCTCAAACATGGGCCCAAAGGTGATCTCTAGTGAGTGAGTTGGAAATACCAGCTCTGCCTTAGTTTAATGTAAAGGAGGGGATTCGAAGGCTTGGGGAGATCAGAATGTCCATCGGCAGGTGAATGGATAAAGAAGATGTGGTGTGTATATATATATATATATATACACACACACACACACACACACAATGGAGTATTACTCAGCAATCAAGGAGAATGAAATCTTGCCATTTGCAACGATGTGGATGGAACTGGAGGGTATTATGCTAAGTGAAATTAGTCAGAGAAAGACAAAAATCATATGACTTCACTCATATGAGGACTTTAAGAGACAAAACAGATGAACATAAGGGAAGGGAAACAAAAATAATATAAAAACAGGGAGGGGGACAAAACAGAAGAGACTCATAAATATGGAGAACAAACAGAGGGTCACTGGAGGGGTGGTGAGAGGGGGGATGGGTTAAATGGGGCACTAAGGAATCTACTCCTGAAATCATTGTTGCACCATATGCTAACTGAAAGGGCGGGCCTACGCCAGCCGACTCCATCTTGTTCTGTGTCCTTCACCTTGACCACACCTCCTCCCCTTGAGTAACCCCCCTTCACCTGCCTAACAGTACTTGGACCCTTCCCCAGGACCCTTCCCCAGCCAATCGGCTGAGGCCACAGCCATTACCTCACCAACTGCCCCTAGGCCCCAATAAAACCTTTGTCCTTTTGAAACTCGCTCTCTTAAAAATGCATTTTAAATTCATATATAATCTCAAGGGACCCCAAATAGCCATTACAATAGAAAAAGAAGAAAACTAGGGCATTCACACTTAATTGTTTTTAAAACTCACTTAAGATGAAAATAATTAAAACAGTGTGGTACTGACATACAGACATAAACAAATGAAATAAAGTGGACAGCCCAAAAATAAACCCTTTCTTACATTGTCAAATGATTTATAAGGGTGCCAAGATGATCCCAGTAATTTTTATTTTATTTTATTTGTTATTTTAGAGAGAGACAGAGAGAGACAGAGAGAGAGAGAGAGAGAGAGAGAGAGAGAGAATCTTAAGCAGGCTCCATGCTCAGTGCAGAGCCTGATGAGGGGTTCGATCTCGAAACCCTGGGATCATTACCTAAGCCGAAATCAAGAGTTGGATGCTCAACCAACTGAGCCACCCAGGTGCCCCTATCCCAGTAATCTTTTGACAATTTTTTGTGGCTTAGAGGTCTTCCAAAATTGATTTTGGTGGTGAGGGAAGCCAGCATCCTATGATAGTTCCCCATCTTAACAGAAGCCCAAGTATGATTTGTTGTCTCTTTCCAGCTTCTTGGCATCAAGAAAGTACCAAGTTCAAGTGCAGGTATTTTCAGATCAATCAAATGCTGATAATCTACCACACAACTTACTTGTCTCCATGTAGAGACATTCCTGGCTAACAGGATCCTATCTTTGTTAATTTTGTCAAGCATTGTAGTACCTCTCCATCGTACATCCTTTTTAAGGGAATGATGTCTCTGCTATTATGCGAAATCCATTCTACGACAAGTTTCTTTACCCCCTGGTCTCTAAGTCATATTGTCTCCAGCTCAGCTATAAATAATGACAGTTAGATTGAGATTTTCCATCTCATTTCTCTGGGTGAGAGTCACTACTCCATAATCTGCAGCCACTTTGTCTGGCATAGCATATAGAGTAACATCCCAGGAAGGGTTATCAAGTAATACACAAGTCTAGGCTATCTGTCCTAGCGTTCTGTTTTATTGAAATAAAAAAAAATGACTCTATTAGCAAACACCACTTAGCTATGTGAACTGCAAGAGTTTTAACCTCCCCATAACCCTTTTCAGCGTCTATGTTAGTAAGTAAAAAACATTATGAGGAGGGTTTCAAGAGTCTTTAAAATTCTAAGCATGATCTATACTTGTTATGTAGAATAAGGGCCTCTCTAGCAACAATAAAATTCTTGAAAGTTGTTTTCTTTTCTAGGCCTTTAATTAATTCTTCATGTCCAACATGTAAAGGATATAACATATGAAGAGAAGAACTTCTCTGTAACACTATTTTCTTTTCATGTATTTTAGAGTGTGCGCGCACATGTGTGTGTGGGAAAAGGAGGCAGGGGCCGAGGGAGAGAGAATCTCAGGCAGGCTCCACGCTCAGCACAGGGGCCCAAAGCGGGGCTCCAAGTCACCACCGTGAGATCAAGACCTGAGACGAAATCAAGAATCAGATGCTTACCCAACTAAGCAACCCGGGCGCCCCTGAAATGCTATTTTCTGAAGAGTAAACGACGTCATGAGGAGTTCTGTTTCAGACTTTTCCAGAATTAAAGGGTTGTGGTCTCTGTAATTTTTTCCATTAAAGAACCTCATGGCGTAGACCTTAGGAAGAACATTTTGAGGCTTTATAACATAAAATATTTTATTCTTGTCTGCTTTTTTAACCATGAATATTACTAATAATTAGAAGCTAATTTTTACAAATGAGGGATTTTTTAAGTCAGGAAAAGGTATACAATTTTTTTCAAAAGAAAAGGAAAAAAACTATTTTTT
This sequence comes from Herpailurus yagouaroundi, assembly GCF_014898765.1. Taxonomy (NCBI): domain Eukaryota; kingdom Metazoa; phylum Chordata; class Mammalia; order Carnivora; family Felidae; genus Herpailurus; species Herpailurus yagouaroundi. Next base: position 362,591 of record NW_024412428.1, read on the forward strand.
ATATTTTTAATGTTTTTATTTATTTTTGAGAGAGAGGGTGTGTGAGTTGGGGAGAGGCAGAGAGAGAGGGGGACAGAGGATCTGAATCAGCCTCTGGGCTGACAGCACAGAGCCCAATGCGGGGCTCAAACTCAGGAATCTGAGCCTAAGTCAGATGCTTAACAGACTGAGCCACCCATGTGCCCCCAAAGGAAAAAAACTTTGAAAGAATTGATGAGTAATCAAAGAAGGGAGGTTTCCCTTCAGTTCCTTTCCTAGTATCTACCAATTGCTACAATTTCATAGATTTACTAAAATATTATAAGTGGGTTGGTGAATGTGTTATAGGAAGTAAATAGTAATTTTGGATTTTAGTTTTTATGGTATACTAGGTTATAAATGAACTAACTTAGAATTTGACACTCATTCAAAGATTATTAACATCGTCAAGATTTTCTGATCTAAATAATTTTTCAGCTGAGTCTTTTAATAAGGTGTAATATTTTCAATTAGTAGCTTTGGTAATATGAAATCTAATTAAATTTTCCAGAAAAGCAATCTCTTAAAACTGAAATCATATGTGGTTACAAATAACCTAAATTACTGTTCTACTTTGGAAAGAGAAAAAAAAATACATTTGGGAGAATTTTTCTTATAGATATTTAATTTAGTACATGAAATGTAATAGTTATCCAAAATTTGAAAAAAAATATATATATTTGTGTAGAGTTCTAAAGTTAGAATGATAGATCACAGTATATGCTAATTTTAATTTTAATACTTATACTCATTTACTAACTTATACTACAACTTTTGATATATGAGAGTAAATCTTTTCTCATACTTCATCAGTACGGGTTGTTTATAATTTTTTGTTGTTATTTAAGAAGTAAAAAATTATTAAGAAGTGATAAGTTGTAGAATTTTTGTTTCAGATAATTACTGCAGTTAAATTTGTGATAGCAAAGAATTGGAAATGTCCTAAACATTAATCAATATACAAATAGTTACAAATCAGGGAATATACTTAGTATGGAATACCTACTCTTTGCCATGAAAAAGAATGACGTAGATCTATTTTTAATTATTTCCCCAAAACTTAATTTTTTAAAAATGTCTTACTTATTCTAAAGAGAGAGACAGACAGAGCAGGAGCAGGTGAGTGGCAGAGCGAGAGAGAATCAGAAGCAGGCTCCAGGCTCTGAGCTGTCAGCACAGAGCCCGATGTGGGGCTGGAACTCAGGAACTGCGAGATCATGACCTGAGCCGAAGTCGGACGCTTAACTGACTGAGCCACCCAGGTGCCTTGTTCCCCAAAACTTAAATGGTGTTTCTAGGTGCCAGAACAATGTTAAACACTTTACATGTATAGACTCTTCTAATTCTCATCACAACCCTATGTGATAAGCACTATACCTATCTGACAAATGAAGAACCAAGGTAGTACGTCATAGCAATACTATAGACTACTATGCAGCAACTAAAAAGAGGTAGGTGGGCCTAGTTGTATTGATCTGGAGCAATATCTATAACGCACTATTAATTGCAAAAGCCAAATGTGAGAGCAATATGAATAACATAATTACATTATGTATTTTAAGAATATAAAGTTTTATATGGGGCACCTGGGTGGCTCAGTCGGTTAAATGACTGTCTTCAGCCCAGATCATGATCTCACGGTCGGTGACTTTCGAACCCCGGGATGGGCTCTGCGCTGACAGCTCAGAGCTTGGAGCCTGCTTCGTAGTCTGTCTCCCTCTCTCTGCCCTTCACGCTCTCTCCCTCCCCCTCTCTCTCTCTCTCTCAAAAATAAACAAACATTAAAAAAAGAAGAAGAAATAGAGTTCATCCTCAATGGTGAACCAAAATAGGGGCTGGACAATGTAGTAAACAGTCCTTTTCTTCCACCTAGTGATGGAGGGGTGATTTATTAATCTACTGTGAAATTGGAAGCATTCACAGAAAACCTACCTCTTTGGTTTGCTTAGACAAACTCACTCAGCTTCTCCCAAACTTGCCGATTATTACATGGCCTGATATTTGCTACATTACACATTGTTAATCACCACTTTCTTACCATTCTTTACTTGCAGTACTAGCCTATAGGTGCTTTTTTCTCTGAAAACAACAACAAAACATTTTTTTTTTAAATGTTTATTTAGATTTGAGAGAGATTAAGAGAGAGAGAGAGTGTGCGCGTGTGAGGGGCAGAGAGAGAGGGAGACACAGAATCTGGAGCAGGCTCCAGGCTCCGAGCTGTCAGCACAGAGCCGAACACAAGGCTTGAACTCAGGAACCGTAAGATCGTGACCCGAGCCAAAGTGGGATGCTGAACTGACTGAGCCACCCAGGTGCCCCAAAAGATCTTGTTTCTTAATTTCTTTTAATTTGTATTTATTTTTGAGACAGAGAGAGACAGAGTGAGAGCAGGGGAGGAACAGAAAGAGAGAGGGAGACGCAGAATCTGAAGCAGGCTCCACATTCTTAAAAGTCTTTCACTGATCGTCTTATTATATTGCTCTGCAACAAAACACAAAAATATGTGAATAAATAGTTGAAATTAAAAATTTTCTAGGCCCATAAAACTAAGTATTAAACATTTTGTATCAGTGAATATGAAATAAATTATGAAATAAATTGATAAACTTTTATCAATAAATTACTAAACCAACATGACGTATTACACATTTTTAAAAATGTTTATTTATTTTTGAGAGAACGTAGGCAGGGGAGGGGCAGAGAGAGAGAGGGCGACAGAGGATCCAAAGCAGGCTCTGTGCTGACAGCAGAGAGCCAGATATGGGACTCAGACTTACAAACTGTGAGATCATGACCTGAGCCGAAGTTGGATGCTCAACATACTGAGCCGCCCAAGTGCTCATTTTCAATTAACAATTACACATTTTCTTTTTTTTTTTTTTTTACATTTTTTTCCAACGTTTTTTATTTATTTTTGGGACAGAGAGAGACAGAGCATGAACGGGCGAGGGGCAGAGAGAGAGGGAGACACAGAATCGGAAACAGGCCCCAGGCTCCGAGCCATCAGCCCAGAGCCCGACGCGGGGCTTGAACTCGCGGACCGCGAGATCGTGACCTGGCTGAAGTCGGACGCTTAACCGACTGCACCACCCAGGCACCCCAACAATTACACATTTTCAATTAACAATTTTTGAAAAGTTGAATTTCATAAAAATATCTCAATTGCATAGAAAGGAATTTTAAAAGTAGCTCATGAATCTTTGGATGAATATAATTTTTGCTATAATGGGCCAGATTCTATTTTCCCCCTTTTCAGTTTTATGGATGTAAATGATGAGAAAACTGGTTAACATAAATAAGTAGATTAAAGTAGGAGTAGGGGGAGAGGGGCGAATGGGTGATGGGCATTGAGGGGGGCACTTGTTGGGATGAGCTCTGTGTGTTGTATATAAGCAACAAATCATGGGAATCTACCCCCAAGACCAAGAGCTTACTGTGCACACTGTATGTTAGCCAATTTGACAATAAATTATGTTAAAAAATAATAAAATAAAATAGGTTATATAAAAAAGTAGGAGTTTCATTTAATGCAGTTTCTCAATTATTTTTAACTCTTTGGAAATTACCTGCTAAAAGCTATACATAGAAATCTGTGTTCATTTCCTAGGGCTGTTTTTTTTTTTAACTTTCTAAAAAAGTTTATTTATTTATTTTGAGTGAGAGAGAGAGAGAGAGAGAGCTCTGAAGGGACAGAGAGAGAGGGAAAGAGAAAGAGATTCCCAAGCAGGCTCTGTACCATCCACACAGAGCCTGATGTAGGGCTTGAACTCAAGAACTATGAGATCATGACCTGAGCCGAAATCAAGAGTCAGTCACTTAACTGACGGGAGCCATCCAGGCGCCCCTCCTAGGGCTGCTTTAATAAAGTGCTAAAACTTGAGTGGCTTAAAACAACACACAATTTTTTTATCTTATAGTTTTGGAGGCTAGAAATCTGAAATCAAGTTGTTGGTTGAGCCAAGCTCTCTGCAGACTCTAGAGGAGAATCCTTCCCCGCCTCTTCCAGCTTCTGTGGTTTGCTGGTAACCCTCTGCATTCCTTGCCTTGTAGATGCATCATCCCAGTCAAGTGGCCATCTTCTCTGTGTCTTCCCATCGCCTTTTCCTCTGTGTGTGCCTCTGTGCCCAAATTTCCCCTTTTGACAAGGAGAGCAGTCTTATTGGATTAGGACTCACCCTTGTTAGCTTTTAAAAACTTGATTACCTCTGTAAAGGCCCTATTTCCAAATAAGGTCACATGTAAGATACTGGGGGTTAGGATTTCTGAACACTTTTAGGAGCAAGGGACAAAATTCAACTCAAAACACCACCTGTTATCAAAAGTTATTTTAAGGACTTATCAGTTGACATCCCTAAGTTTTGTTGAAAATAAAGAATCTTTAAAAAGTTGTTACTCAGTTGTAAGAGCCATCAATTTACATTAAAACTTACACCAGTATTTCAAATTGCCCTTTCGTTGGGCACCATGCCTGCCTTTTGTTTTCAAGTGGGAGAAGGTGGATGTGAAAGCACAGCTTTACCCTACGGAGTTCTCAGGCGGGTCAATTTTAGGAAAGAGTACTGCTGAACTTGAGGATGTGGAAACTGATCTGGTGAAGCTGTTTTTGCCCCTGTACTATTTGGAGAGTGTTTGTAAATCCCAGGGGTTATGTGTACCCAAATATGAAGTTTCTGACTTAAAAGTGAAATAGCTCACCAGACTGAGTGGAAGTCAAGTTTTTACTAGTTTGAGGATATAGAACAAAGTCAGTGTCTATTAGAAGTGTCCGGAATGGTTGGGGAAGAATAAATCATCCAGGGTGCTTAGCATGCTGGCTGTGTAAAACATTTTTTTTTCATGTTTATTTACTTTTGAGAGAGAGAGGGGGGTGGGTAGAGAGAGAGGGGACAGAATGTGAAGCAGGTTCCAGGCTCCAAGCTGGAGCCCGATGTGGGGCTCGGGCTCACAAACCGTGAGATCGTGACCTGAGCCGAAGTGGGGTGCTTAACCGACTGAGCCACCCAGGCGCCCCGACATGATGGCTGTTCGAGAGGAACCAGACGGGAGTTGAGGGTGGATTAGGGGGCAGCATTGTGAAGTATTTATGGCCATTAAAAGAACTTTGGATTCTATGTCCTTTGGGCAGCCTTGGAAGACACTACTTCTCTTTTGAGCTTTTTAAAAGCTCTTCTCTTCACCCTCATCTTTGGTCACTCTTTCCCTCCATCTAGCACTCTGCATTCTGTGATTGTCCGGTTCCTAAGATGAGTTTAATTCTTGCCTTTCCTGCGATTTAGGACAATATTCCTTTGGTTATTCAAAATAGCCGTTCCATGGGGCGCCTGGGTGGCGCAGTCGGTTGGGCGTCCGACTTCGGCCAGGTCACGATCTCGCGGTCCGTGAGTTCGAGCCCCGCGTCGGGCTCTGCGCTGATGGCTCGGAGCCTGGAGCCTGTTTCCGTTTCTGTGTCTCCCTCTCTCTGCCCCTCCCCCGTTCATGCTCTGTCTCTCTCAGTCCCAAAAATAAATAAACGTTGAAAAACAAAAATTCAAAATAGCCTTTCCTTTGGCAGACCTGTTTAAATGTTACTGCCTCAGAAAGATCCTCCATATGACCATGAGTCTCCACTGTTATTCTCTATAAAGAAGTTCTGTTTGCCAAAGCATAAGAGACTCTTAAAAACTGAGAACAAACTGAGGGTTGATGGGGGGGTGGGAGGGAGGGGAGGGTAGGTGATGGGCATTGACGAGGACATCTTTTGGGATGAGCACTGGGTGTTGTATGGAAACTAATTTGACAATACATTTCACATAATAAAAAATTAAATTAAATAAAAAAAAGAAGTTCTGTTTATTTCCTTCTTAGCACTCAAGTGTAATTATTTTATTTATTTTGCAGGTTCCGTGCTTGTTGTCTCCTTCTAGTCTAGGCTGTACATTCCGTGAGGGTAGGGATTACATCTTATCCACTGTTCTATGCCCAGTACTTTTCATCGTCTCTGACATGACATAGACCATATTTGTGGAATGAGTGAACAAAGATCTTAATACAAGTTCCATGCTAAGCTAGTAACAATGACAACTTTTTATTACCACCACTAAACATCAGTTGATAAAACCTTTCTGTCACATCAAGTTTGATAACTCGAATGTTGATTACAATTCTTTTTTCCTTGTTACATTTAAAAAATGATGATCAGGCAGACAGCCTCTCCTTTGCTGACCTGCCCTCTACTCCCTTGCAGTATATTCAATGAATTTCTATCTCCTTAAAAAAAAAAAAATAATAATTAGATCCAAAATTAGTTCCTTCCCACCAAAGATATAGTCTCAAAAGCATTTTCCACAAACTATTTTGTATCACATCACACAGTAAATAAGTATGTCTAGTGTTTTTATCTTCCTACCAATTATGAGTATGCGGTGTATCTCAAAGTGCCACTTTTTCATGGGTGGATCCCTAAACCTGATTTCTTACCCAAAATTTACTGGTAGAAGGAAGCTAAAGTGCAATTCTTTTTGTAGCTTCATATTAGTCTCTACTATACGCATCTCATCTTAAAGTCTCTTTACCCATCTGACAAAAGCAAAATGAAGATGATGACCCTATTTGCACAGGCAATTTTATTCCTCTGATCTCACCAGTTCTTTAGAGAAACTTTTCTTCATGTCTATGCCACACCATAAAAAAGTTACCAAGAGATAGTTTTGTGAGTGTTATAAATATTTTTAAACTTTGTGGAAAAGGGGGCACCTGGGTGGCTCAGTCTGTGGACCAACTCTTGATTTTGGCTCAGGTTATGATCGTGGGGTTGTGAGGATTCTCTCTTTCTCTGTCCCTCTCTCTCTCTCTCTCTCTCTCTCTCTCTCTCCTCCCCTCACACATTCTCTCTCTCAAATAAGATTAAAACTTTTTTTTCCTGTGGAAAAATAAAGTCATAAAATATTGGTATGTCAACATGTCGACGATGTAAAACAACGAGATACCACTATACATCTACGAGAACGGTAAAAATCCAAAACACAGATAACACCAAATGCTGGTGAAGATGTCCAACAACAGGAAGTCTCATTCATTACTGGTGGAAATGCCAAATTCCAATTTGGAAGACTTTTGGCAATTTCTTATAAAATTGCACATACTCTTATAGTCATATCCAGCAATCTCACTTCTTGTGTTTATCCAAATGAATTGGAAACTGACGTCCACACAAAGACCTGAACATAGATGTTTATAGCAGCTGTATTCATAATTGCTAAACTTTGGGAGCAACCAAGATGTGCTTCAGTAAGCGAATGGATAAATTGTGGTATATCTAGACAATGGAATATTATTCAGTGCTAAAAAGAAATGAGCTACCAAGCCAGAAGAAACGTGGAGAAACATTAAGTTCTTATTGCTAAGTAAAAGAAACCAATTACGGAAGGCTACATTAACATCTGATTCCAATTATATGACATTCTGGAAAATGCAAAACTATGGACTAAGTAAAAAGGCCAGTGGTTGCCATGAGTTAGGGGGCAGGGAAGGATAAATAGATGGAGAACAGGGTATTTTCAGGGCAGCGAAACTATTCTAGATGATACTATAATGGTGGATACATGTCATGATACATTTAGCAAAACACATAGAATGTACAATACCAAGAGCGAACCGAACCGATGTAGTGATGTAGTCTATGGACTTTGAGTGAATACCATATGTCAACGTAGGTTCATTCATTGTAACAAATGTACCACTATGGTGTGGAATGTTGTGAGCAGGGAAGGCTATGCATGTGTGGGGACAGGAGGAATATGGGAACTCTTTGTACTTTCTACTCAATTTTGCTATGAACCTAAAACTGCTCTAAAAAGAAAGGTGTTGAAAAAGATGTTAACAATAGTTATCTTTGGGTGCAAGGATTATTGGTAATTTTTTCCCTTCACATTTTCAGGTTTTCCAAGTGTTTGGGTTTTTTTTTCCCCCACTGTGGAGACAGGAAAAATATTTAAAAACATAAATACATAAATTCAAACTGTTATACCTGCTTAATTTTAGGTTTTAATGTCTTAGAGAATAACTACGTAGCACAGAAACTCAAAAAATAATAGTTGTTAATACGAGGAACCCATAATGGGCAAAATTAAACTTGAAATCATTATTTTCAGCTTATGATTTTATAAGATCATATAACTGAGTTACAGGAAAGGACCTCCATAGTCATCTAATATATATATTCTCTCTTAAAATTTGCTTCTATTTTCCAGTGAGTACCTCTAAAGCTTAGAAGGCACTTGGGTGGGCAAAACTGTCGGGGACATAAAATGAGGAACATGAGGGCTTCCCAGACTCCAGTGTGAACCAGGGAAGGAAGAGTGAAGAGCCATCTTTGCAAATAATATAGGGTAACCATATTTTATTATTTCATAAAATAGCCCTAGAAGCTGACATGAAAGGATGGAGTGTTCATAATAAGCTGGAAAAGTAAGAAAGGGTTGGTTGAAGGTATTGGGATCCCAGGGGATAAGAAAGGAAAGGAAAGGAAAGGAAAGGAAAGGAAAGGAAAGGAAAGGA
>NW_024412428.1:371153-420006 GCF_014898765.1 Herpailurus yagouaroundi
GAAAGGAAAGGAAAGGAAAGGAAAGGAAAGGAAAGGAAAGGAAAGGAAAGGGGATTTTTCTTTACAGGCATATTGTGTACAATTCATTTTATTGAAGAAGAAACTGAAGCTCAGAAAGGTCTAGGGTCACAAAGCTAATGAGTGGTGGGATCACTGTCCACTCCAACTCTGCATTCTTTCTAAATTGATACATTGCTTTTCCAGAGACATTGTTAATCAGCTGCATTACAGTTTTATCAAGTGTAAAGCTTGTCGTTAGGAAGGAATAAGGAACTCATATATTTAGGAAGAATGACAGCTTAAATCTCTATTTCTAAAAATGAATTTGGGGCACCTGGGTGGCTCAGTTGGTTAAGCATCAGACTCTTGATTTCTGCTCAGGTCATGATCTCCAGGTTCGTGGGATCAAGTCCTGCGTCAGGCTCTATGTTGAGGGTGGAGCCTGTTTGGGATTCCCTCTCCCTCTCTCTCTGCCCCTCCCCATACATGTGCACACGTGGGTGTTCTCTCTTGCTCTCTTTTCTGTTTCTCAAAATAAACTGAAAAAAAAAAAAAAAAGAGTTTTTCAACCCATAGTTGATTCTGGATTACTCAGTTTCTGACATCATCTTGTGTTTTTACTTCTGTTTTAGAACTTGATTTTATCCCTGATTTGCTTTCTTCAGAGTAGTGTTTTTCTTTTTAAAAATTTTTTTTTCAACGTTTATTTATTTTTGGGACAGAGAGAGACAGAGCATGAACGGGGGAGGGGCAGAGAGAGAGGGAGACACAGAATCGGAAACAGGCTCCAGGCTCTGAGCCATCAGCCCAGAGCCCGGCGTGGGGCTCGAACTCACGGACCTCGAGACAGTGACGTGGCTGAAGTCGGACGCTTAACCGACTGCGCCACCCAGGCGCCCCCAGAGTAGTGTTTTTCAAACCACAGTTTATAATCCATGAAATCAACTTGGAATGATGAAACCACTATTTATTTTTTTAAAAATGGAAGAAAACAGTATAGACTAGATTTAAATAGACTAGAATAGAAAATACTGAATTCCATCTTAGGTAATAAAGGAAATAATTCTACTATGAAACTTTTGCTATCCAGTAATGAATATAGGTGACTTTGCAATTGGTCTCTACGCATAATATATATCCTAGTGGTTGTCATGGTCAAAAAGTTTATAAGCCACTGCTCCAGAGTGTATTATTGGACTGTGTTTTGAATTATCTAAGATGATGTATTTAAGAGTTTAATTTGAAGAATTAGGAGAAGACTATCCTGGAGGGGCAGAATGCTGAGGTGGTTAAGAGTATGACTGTGGAGTCAAGAATCCTGGGACCATGAGTCCCTCTCCATCACTTTGTAGCTATGTGACTTTGAATAAGTTCCCTAACCTTTTTTTTTTTTATTCTTCATTTTATTTATTTATTTTTAAACAGCAAATGCTACACCCCACATGGGACTTGAACTCATGACCCCAAGATTGAGGATAGCTTGCTCTACCGACTAAGCCAGCCAGGTGCCCTGCCCCTCTAACCTTTTTTTGCTTCAGTTTTCTCATATGTAAAAGTGGGAGAGTGATATTAACTACTTCGTAGAGTTCAGAAGATAATGAGTTATTACTCACAATGAACATACACAATTCCTGGAACTATAAATACTATACAAGCAGTTTATTAAGTAAAATTGCACAATTGACTTGTTTTAATTTTTCAGGACTTCATCTTTTCTTCTCAATGGTAGAACAACATTATTAAGATTTTTGATTGGTATAATATGATACCAAACATCGCCCAGTATAAGCAAATTAATAAAAGTCAAACATGCTAAAACTAACAATTTTTATTTGATATTATTTTTAATTCCACTAGAAGCAGTCTACCCAGGTGTACTATTTTTGTAAAGCAATTAGCCATGTTGAGCTTCTTTCACTTTCTCTTCCTTCTCCCACAGAAAAACTTCCCCCATGCTTCAACAGTTAAATTATTGCTTTTTATGTCCTTCTCTCTTTTTTTTTTAAAGTTTATTTATTTTTGAGAGAGAGAGAGAAGCAGAGTGTGAGTGGGGGAGGGGTAGAGACACAGGGGGAAATAGAGAATCTGAAGGCAGCTCCAGGCTCTGAGCTGTCAGCACAGAGCTTGATGTGGGGCTTGAATTCTGGAACAGTGAGATCCTGACCTGAGCCGAAGTCGGAGGCTTAACTGACTGAGCCACCCAGGCGCCCTGCTTTTTATTTCCTTTTCCACAGTAAAAGTTAAAATGTTAGTCTGCATTAGCTCTCCAATCCCCAGCCTCAAACAAGTCTTCTTTCTGACTTCTAGTTTCCTACTATCCATACTGGGAAGATGAGACATACTATGTGATTATACTAAGCTCCTTTCCAAGAAAAAAAAAAAAAAAAAGGACTTTGATTTGAAATACATTTTTTCTAAGATTTGTGATGGTGATTATGATTATGATTGTGTGTTTTAGATTATGCACTAGCATAGTATTGATGGTAGATATATCAGTACGTTTCTCTTCCTCACATAATATTATAAAGAATTTAAAAAATATTCCACTAAATCAGTTATCAGTAATAAAAACAGCTAAAGCTTTGAGGTCCTAACAAGTATGAGGTGCAAATTTCAGATGTGTATGCCCATTGAATCCACCTCCCCCCCAAAAAAACTATGTGAAAGTGAAATTATTATCTACATTTTACACATGTTAAAACTTAGAAAGTTAGCACATCACTAAAATCACCCAGCTGGTTGAGGATAAAACCAGAATTCAAACTTGGACATTCTGGCTCCTAAGCTGTGCTCTGAATAACTATTATATTGCATGTCAATTACTGGTGAGCTCTTCTACACACACACAAACACACACACACAGTATAACTGTATTGATATATACAGAGAGAGAGAGAGAGAGAGAGAGAGAGAAAGGGAGAGAGAGAGAGAAATGATCACCACAGTAAGTCTAGTTAATATCAATGACCACACAATTGCAAATTTGTTTTTCTTGTGATGAGAACTTTTAAGATATACTCTCTTAGCAACTTCTAAGATTTATATGTTCTAACACTTGAACAGAAGTTATTTGGTTGTTACAACAACGCTGCGTTACTTTCTTTTATAAGTGACTATGGGGCACCTGGTTGGCTCATTGGGTTAAGTGTGCAACTTCGGCTCAGGTCATGACCTCACAGTTCCTGATTCAGCTCTGCATTGGGCTCTGTGCTGACAGCTCGGATCCTGCTTGGAATTCTCTCTCTCTCTCACTCTCTCTCAAAATAAATAAACATTAAAAAGTGACTATACTGAGGCTCAGAGAGAAGGTAATTTGTTCAAGGTTTTGAGTGGCCAACAAGTTATTTATGTTGCCTTCCTTCAACGCTTAGTATGCTTTTGTGATTAGTACTGAATAATTCCACAAACGCACACACACATATGCACACATTAAGCAACAGCTTTATTGAGTTATAATTTGTACCATAGAATTCTCCCACTTAAAATGAACAATTCAATGTTTTTACTGTATTCATAGATGTCCAACCCTCACTACAGCTAATTTTAGACATTGTTCCTTCTCCATTCACTCCCTACCTCCCTATGCCTAGGCAACCAATAATCTACTTTCTGTCTTTATAGATACACTTAGCCTAGACAATTCACATAATCATACAATGAGTGGTCTTTGGACTTCCGTTTATTTCCCCTGGCATAATGTCTTCAAGGTTCATCCATCCTGTACCGTGGATCAGAACATCATTCCTTGTTACAGATAAATAATATTTCATTGTATAGATATTCCACTTTTGGCTTATGCATTCAATCAGTTAATGGACATTTGTGTTGTTTCTACCTCTAAGGAAATTAAATAATGCTGTTATAAATATTCAAATATTTATTTTTAGAAGTACTTTTATATAAAATTAAGTGTAATTTTTATTTAAATTATGACATACAAAGTTGTTTTTTTTTTTCCCTACCAGTTCTAAGCTTTCAACTAGATTTCTCCGTGATATTATGCAGGCAACCCAGTGGACATTTTCTTGGACAAACAGATTTACTTATTTTTGTTAAAAATTTTTAAGTTTATTTACTTATGAAAAAAATTTTAAATGTTTGTTTATTTCTGAGACAGAGAGAGACAGAGTGTGGGTGGGGGAGGGTCAGAGAGAGAGGGAGATATGGAATCTGAAGCAGGCTCCAGGCTCTGAGCACAAAGCAGGGCTTGAACTCACCAACTGCGGAGATAATGACCTGAGCTGAAGTAGCGTGCTTAACTGACTGAGCCACCCAGGCACCCCAAGTTTATTTGTTTCGAGAGGGAGAGCAAGCAAGCAGGGGAGAGGCAGAGAGAGTGAGAGAGAGAATCCCAAGCTGGCTCCGCACGGTCAGTGCAGAGTCCAATGCTGGAACCCATGAACTGTGAGATCATGAGCCGAGCTCAAGCCAAGAGTCAAACTCTTAATGGACTGAGCCACCCAGGTGCCCCTTCCTGGGCACATAGATTTAAATGAAGGGATACAAATGTGAATAATATATTCTACTGTAATTATCATTTGTATTAATTAATTATAAAATGGCAATAATGCCAGGAATTGGTAGCAGTTTAGAACTTCCTCAAATTAGGGGTGCCTGGGTGGCTCGGTCGTTAAGCGTGGGGCAGTGATCTCATGGTTGGTTAGTTCGAACCCCGCATTGGGCTCTGTGCTGACAGCAGGAGCCCACTTGGGATTCTGCTTCCCTCTCTCTGCCCCTCCCATCCTCATGCTCTCTCTCTCTCTCAGAATAAATCAATAAACATTAAAAAAAAGAGCTTCCTCAAATTGAACAACATGTGGAAGTCTCTGACAGAGCTTACTGGAAAGTATCGGTATTCAAGCCTTTCAACTATAAACTCAATGAGTACTGGCTATTGCCTTGGTATAAGGTTACGGAAGAGGGATGGTGTAAGTTTTCAACAGAATTATTACAAGGATGCCCCGCATCTGGTAATAGAGGGTGTTTCTGTTGTGAAGATAGTGACATCAAGAATGTCAATGTGAAACAGCACTGTGTAATATAATATAAAGTCTTGCGAGGATATTGTATTGAAAACTGACAAAAATTTCAATTATGAAATAAAATGCTGAAAAATAAAAGCAAGCAATACTGTTCTGAGCTGGTTGACATACATGCTGGATATTCTCCAACTTAAATAAAGAACGGTGTATTTATTGCAATTAGCTCTAGGTGGAAGGATTATTTGATTTTTCAAGTCACAGTGAATGAATAAATTTCAATTTCTGCTAGATGATGCTATGTAGTCAACGTCTAAAACACGTTTAACGGCAGTCTTTACTGAGAACTTGGATGATTAACTCATTAAAAAACTCGTGTTCCTCATCATCGTGTTGAACTTTAAATTGTAACAGAACACGTCTACGTATTAATAGGCAGTGTGTTAGATAATCATGAAATCGAGAAGTCTAATTTATCCATCCATTTATTACCCCAACACCGTCAGTTGTAATCCCACGAACCACCGCTAGGGTGAGACGAAAGAGGCCTCGCTTTCATCTTTACATGGAATCTTGGATGTCGCACGGCACCCTGACGTGCGCCGAAGACGTAGGTGTAGACGATGAACAAAAGAGAAGCCCCATCGTCGATGTGGCTTCTCCGGGCACACCCGCCCCGGGGCGCGCCGCAACGCCGCGCACCTTCGCTCGGCTCCCCGCAGCCAGGCCGGCCCCGGTTGGGCGAAGCGATGGAGCAGGCGGTGGAGTAGAGACCCCATCGACCGTTGAGGACCAGGCGATGGTGGAAGGCAGTGGGGAGGCCGGGTAGAGGCTGGGGGAGGGCAACCGAAAGAGGCCGCGGAGGAGGACGACGGCAGCGGCGAGGGACGCACCGAGGGGAGGCTCCGGCCCTTCCAACAGGCGGGAGCCCAGCTCCAGGGGAGCCCGCAGCTTCCTCCATCTTGGTTGATGGAGGCGGGGAGCGGCGTCTGGGTCTCTCCACCGTGGCGCCCGTCCCCCAGGGCCCCTCAGACGCAGACGCCGGCATCAGGGGCCGTCCCCCCGGCCGAATGGCGGAGCCCAGTTGGGGCTTCGCGGGAACAAGTTTCCCAGCCCCACGGGGTCTGGTTTTGAACTGGTCCCAAGTTCCCACAGCAGTCCCGACAAAATGGAGGACGTCGTCTCCTCCTGCAGCCATGACGGGAGGTGGGGGGACTATTCCCCACGGGGGTGAGGCGAGGGTGGAAGCGCTCCCACTCCCCGCGGCACGTTCGGGAACCCACTTCACCCGCTGCCCCGACCTCCCACTTTCAATCGCTCCAGCCCGTGCCCGGGCTCGCCCCTCTCGGGGGGCTTCAGGAACTGGACAGGGAGGGCGTTGGGGACATCGAGGCCGCGTCTCTCCTCGGGCAGGGTCGTTGGGAGCGGCTGCAGCAGCCTGGGCGCCCAGGCCCGAGCCAGGGCAGGCGGCCACGGCCTCAGATTCGCGGGCTGTCCCGGGCCCTGGAGGGCACCGGGGGCGCCCAGGGCCCGAGCCGGTGGCCGGTGCAGCGGGCGGCGAAACTCGGGCTGCCTGACCCTGACGGACCCGGGGGTGGGGGCGGGGTGGGAGGCGGGGGTAAGGAGGGGAGGGGACGCGGCCGAGGGCCGAGAGCGGGCGGAGGGGGGGAGTGGAACGGCGACGCCGGGGGGGTGTGGCCTGCGCCTGACGGACAGCCTTTCGGACCACCCCCCCGAGGGGGGTCCTGAAGGAAGGCAGATGTAGCCAATGGACGTGCCCGAGGCGCCGCGGCCCGCCTTTCCGGCCAGCCAATGAGGGCGAGGAGGGCGGGGCCTCTCCGGGCTCGGCCGCACCGCCGCCGCCTCCGTCTCCTCCGCCTCCTCCTCCTCACCAGCGCTAAACCCGGGACTGGACCGAGCGGAGTTGTGCGTGTTGCCGAAGGGGGGTGGGCCGGGGGAGGGGAGGTTCGTTCCGCGGAGCCGCAGCCAGAACCGGGTGAGGCTTATCCCCGCTGTCTTTCCAGCCCAGGTCCGCCGATAGTGGGGGTGGCTGGGAGCAGCGCAGCCTCGGGAGGAGGAGGCGGAGGCGGAGGCGACTGGGGAGGCGGAGATGGGTGAGGGCAGCCTCCGGAGCCTCCCACCGACCCGGGATTAATACCCCGCGGCGCGGCCGCCGTCGCCGCTGCCGCGTCGGGGCCTCGGGGTCTCCTCCGGGCTCCGCTCATGTCACAGGCGTCTTCGCGTGCGGCCCGAAGGGCTGCGAGAGTGAGGGCGAGGCCGGGAGGGCTGGGTGAGGCGGACGCCAGAGGCGGGGGTCGCTCGGGGGGCGGGGGTTGCCCGGGCCGGGGCGGTGGGAGGTCGCGGGGTATTTTTCCCTTTCTTTCTTGCGGGGGGGGGGGGGGGAGGAGGTAGGAAAGTGGGGGGGGGGGCGCCTCAGTTCGTTCTCCCGCTCTCGGGGCTGCGCTCCCACTGTCTCCGCGGTAGCCCGAGGTCCCCAAGTTTTTCGGGGCGAGGGTGCTGCCTCTTCCCCCACCGGGTCCCCTCCGTCGCTCTTCTCTTCCCTGGGCTGCGCTGCGCGGCTCTTGCTCTTCACGTATTGTTTGGCTGGGTCTCTAATGGCGGACGGGGAGGCAGCGCTGCCGGTCGCCGACTGCAGGGGGGGGGGGGCAAGTCTCGGGCCCAGGGCAACTGCTTGGGGCAAATATGCGAGATAGCAGCCCAGCGGTGACGTGAGCCGCCCCTTACCTCCGAATTGGTGCCCCGAGTGACGGGGATGACGCCGGGTGGGCAAATTTAGGAGGGAGTACAATTCCCCTGCTGGCGTCGAGGCAACGTTTTCCCTTCCCCCCCTCCCTTCCCAGTAGCAGGCTTGGTGCCCTCCAGCCTCCTCCCTCCGGATTTTGCCTTTCACGTGGGCTTTGGTCCCAGATACATGTTTTGCGCCGTTTTGCTCCACTTTACGTAGGAGGGGATTGTTGGTCGCGGGCTGTGGAGTAATAATAGAGGGGCCAAACCTCCTTGACCTCCTACTCCCTTCTCGGCCTCCTCTTGGTGGAATGGGCTTTGGTTCTCCCACCTGGTTAGATGTTCCTGATCCATTTGCCATTTTTCCTTCTACCCCAGGACCAGGAATCGCCTTCAACCCCAGCTGGTGCATCTTTGGCAGAAAGTGAGGAAAGCACCCCCATTGTGAGTCCTTCGCCTCTAATTTGTTGCTCTTAGAGGACGTGGTTGGGTTGTAGGGGTTTAGCCAAGGGACTTGTCTCTCCCCGTTGTTTTGAGGGGGAGGAGCCTTTCCTTGGGTGGCAGCTGCCCCCGGGGTGAAGCCTGGGTAATGGCTGGTGAGGCAGCTGGGAGTGGGCGCTGCTGTTTCCACCGCTGCAGACATCTCTCCTGCTGCTGCAATACCAACCTCAGCAACCAGACGACGGGCTCCTGCAGCTGCTCACGTTACCCGGGAGGAGGGGTGGTGCAAAAGAGGGCATATTTCTGGTGCCCTCTAGAGTTCCAAAGTGGGAATTGAAGGTACTCGTTGGAAATGCTGTGCATGCAACCATCTTTAACACTTTTTCTCCCTTTACAATGGATAATTGATTGTAGGGATTGGAAAAAATAGGCTCCCTGAACTTTTTGTGTCTAATTTGAAAGACGAATTTCGACTCTTAGGGCTCATGAGTTGATGGACGGCTCGAAGTCCACTCTTCTAGTGTTCTAGCGCATCCAGGTGGTGGACCAACTAGTATGCTGATGACACTGGTCCACTGCTCCAGTTAAATCTCCCCCCGCCCCGTCTTCGGTGTTGATTGGTCTTCACTGGAGCCATTCTTGGATGTGTCACCGGAGTTATTGTTTAATGCTTGTAATCTGTTGGTTTTAAGGAAGCGGTCTTGTAATATGCTAGGTAGTAGAATAAACATGACTTGTCAGTTGAAATTAGTTACAAAATATCAACGAAGCTAGCACTCTGGACACATTGTCTTTGCTGAGCTCTGGTCACATTGTATCTCATGGACAGTTGATATTGTAACTTGTAGATTTCTGTCAGAGGTGGCATAAATACAGTAGCTTATGCTTAGATATTAAGTCCCTAATGGTTCAAAAGATAGCTAATTGAAGATGAACATTTGCCGAATACTGATTGCGAATGATAACGTGAGGATGTTAATGTATATTTTAATACACAACATTCTAGACACACTGCAGGGCCCTTTCATGTATTACTTCCTTTAATCTTAGCAGTTATCCTGCGGAGTAATGAAAATAGCACATATTGACCCCTTAGTATATGGCAGTATAATTCTGAGTTTTAAAAAAATGTTTGTTATGATAACTTAAATTTGTGAGTGAGGATAGTATGCTGAACCTTTGTGTGCCTGTTATTTATATTCTATAATTATCAACACATATCCAAACTGATTTCTAATATGCATTTGATAATTTAATCCTCACAAAATGAGGTCCTCTCTGATAGTGTGACACTGTGAGAGATCAGTGATAGAAGTAGTTTATATTCCTAATTTGTAGAGGAGGAAACAGAGGATACCCAGGTAGAAGTAGTATTAGTATAAAACAGGCAGTTTGATTACAGTGCCCAAGTTTAGCTCCTATGCTGTCCTGTTTCAAAGTACTTAATATTCTTGTTTTACACATTTAGAAATTGAAGCACTGGAAGAGCCAAGGTTAGAATTTTCTCAGCTTCTGTTCTTTTCCTAGAGAAGAGTGTGTAAACAAATAGCAAATGTTTGCATCTTACTGAGTATCTTTTTAAAAAGTTCTAGAACTGCAGTTGTCGATTAGATTATTTTACTGTCTTATTTAAAAACTGTATTTGAATCAAAAGTAATGTGTTCCCTTTTTTCAGTATGTCTGTATACATTTTAGGGTCTATAATTGTTTCCTAAATACTGCAACTTGAATGAGTATAACTTGTCTCACGAGTTCAAAGAAAGCTCTTTTCAGGTATTAGATCATTCAGATAAAATGGATCAAGGATCAGATCTTTCACATAAAAGGGCAAAGCTTATATTATTAACACATAGTTTCATGAAAGATTTAACTTTGTCATATTTTTTTCCTTTGTTCTCAGCTGTGATGTGGGGAAGGTTGGTAATTGGTTTATATTTAATAGACATTTGGGGAGGAGGACGTAGAAAATGTATAATCTGGATTATCTGTAATGTCAACACATATATACTAATGAAGGCCGTGGTTCATTTTGATAATACCAAAATGTTGTCCTTGTTCTGCTTAATGATTTAGCTCAGAATTTAAAATTCCTTTGCTTAAAAGACACCAACTAATGGTGCTTTAATGTGCCAGGTAGTAAGATGAAGATAACATGATTTTTAATTGACCTTGGCTAAATAAGTTCTTTATTATACTTACTGTCAGACACTTAATGTGAGTTAGGTGCTTTTATGTGTACTTGTGAAGTGTTTTGGCAGTTAAAAATACGTTGCATATTTATGGCATCTTTCTTCAGAGCATCCTTAACAGTATGTATTCCCATCTCCTGCCTGCCCTTTTAAACACTTGGAAGAAAGATACAGGGTGGTTTCTACTTTTCCCTGTTATATATATAATCTCATGGGCTGGACCTTTGTATCTCATGTGGTGGGACAACCCCGTTTCACTCAGATATCACACAGGTGCTGACATGAATGTTTCAAACTTGCGTGATACGGAGCTTAATGTACCTACCGTCTTTGTATAACAGTGTTATTAAAGATTCTTCTATTTTGCCCTCGTTTGAGGTACATAAGTGCATACTCTTAATACATTTGAGACAAAATCTTAAAATCAGATGGTATGGTATATTACTGTGATGGAAAGAATATATATGAAATCCTGGAACACTCTCTTCGTTGTCAAAAGGTGTATAATCGGAAATTTTATAGTTTTTGTTTTCTAGGCGTTAATATCTCTGTCTATCCCCTTAGCAGTGTTACTAATGTACATATTATTATATTGAATAATATTTATTTTAAGAAGATTGGCATATTCAGTTTGCCTGTATTTTTTAGGTGAGCACAGTGGATTCTCAAATAGTATTTTGTGAAGGACATTTTAAATTAGGAAACAAGTATAGAGATTACTTTGTCTCTGCATTTCCCATTTTTTAATTTCAGTTTGTTAATTTTCTCCTGTTCCTGTGAGATCATAGAATTGGGATTAAAAAAAAAATTTTTTTTAATGTTTATTTGTTTTTGAGAGAGAGACAGAGTGCCAGTGGGGCAGGGACACAGAATTTGAAGGAGACTCCAGGCTCCGAGTTGTCAGTGCAGAACCTGACAACGGGCTGGAACTCAAAAACCGCGAGATCATGACCTGAGCCGAAGTTGGATGCTCAACTGACTGAGCCACCCAGGCGCTCCTGGAATTGGGATTTTAGACTTGAACAGGAGTTTTGAACTATTCAAATCTAAAAGTTCTCATGCGCAACTAATCTAAGACCTATAAAGTCTGTGAGAAAAATTGCTGTTGGATAAATTCATGAGTTTGAACTATGGAATTCTGGGTAATAACTGTAGCTTACTTTTTATTTTGGTTTGGCAAGAAAATTGTTTTACATAGTTGCAGTTGCACATTTTTTAAATCTGCAACCTGTTTTTTAAACAATTCAGTTTGTAATCTTAGGTTTCTGTTATTAAAATAGAAATGGGAAGGGAATTATGCGGGCCAGCACCATTCACATACTTAGTAATAAGATAAGTTGGTCATCTTAAAATGTCTTAAAATTTGGATCGCAACACATTTTGAGCTTATCTATTTTATTGCCTATTTTAAAATCTATTAATTTTTTGCCTCAAGTTTCATTCAACACTAGTAGCACTCTAGAACTGCAGAAAAAAAATTGTAAACCAATGGAGAAATCTATTGTAGAGTTAAAAATTGATGTGTAGAGAAGTTTGCAAAATCACTTGGTCACATGATTAGTTTGGGATTTGTTCTTAGTTCTATTTTATTTTTAACTTCATAGCAGTACATTGAAAGAAGTAATACAATTGAATAAAAATTCATGGTCTTTAATTTGAAAGAAGGATATGACCATTGGGGTTTTATTGTTACTGATTTGATTAGTGTCCTATAAGTATTGATATTTACTGTTACAAGATATGATTTAAGAGTAAACTTCGGATATTAGGATAAGTAGGTAATGAATATTTCATAGCTCTGATTTAAGAAAAAACTTCTGAATATGTGTTTCATTATCCTGTTATCTAGTTTTTGTTTATCCTTCTTGAAGAGTTACATTACTGTTAAAGAATTTTAACCACTCTTATTTTTATTTATTTCTTTAATGTTTTTATTTATTTATTTATTAAAATTTTTTTAACATTTATTTATTTTTGAGACAGAGAGAGACAGAGCATGAACGGGGGAGGGGCAGAGAGAGAGGGAGACACAGAATCTGAAGCAGGCTCCAGGCTCTGAGCTGTCAGCACAGAGTCTGATGCGGGGCTTTAACTTGTGAACCAGCAAGATCATGACCTGGGCCAAAGTTGGGCGGTCAACCCAGGGTGCCACTAACCACTCTTTTAGTGTCAATAGACTGCCAAGGGTCAGGTTTCTCTTCTCCAGAGCGTTCTAGATTTTTTTTCCTCTGGTGTTCTTAGTGAATTCAAAGATCAAATTTGTTACGTGAATTTAAAATTTAAAGGTTAAGGGATGCCTAGGTGGCTCAGTTGGTTAAGTGTCTGACTTTACCTCAGGTCATGATCTCGCAGTTTGTGAGTTTGAACCCCGCGTCGGGCTGTGTGCTCACAGCTCAGAGTCTGGAGCCTGCCTGGAATTCTGTGTCTCCCTCTCTCTTTGCCCCTTCCCCACTCACGCCCTGCCTGTCTCTCTCTCCTTCAAAAATAAACATTAAAAATTTTTTTTAATTAAAATGTTAAAAAATATACCTAAACTAATAAAATGTTATATGTCAATTTGATCTTAAGTTTTAAAAGGTTTTACAACATTTTATTCTTAAATTATTAAATATTTTAGTATGATTCTGATATTTAAAATTAATATTAAATTGTAATTTAAGATAATTGTAATTTCCTAGGAGTAGAATTGTTGCAACCTCATTAGAATAATTGAGAATGATATTATAATTCTTAGAGTAAACTTCTTTTTAACTGTATATTTAGGTTGGATTAAAAAATACTTAAATGGCTATTTTAAGTAAGATTGTGGTGCTTACTTCAGATGGAAGAAAGTTCCCAAAATGTGACAGAATGAGACAAATTCTTCAGTTTTTTTTTACTTTGTGGCCGTGCCGTGTGTATATTACTTTTGCCGTAGTCACCTAGATAGAGCTGTTGTCTGGATTTAGTGTTAAAGAATTTGGAACTGATATTATGGTTCTGTAACCAAAAGACATTAAAGTTTGAGACTTATTTTTTGTAATACTATAACAATTTTATAATTTATTTCTAAGAAGCATGTCTTTTGACTAAGAAGAGGGATGTTTCTTGGATTATTGAGTTCACTGGACCAGACTGAATATAGTTTAGGGTAATCAGAAATCACTTATTAAAAAAATTGTGTATTATAACATTTACTACATATCAAGTAATTGTAAAAAATGTGTTCTGTTAAGAGTTGGCCAGGGGGCGCCTGGGTGGCGCAGTCGGTTAAGCATCCGACTTCAGCCAGGTCACGATCTCGCCGTCTGTGGGTTCGAGCCCCGCATCGGGCTCTGGGCTGATGGCTCAGAGCCTGGAGCCTGTTTCCGATTCTGTGTCTCCCTCTCTCTCTGCCCCTCCCCCGTTCATGCTCTGTCTCTCTCTGTCCCAAAAATAAATAAACGTTGAAAAAAAAAATTAAAAAAAAAAAAAAAAGAGTTGGCCAGCCCTCTCTTTGGCTCAGTGCTTGGAAGAGCATTTCATTTAGACTTCTAATGCTATATTCTAGGACTTTAATTTGGAATTTGTAAGCTTTTGGTTAGGCCAATGATGATCAGATTAGTTAATTGTGTTTCCAGTTCTATAGCGTTAAAGAAATGTCAGAGTAGAAGTAAAAATTCAGTGTATATAAAATTTTAAGGGGTACCTGGGTGGCTCAGTCAATTAAGCATCTGATTCTTGGTTTTGGTTCAGGTCATGATCTCATGGTTTGTGGGATCCAACCCTGCGTCAGGCTGTGCACTGGCAGCACAGAGCCTGCTTGGGATTTCTCTCTATTTCTGCCCCTCCCTGGACTTGTTCTCTCTCTCTCTCTCTCTCTCTCTCTCTCTCTCTCTCTCAAAATAAACATTAAAAAATGAAATTTTTATTTTATCCTTTTGTTTTAGATCTCTTTGTATTATGTATCGTCATATTTTACCTATCTATCTATCTGTCTATCTATTTATCTATCGAGAAGAGAGGCAGGGAGAGGGAGAATCCCTAGCAGGCTCCGCACTGTCACCTTGGAGCCTGGTGTGGGGCTTGAACTCATGAACCGAGCTGAAACCAAGAGTCGGACACTTAACTGACTGAGCCAGCAGGGGCCCCTTTATTGTTATATTTTAATTATTTCAGTTTATTTTAATTAATTCTGGCCCTCACATGGTATCTAAATTCTTACATGTTCATGGTTCTGTTTCTAAAGTAATGAAAATTTTGTTTTTGTTTCAATTTTATAAAATCATTACTATAAAATTAATCTAGTTTTAACTTTACAACTTTAATTATTATGCATATTGTCTCACTTTGTGTTTTTAATTTTGTTTGAGTCTCTTAATAGTGTATAGTTCTGGTTCTTAAGTTTTAACTCTTGCCTAGGAAGTCCTGTCATTCCAGTTTTATGTTGCGTATCAAAGAGAAGCTTCTGTTTAAGTTAGACTTTGTCTTTCATGACCCTGACTCCTGACTTCTATGATGCCTTATTTTCTTCATTTGTATATCACATTTTCCATCCTTATGTCCTTGCCCAGCTGTTTTCATCCTATCTTTCTCCTGGATTTAAGTGTTCATTTCTCTTCTTCATTTCTAACTCCTTTTGCATTTAGAAAAAAAAATACCACATAGTCTGTGTACTTTTTTTGCTGTACTTGTATGAGGCATATCCAGATTTTAGTAAACTTTTGAATTTGCTGAGATCATGGAATGTGGGTGTGGTTCTAGTGGTATGTTGGGGCCTCACATGGAAGGGGGACTAGTGGGACTTAATTTTAGAGTTTTTTCTGCCTAAAATTTTTATTTTTGTTACTTGATGTTGCTAGGGGATTTGCAGTGTGACGTGAGTTTGAAGACGAGAGATTTGGGTTCAAATCTACCCTTATGAGGGAATTTTTGGGGTGATGAAAGTTTTCTTAAACTAGATTGTATTGATGACTGCATAAGTATATAAATTTACTAAAAATTTTCACTAAAATGAATAAATTTTTATCACATGCAAATTATGCCCTGATGAAACTGTTAAAACCAATTTTGCTCTACCATTTATTTACTAGTTTGTGATCTCTGGTAAGTTATTTAACCTATGAGCCTTGGTTTACCCATTTGATAAATGTGTATGATGATGCCTGCTTTTTTGTGATTGTTATGTGATAAGAATTAAAAATAATACAGAGTATATGACTGGCCAATAGATGTGTAGTTAACAGCAGCTAAGATCTATAATCTGTTTGAATGGACCAAATATCATGAGTTTCTTGCCAGCAGACTCACTGAATTGAATGCTCATCTGATAGAAGGAATTCTCTTCATCTTCACTGACTTCTCTGCCTGCTCCTTTGTTGGTCTATAAGAATGCTGAAGTGCTCTATCCTTCAGAATCTCTACAGAATCTTTTGCACATCTTCTGCTTCATTTTCCCATACTTTTCAAAAGAAATTTCACTGATTTCACTCACAACACTATACAGATACTTTTTTTGAGATCACTGGTGATTTAATAGTCAAATCCTTAAGTGCTTCATTTTTGTCTTAATTCTGTAGCATTTGGAATTAAATACTCCTTGAAACTCTTGATTTCTGGGTCTGTGAAGTAACATGGTTTTATATTTCTGACCGTCTCCTTCATCTACCCTCGTTAGACTCTCAAATGTTGAGACCTTTAAGTGTTCTTTTATTCTAAGGCACTCCACTCTCTCTAGTTTTGTTTTGTGTGTTGACCATAGTCCGTTTTGTTAGATAATAGGGATTTATATATACAAAGCAACTTTCATTCTATTCCTTATTCCAGTCTACAACCAGATTAATTTTTTCTAAAACCCGGTCTGATCACATCTCTTAGTTTGTAAAAACTTCAGTGATTCTTGTTGGCATGTGAAACACAATAGGAACTAAGCTTTAAAACCCTTAAAAAAAAGCAATTAGGAAATGTCATATGTGATTTTTAGGTAGGTTCTCTGTGTTCATTTTGAGGAGACAATCATGTAAATGAATGAATATAAACGATGCATAATAGAAAATATACAGACATGAATAGTTACATGCATGTCAGAAAGGACAGTTCTTTCCTTATTTATTTTTATTTTATTTTAGAGAGGGAGAGAGCATGAGCAGGAAGAGGGGCAGAGGGAGGGAGAGAGAATACCAAGAAGGCTCCATGCTCAGAGGGGAGCCTGACTCTAGGCTCGATCCTACGAATCTGGGATCATGACCTGAGCCAAAATCAAGAGTTGGTCGCTCAACTGGCTGAGCTACCCAGGCGCCCCAGAAAGGAGTTTTTAATACTTTGGTTATAAAAATAAAACATGCCCTAGTGGTGCCCGGGTGGCTCAGTTGGCTAAGTGTCCAACTTCGGCTCAAGTCATGATCTCATGGCGCATGAGTTCAAGCCCCACGTCGGTCCCTGTGCTGAGAGCTCAGAGCCTGGAGCCTGCTTCGGATTCTGTCTCCGTCTCTTTCTGCTCCTCCCCTCCTCATGCTCTGTCTCTCTGTCTCAAAAATAAATAAACCTTAAAAATAAATAAAAACAAATAAAACGTGCCCTTAAGTACTAAAATCTTCAAGTACTAAAAAAAATGTGGTGGAGAAAATGGAAGTTCCTCCTAATCCCATTTTATATGAGATGTTTCTGTTTTTAAATGTATTCCTATTATTGTTTTCCCTGTTCAGCATACTAATATTTCGCACGTATACTATTATCAGTAATTGACATTTTCTACACAAGTCTGACATTCTTGTAATTCCTTCCCTATCCTTAGGTTGCAAAAGTCTTCAGTTGATTAATGTTTGAATTCTAGTGGTCGGTATACTAGAATAGTTCATGAGTCTCAGTTCTTTGTGATTAAGGGATGGTGTATAATGAAAGGTATGTGGACTTAGGCACAAACCCTGGTTTTGTACCTAACAGTTACAGTATACCATAGGAAAGCTACCTGATTACACAAAATAGCTTACTCATCTGCCAAATGGGGTAATAATAATATATTTAAGATATCTATTATGAGGTATATTTTAAGGTAGTTGTAATGAGTATGGTACCAAGTATGTCTTTTAAAATTTATTTATTAAAAAACAGGGGCGCCTGGGTGGCGCAGTTGGTTAAGCGTCCGACTTCAGCCAGGTCATGATCTCGCGCTCCGTGAGTTCAAGCCCCGCATCGGGCTCTGGGCTGATGGCTCAGAGCCTGGAGCCTGTTTCCGATTCTGTGTCTCCCTCTCTCTCTGCCCCTCCCCCGTTCATGCTCTGTCTCTCTCTGTCCCAAAAATAAATAAACGTTGAAAAAAAAAATAATAAAAAAAACCAAAAAACTGTGGCCGTTGGGTGGTCAGTCAGTTGAGCGTCTCACTTTGGCTCAGGTCATGGTCTCATGGTTCGTGAGTTCAGTCCCCACATAGGGCTCACTGGTGTCAGCCTGTCAGTGCAGAGCCTGCTTCGGATCCTCTGTTCCTGTCTGCCCCTTCCCTGCTTGCGCTCGCCCAAAAATAAATACTTTTTAAAAATTAAAAAAAAAAAAAACCCAACTACATTGAATTGTAAACGATAGGTAGGATTGTATATTTACTTTCCATAATTTGTCTACCAAGGAGAAGAAAACACAGATTTTCTTTGGTATACTCCATGTTCTTTTTGTATTCCTTTCATTTTAAGAGCAATCAGTGAATCTCTGAGGAACATATCTCTAGGAAAGAATTCTAGTAATAAATTGAGTCTTAAAAAACACAGGGAATACGTTTTTATTTAGTAGTAATCTGTATTGGAAAAGTAGACTCAGTACCTGAAGCTTTTTTGAATCTGTGGTTTCATTTGCTTATTGATGCAGTTATTATTGTGTCTTTAGGTTAGATGAGTCAGTCTTTTTTTTTTTTTTTTTTTTAAAGTAGGCTCCATGCCCAGCATGGAGCCCAATGTGGAGCCCAACGTGGGGCTTGAACTCACTACCCTGAGATCAAGAGCTGAGCTGATACTAAGAGTTGGACGCTCAACCAACTGAACTACCCAGGCGCCCCCCCCATTTATTTATTTATTTTTTTAGTAAGATGGGTCTTAATCATGGGACTTTTGAATTCATGTAAAGAAGATACATTCTTTTTAAAGCCATTTACTCAATCGTGTTAAAAAACATTGGGAAACAAAGTGATTACACTAGATCATAGATTAGGAATACCAAGTGTTTTGAGAATAAATGAATGTTTGTTTCCAAATTAACATATGTAGTTGAAGTTTACTTGTGCTGTTGTAGATTTTAAATTATGTTTGGAGAAGGAAGTGTGGGCTTATTTAGCTTCTTTGGTTAAGGGTTAAAGAAGCTAGGGTAGGATAACCTTTTATTAGGGTCTAAGATTAACCATGTTACCAATTATGTACGTTGAGTATGGAAGTAGTAAAAAGTCATAACCAAAGATATGGGGCAGATTTCAGTTTTTCATCTTTTGAGGACTTTATTTTAATTTCCTATTATATTATTTCCCATTATAGATGGGTAAACTGAAGCTCAAGGGTGAAATGATTGTGCTTTGGACAACAGGAAGGGAGGGGGAGATAGAGTTAGAATTCACTTGTGGGGAGGTAATAGTGGGATAGCAGAAAAACAAAACAAAGAACAACCCAGAAAAGTTATTTGTTACCTCCCTTTATTAGAGAAAAATAGTAAATTTTGGCCAGACATTACGTTATGTACGGAGGATGCAATAATAGACAATAAGGACATAGGTCTTTGCCCTCATGGAACATACAGTATAATGGGGGATACAGATGACAAAGTAAACTAAATTACAGGGGCCCTTGGGTGGCTCAGTCGGTTGAGCGTCCGATTCTTCATTTTGGCTCAGGTCATGATCTCATGGTTTGTGAGTTCGAGTGTTGGTTCCAGGCTGTGTGCTGACAGTGCAGAGCCTGCTTGGAATTCTCTCTCTCTCTCTCTCTCTCTCTCTCTCTCTCTCTAACTCTCTCTCTCTCTCTCCCCCACCCCCACTCGTGTCTCTCTCTAAATAAACTTTAAAAATTGAAAAAAAGCCCATAAAATTACAAATTGGATAACTATAGCCGAGGAAATGTGTGTGATAATATAGTAAGGGAGAACTTACTTAGACCAGGGATGATGGGTTAATTAAATGTTTGACAGAAAAAGATCTTGGGAGAGTGACATTTTTTTTTTAAGTTTTTATATAAATTCCAGTTAGTTAACATACAGTGTAATATTAGTTTCAGGTGTATAATACAGTGATTCAATACATCATACAACTTCCATACATCACCCAGTGCTCATCACAACAGGTACCCTCCTTCATACACCATCACCTGTTTCACCCCACCCCTCTCACATCCACCTCCCTTCTGGTAACCATCAGTTTGTTCTCTGGAGTTGAGTCTGTTTCTTGGTTTGTCTCTTTTTTCCTTTTGTTCATTTTTGTTTTCTAAATTCCACATATGAGTGAAATCATACGGTGTTTGTCTTTCTCTGACTGACTTATTTTCCTCAGCTTAATACTCTAGATTTCATTCTTTTTTATGGCTGAACAGTACCCTCCTGTGTGTGTGTACCACAACTTCTTTACCCATTTGTCGTGGACACTTGGGCTGTTTCCATAATTTGGCTGTTGTAGATAATGCTGCTGTAAACATTGGGGTGCATGTATGCTTTTGAATTAGTATTTTTGTAATTTTTGGGTAAATACCTAGTAGTGTGATTGCTGGAGAAAGTTTTAACTTTTTGAGGAACCTCCATACTGATTTTCAGAGTGGCTGCACCAGTTTGCATTCCCCCCAGCAGTGCAAGAGTCTTCCCCTTTCTCCACATCCTTGCCAACACCTGCTGTTCCTTGTGTTGTTGATTTGAGCCATTCTGACAGGTGTGAGGTGACATCTCATTGTAGTTTTGTTTTGCATTTCCCTGGTAAGTGACGTTGAGCATCTTTTTACATGTCTGTTGCCATCTGTGTGTCTTTGGAGAAATGTCCTCTCATGTCTTCTGCCCATTTTTTAATTGGGTTATTCATTTTTTTGGGTGTTGAGTTTTATAAGGTATTAAACACTTTTAAATGTTTTTATTTATTTTTAAGAGACAGACAGAGTGCGAGCAGGGGAGGGGCAGAGAGACAGGGAGACACAGAATCTGAAGGAGGCTCCAGGCTCTGTGCTGTTAGCACAGAGCCCCACGCGGGGCTTGAACCCACGAATTGTGAGATCATGACCTGAGCCGAAGTTGGACGCCCAACTGAGCCACCCAGGTGCCCCTAGTTTTATAAGTTATTTATATATTTTGGATACTGACCCTTTCAGATAGGTCGTTTGCACATACCTTCTCCCATTCCATAGGTTACCTTTTAGTTTTGTTGTTTCCTTTGCTATTGAGAAGCTTTTTATTTTGATGTAGCCCCAGTAGTTTGTTTTATTTATTTATTTTTTAAGTAAGATCAAGGCCCAGTGTGGGGCTTGAGTTCATGACCCCGAGATCAAGAGTTGTATGTTTTACCAGCTGATCCAACTAGCCCCTCAGTAGTTTTTTGATTTTGTTTCCCTTGCCTCAGGAGATGAGGGAGTGACATTTAAACAGTGCCTGGAAAGATGTTCAGGAAAGATTGTTTCAGACAGAGGAAGATTGTGTGCATAGGGTCCCTTGAGCCAAGGAGGATTTTGGGCTCTTCCATGAACTAAAAGAAAGCTTAGTTTAGCAGAACCTTAGTGATCGAAGTGGGGAAGAGCAGTCCTGAAATTGAGCCTAGCAGGTAGGCAGGGATCAATCAAGCAGGAATCGGGGCACCTGGGTGGCTCAGTCGGTTAAGCCTCTGACCTTGGCTCAGGTCATGATCTCAGGGTTCGAGGGTTTGAGCCCTGCGTCTGGCTCTGTGCTGACAGCTCAGAGCCTGGAGACTGCTTTGGATTCTGTCTCCCTCTCTGCTCCTCCTGGCTCACACTCTGTCTCTGTCTCTCTCTCTCTCTCTCTGTCTCTCTCTCTCAAAAATAAACATTTTTTAAAAAGTTAAAAAAAAGTTAAGAATGTTACAGGTCGGGGGAAAATCTTAGGTTGTCTCCTTAGTACACTGGAAAGTCACGTAAGAAGTAATTGGCATTGTCTGATTTAATTTTTAAAAGGATCTTTGGGTACTCTGGGGAATATAGTAGGTAATGTCAGTAATCCAGCATCAAAATGATGGCGAATTTTTAGGGCTAGAGGGATATCAGAAGAGATGGATTAAAGTGGACAGTTTCTTGAAATGAAAAAAACCAAAAACTAGAATTTAAATAAAAATTTGAAAAGAAAAAAATGGACATTTTCAATATTTATTTTGGAAGTAGGATTGGATTTGGGGGTGACATGACTGGAAGTGAAGAAAAAAGAAGTTGAGAATGACCTCCAGATTTCTGGTATGAATAGCTAGACATAGCTGGCAACGACTGGAGGAGTTGCGGCTACGAGAGTGAGAAAGCGAGTTAAAAGAACTAGATGTAGGAAGCAGACAGTTTTGGGCTTTGAAACCACTTGATTGAGATAAATTAAGGAGACTAGGGTATTGGTAATATTTAAAATCAAGGGAATGGATGAAATCCCCACAGAAAGTTAAAATTACTTGAAAGTACTTTGCAGTTAAATTGTGGTCCTATGGGAAGGAAATGATTCCATATGCCTAAAATTCTGTGCCCTAGAGATAACCTGAATGAGTTAATTGATTATTCAGTTATTAGATCAAAGAGATATTTGTTTAGATTCTATCATAACTCTTGAGTGGATTTTAGTATATTAATGATTTTCTATCAGTTTCTAAAACCACAGTAGCATCATTTTGAGTAACTGATGAAGAACTGTTAAATAGAAACTTTTGTGGC
The DNA here is from genome assembly GCF_014898765.1 of Herpailurus yagouaroundi. Taxonomy (NCBI): domain Eukaryota; kingdom Metazoa; phylum Chordata; class Mammalia; order Carnivora; family Felidae; genus Herpailurus; species Herpailurus yagouaroundi. The sequence goes on from NW_024412428.1 coordinate 393,324, forward strand.
TATATTGTAAGCATCATGAGGGTATTAATCTATCTGTTAAATCATCAGTCAGTGGTCTCTTGGCCTCTTTCTTCACTTCTTCAGAGATTAGTAGTAGTATTACCAGTTTAGTGTTTATTACTCCAGATACTTTTCAGTGCACATACTAATATGTACCCATAAGAATTATAATTTCATGTGTGCATTTGTGTGTGTGCGTGCGTGCGCGTGTGTGTGCGTTTTAAACACGTGTACTGTATGTATCTTCCTGCTACTTGCTCTTCACTTACTGGTATGTTTTCTATATCTTTGAGTTAGTACATAAGGATCTACTCGTAGCTGTTGTGTGATATTTCATTTGGTGGATTTAATAACATAGTTTAGACATTCTTCTGGTGGACATTTAGTTTATTTGCAATTTTTTATAACAGTGCTGCACAGAATATATGTGTAGTAGTTTCTCTGGGTTCATGTGTGGTTTTGCTGGGGGAAATTCTGATGATAGGTGTGAAAATAGGAATTGCTGAGTCAGAGTATATGTTTATGTATTTTAATAGATAATTGCCAAATTGTCTTCCTCTGGACCACTGTATTGACCGCATTTCCACTAGTTTCTCCACATTCTTGTGAACACTGGATATTATCGAATAATTAAATTTTTGTCAGTTTAATTTGTGTTCTTTCTAAAGTATAGATGTCAATTCTTTGTTATATCTTTTAAAAATATATGTAAATATAGAATGTATATTTTTTATTTTCTACATTTCTACACCTTGTTTTTTGTTTTTTTGCTATGTAAACATTTTATAAGGTAATGGGAAAAAAATCCATGTTAGTATTGCAGGATAGAATAATTATAATGAATATGCAAGGCTTTTATGAAGGAACTTGTAAAATAATACTATAGGACATATAAGATAACCATAATGGAAAGGCATGCATACGTCTGAATGGGAAGGCTTCACTAATGTCAAAACGTTAATTTTTTTGTCTCTAAATTAATCTCTAAATTCATTGAAACCCTAATCAATTCCAAGTGTATATGGAAATGGTACCAAATTTAAAAGGTAGAAAGGATAAACAGTGAGAAGGAAGACTTTCCTCTTCTCCCAACCCATTGGCACAGTTCTCTTCCCTAGAAGCAAACCACTGTTACCATTTTCTTAGATATTTATCTAGAGATAATATATGCATATGTGTGTGCATATGCTTCTCTGTGTGTGTATGATGTTTGTGTTTATCCATTGTTCTGTACCTGGTTTGCACTTAATTTAAATGAGAAGTTGTTCCATATTAGTATGTAAGGAGATTTTTAGAGCTGCCTTGTGTCCAGGACTGCAAAATACTGTATTGTCTTCATCATCATTCAATTTATCAGGCTTTTGAGAGAAATTTAGGGTGTTTCAATCTTTTTACTTTTCAACAAGTATCCTTTGATGTTTTGTTTTTTAAAAATGAGATAATGTGTCTGTAGGAAGGATGCTTAGAAGTGGAATTGCTTGGTTAAAAATATTTTTTTGAGGTGTCCTCCATAAAAGTTATACCAGTTTACACTGACTTATGGTATGAGGCTCTTCCTGTACTGTTAAGCCTTTATTTTTCTTAAGTTTTTATTTAAATGTTTATTTTGAGAAAGAAAGATTGCATGCACATGTGAGTGGGGGAATGGCAGAAAGAAGGGGGGAGAGAATAGACCCCGGGCTTATCCCATGACCATGAGATTACAACCTGAGCTGAAATCAAGAGTTGGACACTCAACTGACTGAGCCACCCAGGACCCCTCTTAAGTTTTTATTTAAATTCCAGTTAACATACAGTGTAATACTAGTTTCAGGTGTATAATGTAGTGATTCAACTCTCCTGTACGACACCTGGTGCTCACTATGACAAGTGCTCTCCTTAATCCCCATTACCTACTGAATCTCCCCCATCCACCTCCCTTCTGGTAACCATTAGTTGTCTATAGTTGAGAGACTGTTTCTTGGTTTGCATCTCTCTCTCTTTTTTACCCTTTGTTTTGTTTCTTAAATTCTGCATATGAGTGAGATCATAGATATTTGTCTTTCTCTGACTGACTTATTTCCCTCAGCATAATACTCCCTAGCTCCATCCATGTCCTCGCAAATGCCAAGGTTTCATTCTTTTTTTTTTTTTATGGCTGAGTAATACTCCATCGTGTGTGTGTATAAAGATACGTATATGTATGTGTATGTGTGTTCATATACATACATACGTATATTTATATACATGTATATATATACATATACACACACACAGACCACAACTTCTTTATCCATTTGTCAATCAGTAGACACTTGGGCTGGTTTCATCATTTGACTGTTGTAAATGTTGCTGTATAAACATTGGAGTGCATGTATGGCTTTGAAGTAGTATTTTTGTATTTTTTGGGTAAATACCTAGTAGTGCAATTGCTGACTCGTAGGGTAGTTTTTAACTTTTTGAGGAATGTTTTGATCTTTGTCAATATAAGTGAAAAGTGGTTTCCCTTTATAATTTAAATTTGCATCTTATAAATATTTCATATATTTAAGAGCCACTGTATTTCTTTTTCTACTGAACTGTATTCTTTTTTTTTTTTTTTTTTTCCCTTTATTCTCTTTGGTTGTTGGTATTATCTTATTGACTGTAGGACCTTTTTGTCTTGATTTTTTTTTTTTTTAGGATATGAGTTGCAAATAGTGCATCATTGTGGCATTCCCCCCTCCCCCCCCCCCCAATAAATGTCTGGTAAAATAAAGGAATGTAAAATTTATCATTTTTTTCTTTTAAGTATACAGTTCAATGGCATTAAGTATACTTACAAATGTTTTTCAAAGATCACCATTATCCTATCTAGAACTTTTTCATCATCCCAAACAAAAATTTTGTACTCTTTAAACAATAATACCCAGTACCCCTTTCCCCCACTTCCTGGTGACCTCTGTTCTATCTTTTTGTCTGTATTATTAGTAGGCACCTCAGATAAGTAGAACCATAAAATATTTGCCCTTTTTGTGTCTGAATTAGTTCATTTATCATAATTGTTTTCAAGGTTTTCTGTGTTATAGCATGTATTAGACTTTTTAGGGCTGAATAATATTCTGTTGTGTGTACATTTTGTTTGTCCATTCATTTGTTGACAGACTTTTGGGCAGTTTCCAGCTTTTGGCCGTTGTGAATAATGCTGGTGTGAACATTGGTTCACAAGTAATCTATATGAGTCTCGGGTTTCATTTCTTTTAGGTATATACCAGGAAGTGGAATTGACTGATCATATGTTAATTCTGCATATAACTTTTTGGGGAACCCCGAACTGTTCTCCATGGTGGCTGTACCCCATTTTATATGACTCTGGCCAGCAGTGCAGAAGTGTCCAAGTTTTTTTCAGAAGTGTTCTAATTTTTGTGCATTTTTGCCTTGTTATTATTTATAAAAAAAGAACTCCTTCCTAATTGCTGTGAAGTGGTTATCATTTTTTTTCCCTTATTTTGTTTTAAATTGCATAAAACACATATAAAATTTACTGTCTTAACCATTTTTAAGTGTATAGTTCAGTAGTGTATAGCTCAGATATCCACATTATCACACAGCGGATCCCCTGAACTTTTTCATCTTGAAAAGCTGACACTGTACTCATTAAACAATTCTCTATGTATCCCTCTCCTAAGCCCCTGGTAACCACTCCTACTTGATATTTGAATGAATTTGGTTTGTTTAGGTATTTCATGTAAGTGTGATCATACAGAATTTTGTCTTTTTTCACTTCATGTAATATCCTCACTATTCATCCATGTCATAGCACATAATCGGTTTTCCTTTCTTTTTATGGCTGAATAATATTCCATTGTATGTGTATATACACATTTTACTTAGCTATTCATCTGCCCATGGACATTTGGTTGCCACCTCCTGGCTATTTGTGAATAGTGGTGCCATGACTGTAAATGTGCAAAAATCTCTTGGGAGATCCTGCTTTCATTTCTTTTAGATATATTTCCAGAATTGGGATTGTGGTATCATATGGCTATTCAGTTTTTAATTTTTTGAGTAACCTTTGTACTGTTTTCTATAGCTACTGCTCCTGTTTTAACCATCAATGCACAAGGCATCACATTTCTTCAACCAGCCAACCAACCAACTGACCAGTTGCCCCTCACCAACAATTACTACTTTTTGTTTGTTGTAGCCATCCTTATGGAAGTGAGATGATATCTTCTGGTTTTGATTTGCATTTCTCTAATTAATAATGTTGAGCATCTTTTCACGTGCTTATTGGTCATTTGTATATCTTTTTTTTTTTTTTTTGGTATATCTTTAAGATACAGAAAGTACTTAAGTCTTAAGGCCCATTTTTAAATTTTTTGTTGTTGACTTGTATGAATTGTTTATATATTCTAGATACAAATCTCTTTATCAGATGTATGAGTTGCAAATACTTTCTTTAGCATTTTTTGTACAGAAGTTCTAAATTGTTTTCAGCTTTACCAGTGAATTTTATACTTTTTTTTTAAGTTTATTTATTTGTAGAGAGAGACAGCATGAGCAGAAGAGGGACAGAGAGAGCAAGAGAGAGAGAGAATAGATCCCAAGCAGGCTCCATGCCCATTGCAGAGCCTGACCTGGGGCTTGAACCCATAACTGTGAGATCATGACCTGAGCCAAAATCCAGAGTTGGATGCTTATTTGATTGAGCTACCCAGGCGCCCCTGAATTTTATACTTCCATAGGTTTTCCTGTTATTTTTATTTTTTTTTCAATGCTTACTTATTTTTGAGAGACAGAGACAGAGTGTGAGTAGGGAAGGGGCAGAGAGAGAGGGAGACACAGAATTCAAAGCTGAGCTGTCCGCACAGAGCCCGACACAGGGCTAAAACCCATGAACCGTGAGATCACGATCGGGCGGAAGTCAGACGCCCAACCGACTGAGCCACCCAGGCGCCCCTGTTTTCCTGTTATTATTAGTGCCCTTTTGTTTTAGATGAGAATTCTCTTTAACATGTCTTGTAAGGTCAGACTAGTGATGATGAACTCCAGCTTTTGTTAGTTTGGAAAATTCTTTATTGTCTTCAATCCTGCTGGAAAACTTTACTAGGTAGAGTATTCTTGATTGTCAGTAGTTTTCTTTCAGCATAACATTTTTAATTTTGATGATGTCAAGTTTATCTAGTTTTTCTTTTATTGCCTGTGTTTTTGATGTTTTGTATCCAGGAAATCATTAACAAGTCCAAAGTCATGAAACCTTTCCTTTATTTTAAGAGTTCTATAGTTTTAGTTCTTTAAATGTAAGTCTTTGATCCATTTTGAGTTAATTTTTTATATATGGTGTAAGGGTTCTGTTGCACCTTTTTTTTTTTTTTTTAAATTTTTTTTTTTCCAACATTTATTTATTTTTGGGACAGAGAGAGACAGAGCATGAACGGGGGAGGGGCAGAGAGAGAGGGAGACACAGAATTGGAAACAGGCTCCAGGCTCTGAGCCATCAGCCCAGAGCCCGACGCGGGGCTCGAACTCACGGAGCGTGAGATCGTGACCTGGCTGAAGTCGGACGCTTAACCGACTGCGCCACCCAGGTGCCCCACACCTTTTTTTTTGAAATGACCTTTATCATTGATTGATCTTGGCATTCTTGTGAATTCACCTGACTATCTGGAGATTTCTTTCTCGGCTCTATTGTTTGTCATTGGCGTATATATTTGTGTTTATGTCAGTACCAAGCTGTTTCAATGCACTGTAGTAGCTTTGTAATAAGTTTTGCAATCAAAGTGTCAGACCCCTCTGGCTTTGTTCTTTTTTTTCAAGATTCTTGTCCCTTGAGATCCACATGGATTTTAGGATGACACTCTGCAAAAAAAATTTGGGTTTTGTTAGGGATTGCATTAAATCTGTAGATTGCTTTAGGTGTACTATCGTCCTCTTCATGTTAATCTTTTCATCCATGAACATGGTATATCTTTCCATTTATTTGTGTCTTTAATTTTCTTTTAGCAGTGTTTTGTAGTTTTCATAATACAAGTCTTTCAACCTCCTTGGTTAAATTTATTTCCATGTATTTTATTATTTTTGATGTTACTGTAAATGGAATTGTTTTCTTAATTTCCTTTATGGATTGTTCATTGTTAGTGTGTAGAAATGCAACTGATTTTTCATGTTGATTTTGTGTTCTGAAACTTTGCTTATCTTTTCAAAATATAAGATTATATCATCTGCAGAAATGATTTTACTTTTTGCTTTTACTATTTGGATGCCTTTTATTTCTTGCTGAATTGCTCTGGCCAGAACTTCCTGTACTATGTTGAATTAAAATGGTGAGAGTAGGCATCTGTGCGTTCTAATCTTAGAGGAAAGACATTCCATCTTTTACCATTGAGTGTGATGTCAGCTGTGGTTTTTTCCATATGTGGCCTTTATTATGTTGCAGAAGTTTCCTTCTCTTTGTAGTGTATTATTTCTATCATGAAAGCATGTTGTATTTTGTCACAAAACTTCTTTGCCTCAATTGGGATGATGATGTGTTTTTCCCCCCTTTTTATGTATTAATATGGTATATTAATTTTGATTTTCTTACGTTGAATTACCCTTGCATTCTGGGATAAATCCCACACGGTCCTGATACATAATCTTTTTTATGCTTCTGATTTTCTCCTGTTTTGTTGGGGATTTTTGCATCTATATTCATAAGGAATATTGGTTTAGGGTTTTCTTGTAATGTCTTTGTCTGGATTTGATATCAGAGTAATGCTGGCCTTGTAGAATAAATTTGGAAGTGTTCTCCCCTTCAGTTTTTTGGGGAAGAATTTGAGGGGGAGCAATGTTAATTCTTTAAATGTTTGGTAGAATTTATCAATGAAGTCATCTGTTCCTGGGCATTTCTTTGTTTGGAGATATTTGATGACTGATTTAATCTTCTTGCTTGTAGATCTGTCTAGGTTTTACATTATCTTATCCAATCTAATCTCTACACCCAGTGTGGAGCTTGAACTCACAACCTGGAGATCAAAAGTCTACCAACTGAGTCAGCCAGCTGCCCCTAGATTTTGTATTTCTTCCTAGAGTAAGTTTTGGCAGTGTGTGTATCTAGGAATTTAGCCATTTTATCTTGGTTATCTGATTTTGTTGGTATATAATTGTTCATTGTGCTCTCTTACAATTGTTTCTATAAAATCAGTAGTGAGGTCTTACTTTAATTTCTGATTTTGATAATTTGAGATTTTCTTTTGCTTCATAGTCTAGCTAAATATTTAATTTTTTCAAAGAATCACCTTTTAATTTTGTTGATGTCTCTTTTTTTTTCTCTATCTGTGCACTAATCTTTATTGCATTCTTTCTGCTAGGCTTGGGTTTAGCTTGCAGATTCTGATTTCTTAAAGTATAAAAGTTATTGATTTCGGATATTTTTAAATGTAGGTGTTAATAGCTGTAAGTTTTCTGCTGAGCACTGCTGTCATTGCATTCCATATTTTGATATGTTTGTTATGTTTGTGTTTTGTCTTGTAAATTATAGGAAAAAAGTACTCATAAATTAACAGTACAGTAATACTGGCTTTCTGTTGATTTATGTAGGTAATTTCACTTACATTCTTTATTTCTTATGGCTTCAGTTTATTCTGTAGTGTGTTTTTATTATTGCCTGAAGGGTAGCATTTCATGCAGGTAGTAAACTCCTGCTTTTGTTCTCCTGGAAATGTCTTAATTTCTCCTTAATATTGGAGGAATTTTTTGCTGGATTTAGAATTGTTAGTTGACGTTTTGTGTTGTTGTTGATCACTTTAAATATGTCATCTCACTAGCTTGTGGCGTCCATGGTTTCTGATGAGAAATGAACTGGTAATCTAAATTATATTGAGCATTCATTGCACGTGATGAGTTACTTCTTTCTTAAAATTATCTTTGGTGTCTATAATTTGATTATTATGTGTCTTGTTGTGGATATCTTTCAGTTTATCTGACTTGGAGTTTGTTGAGCTTGTTGGATGTGTGTCATCCAGCATTTGGGGCTTTTTTTGCCATTATTTCCTCAAATATTTTCTCCTGTCCCTTTCGTTCTGTTTATGATACATATGTGGGTATGTTTGGTAATGTTTTGTAGATTCCTCAGGCTCCATTCATTTTTCTTCCCTTTTTCCCTTGCTCCTCAGACTGGATAGTTTCAGTTATTCTCTCTTCCAGTTTACTGATTCTTCTGCCTCTTAAGATCTGCTATTGATCTTCTCTAATGAATTTTTCATTTGTTATTATATTTTTCATTTACAGAATTTTTACTTGGTTACTTTAAAAAAACATTTTTTTTTTAACGTTTATTTATTTTTGAGACAGAGAGAGACAGAGCATGAACGGGGGAGGGTCAGAGAGAGGGAGACACAGAATCTGAAACCGGCTTCAGGCTCTGAGCTGTCAGCACAGAGCCCGACGCGGGGCTCGAACTCACGGACCGTGAGATCAAGACCTGAGCCAAAGTCGGACCGACTGACTGAGCCCCCCAGGCGCCCCACTTGGTTACTTTTTATAATTTGTATCTGTTTGTATTTTCATTTTGATTATGCATTGTTTTCACATTTCCTTTTGTTCTCTGTCAATGCTTTCCTTTAGCTCATTGAGCATATTTAAGATAGTTGATTTAATGTCTTTGACTACTTTTTCTAATGTTTGGGATTTTTCAGGGATGGTTTCCGTCAAATTCTTTTATTACTGTGAATAGGACATACTTTTTCTGTTTCTTTGTATGTTTTACAACATTATGAGTATATTATGTGTAACTCAGGATGACTGACTCTCCCAGTCTTCACAGATGGCTGAGTTTTTACTTGTTGAGGGATGGAGCCATTTGTTTTTGACTGTTTCTAAGTAACTTTTTAACAAAATGTGTATTTCTTGTTGTCATTGAAGTTTCTGTTCTATTATTCCTGTGGTGAACTAGTGACTGGACAAAAATTTCCTTAAGTATTGGGGTGAAAAAAAAATGAGATAAAGGGTCATGTCTCATTAGATAGATGCTTTTGGGAAAGCTGCTCCTGCCTATACAGATGAAACCAGGAGAAGATCTGCTCCAGACCACCCAAACACAGTCCCAAATTTTTAGAAGTTCCTCACTGCCAGTCCTCTGACAAGCCAGACTCTCCAGGAATGCAGGATGCTAACCCCATAGCCAAGTTGGGGTGAGGAATGGGGGATGGTTGCCGGTTCATGCATTTGCTCACTTGTGAATGATCAGCGTTATCTTCCTCAGGCACTACCCTGGTGATTAATGAGTGTGTTCAGTGGGGTTTCAGGGATCTATAATTGGTTCCAGTCACTCTGTCCAGCTCAGTGGTTACTTGGGTGGAGGGACACTTACCTAGAACTTCCCACTTTGCCATCTTGTTGATACCTGTCTTGATTTATTTTTCATATTGTACTTAAGAGAACCTATCGCTTTGTTCCTCTGAAAATTTTGTGGTGATCGGGATACTTTTTACCTTATGACACTTGAATCTTAACTACAAGTTTAACTTTACTTGTAATTTAGTCATTTCAAAACTTTATTAGGTGTTAAAAGAATTTTACCTTTTTGAGGCATTCAGTCATGATGAATCCATGCTGTTCTGTTTTTCCTTTTCTAACATTTTTTATTGTAAATTTATGTTGTCTTCATTTTATTTTACTTACTGTTTATTTTTTTTTTTACATTTTATTTATTTTTGAGGGAGAGAGAGCACAAGTGGACCACCTTGAGGTGCAGAGAGAAAGGGAGACACAGAATCTGAGGCAGGCTCCAGGCTCTGAGCTGTCAGCACAGAGCCCGATGCGGGGCTCGAACTCACAAACCGTGAGACCATGACCTGAGCTGAGCCGAAGTTGGACGCCCAACTGACTGAGCCACCCAGGCACCCTTCTTTATTTTATTTTATATATTTTTAAATATAATTTATTGTCAAGGTAGCTAACATACAGAAGTAAAACAATTTGCTCATTGTAAAATAGCTAATTAGAATTGACTCGGTGCAGGAAAGGGCCTAATGATATAGGCTTTATATAGATAATGTAGAAGTGGTCAACTTTTAATCAGATTTAAATCAGATTTAATCAGGTCAACTTTTAATCAGATAAAAGGAGTAAATTAAGTGTTTGGTGGTTGAAACATTCTCAGTGACATATAGAGGTGGCGAAATTTATTTATAGTCTAGGATTTGGGAACAGTTGTTATAGTTGAGTACTTACTCTGTTTTTGAGAAGTTGATTACTGCAGAGAACTAACTGTGGTAAAGAAAGTTCTATTCTCTGCTCCACTGTTTTCTTCCGAGAAGAATGAATTGGTACCTAGCAGCCAGCCACCAGTGGGAAGTCAGTTCTAGCTTTTCTGTCTTGGAAATCGTCTTCTGTTTTAGGTGTGCTAAAACCATAGAAAGGATCCAGAGAACTCCTGCATTAAAAGCCTATACATTTCATATCATAACATCAATAGATTTATGCCTTATTCCTCCGAAAATTGTTACCTTGATAAGGATATTTCCTGCCTTATGGCACATGAATATTAACTGCAAATTAAAGTTCATTTGTTTTTTTAAATCCCTTTTAGCCTGGCACTTGGGCTTGATACCTCTTTTTTTTTTTTTTTAATTTTTAATGTTTATTTATTTTATTTTATTTTTTATTTTTTTGCAGTTTTTAAAAGGAAGATTTATTTGACAAGTTTCACTTAGCGCAATACACCTAAAAGGAAATCACAATACGAGAGAGACAGAGCATGAACGGGGGAGGGGCAGAGAGAGAGGGAGACACAGAATCGGAAACAGGCTCCAGGCTCTGAGCCATCAGCCCAGAGCCTGACGCGGGGCTCGAACTCACGGACCGCGAGATCGTGACCTGGCTGAAGTCGGACGCTTAACCGACTGCGCCACCCAGGCGCCCCTAATGTTTATTTTTGAGAGAGACAGATACAGAGCATGAGAGGGGGAGGGGCAGAGAGAGAGGGAGACACAGAATCCGAAGCAGGCTCCAGGCTCTGAGCTGTCAGCACAGAGCCCAACGCGGGGCTCGAACCCATGAACTGTGAGATCATGAACTGAGCCGAAATTGGACGCCCAACCATCTGAGCCATCCAGGTGCCCCAAGCTTGATATTTCTTCTTTTGGATACTTGCATATTTTGAATATTGAGTTGGTTTTTGTGTTACTGAATTTTTTATTAATAAGAACTGTGCTATATTATTTTATTGCTTAATACTTAATTACATATTAGATATCATGAATATTCAAATCCTGACATCTAACTTCTTGTCTGTGGTCTTGGGCAACTTAGCTTTGAAGATGATAATGATTATTTTTTTAAGTAAGCTCCAGGCCCAACGTGGGACTTACACTTACATCCCTGGGATCAAGAGTTGCATGATCAACCAGCTGAGCCAGCCAGCACCTCTTGTTGTTAGATCTGTATAAAGAAGACAAAGTGATTTCCTTCATGGATTTGCTTTAACATGAATATTTGGCTCATAACAAGCATCAAATAAATGTTAAATATTACTGGATGGATGCACTAATTTTTAAAAAATTTCATTGAGTTATGAAAAGTTTGAATCAATGTTATTCAGCATATTTCAACTTTTAATACCTTCTGTAGAGTGGTAATGTTAAAAATTTTTTTGATGTTTACTTAAATTTATGTGAAGGCCTTATGTGAAGGTTTCCCTTAGCATATATTATTGTTTTACCATGAAGAAGTCTTCCTTAGTGAGGAACTGTTTTAGAGTAATGGTGTATGTATATTTTAGTTTTTGGAAATATTTAAAACATCTTAGAGTGTGGAATGGTAATTTGTAGATCTTTGTGAAAGGCAAGTAGTCACCCCTTACAGTTTTAGATACAATTATCCATTTTCTTTAAAGCAGATATAAATGTATCTTCTGCCATTTTTCAGTATTAGCATGTCATCCACACTGGTGCACATACAGCTCTTGCTCTCAGAGCAATGATTTTGAGACTGGTTTTGGAATTCACCTTTTGTTTTTTTTAATTTTTTTTTTTTAATTTACATTCAAATTAGCATATAGTGCAACAATGATTTCAGGAGTAGATTCCTTAGTGTCCCTTACCCATTTAGCCCATCCCCCCCCCAACCCCTCCAGTAACCCTCAGTTCTCCATATTTATGAGTCTCTTCTGTTTTGTCCTCCTCTCTATTTTTATATTATTTTTGTTTCCCTTCCCTTATGTTCATCTGTTTTGTCTCTTAAGGTCCTCATATGAGTGAAGTCATATGATTTTTGTCTTTCTCTGACTAATTTCACTTAACATAATACCCTCCATTTCCATCCACGTAGTTGCAGATGGCAAGATTTCTTTTTGATTGTCGACTAATACTCCCTTGTATATATAGACCACATCTTCTTTATCCATTCATCCATCGATGGACATCTGGGCTCTTTCCATACTTTGGCTATTGTTGATAGTGCTGCTATAAACATGGGGTACATGTGTCCCCTCGAAACAGCACACCTGTATCTCTTGGATAAATACCTAGTAGTGCAATTGCTGGGTCATAGGTTAGTCCTATTTTTAGTTTTTTGAAGAACCTCCATACTGTTTTCCAGAGTGGCTGCACCAGCTTGCATTCCTGTGGATTTCAGCTTTATACATAGTACTTGAATTCTGATGTCTTGGAACCGTGGGTAGTTTTAATGTATTGAAGTATGGCTTTATTATAGAAAAGTTAAAATCTATTTTATTTAACTCAGAAGAGGTTTTTGTCACAGTTAAGTGAAAATACAATAGCCATTCCTATAAAATACTGTTTGTTACTACAAACATTTCATTACTATGTTAAATAGGATGTGATGCCCTCTGGAAACTAAACTTGGTTTAAGTAAGATGCTTAATGGTTAGAGAATAGCACAATAATATCAAAGAAGGGATCAGAATTTTATAAGTAAAGGTTACTTAAAAATAACTCTGGTAATCAAAGTTAACATAGGAGTTTTTGCCTTCTTGCCTTTCTACAAATATTTGGGAAAACTGAGTGTATACTCTGTGCCCAGGCACTGTTTTAGACATGCAGTGAGAAGAGCAGTTAGATATGGTCTATCCAGTGTTTTCATAAAATGGTTGATACACCCCTATTTAATGTCTATGAAAAGTGCTTAACCTATATTCCTCTTATATCTGGTGATAATTCCTTCATCTTTAACTAATGCTTTATCAACTTTTTATTATTTTCTGTACTGACTCCTGTCTTCCCCATTATTTGTTTTTAAAAAACATTTATTTATTTAAATAATTTCTACACCCAATGTGGGACTCGAACTCATCACCCCAAGATCAAGAGTCACATGTTCCTCTGATTGAACCAGCCAGGTGCCTGTTTTTTACATTATTCATTCAGGTGCTTAGCTGCCTGAAATTCTTTTTAGATTAATGTTGACTCTTAAGTACAATTTTGTGGGACTTCTGCGTGGCTCAGTCAATTGACTGAGTCTTGATTTTGTCTCAAGTCATAATCCCAGGATCATGGAAATGAGCCCTGTGTTGGGCTCTGTGCTGAGCATGGAGCCTGCTTGGGGTTCGTTCTCTCTCTCTCTCTCTCTCTCTGTCCCTCTACCTCTCTCCTCTGCTTGTGTGCTCTCTCTCTCTCTCTCTCTCTCTCTCTAAAAAATATAAATAAATCTGAAGTGCAACTTGTTGGTCACCTCTCTTACTTAGACTCCCTGCTTCTCCCATAAGCAATGTTTATCAGTATAGTGTGATCCTTACAGAGTTTTTTTTTTCATGAATTTACATAAAAGTTATGTAATTTAGGAAAAATAGAATATGTGTGTGTATGGGTTTTTGGGGGAATGCATAACGTTGTAGTAATAATACTCTGTTTTCTTGTAACTTTTTTTTGGTCCACAGTAATCTTACTGATCTTTTCATGTTAGTAAGATCTGCTTTTTAAAAAACCCTAATCTGTTCAGTTTTTTTCCATCTCCTGTCGTCACCTTTGTTTTCAGCTACCATCATCTCTCAGCTGGATCAGTGGCCTTCTAGGTGGTTTCTTTGCCTCTAGTCTTGCCTTCTCATCCATTTTCCACATAGCAGCCCGGGAGATGTATTAAAAACATAAGTGACATGTTAACCTTTTGGTGGAAACACTGCAATGTTTCAACCTGTTACAGTAAAATCCAAACTTGTGTTTAAAATTCATGATTTCTGGGGCGCCTGGGTGGCGCAGTCGGTTAAGCGTCCGACTTCAGCCAGGTCACGATCTCACAGTCCGTGAGTTCAAGCCCCGCGTCGGGCTCTGGGCTGATGGCTCAGAGCCTGGAGCCTGTTTCAGATTCTATGTCTCCCTCTCTCTCTGCCCCTCCCCCATTCATGCTCTGTCTCTCTCTGTCCCAAAAATAAATAAACGTTGAAAAAAAAAATTTTTTTTTAATTCATGATTTCTGATTGCAGGGATGTGTTTTGTATGTTGATTCCCACTCTCCCCCCACCGCCCTCAGGTGTCCAGATCAGTGTCCTGTGCATACTAGGCTGGATGCTTTGTAAATCTTTGTTGAATGCAGTTAATGAATTAACTTGTTGTCATTGGAAGCTTGTTCTGTGCATGTTTTTATATCTCCTACAATTCTTCCCTACCTTGTTCAGCCACATTGGTCTTTATTTTATTGCTTGGACTCACCAGCTTCATTGCCTTCAGGCTTGAATGTAGGAATGCCCTTCCTACAATTTTGCCACAGTGAATCTTTCTTGTCATTCCAGATTTCAGTGTAAATGTCACCTGGCCAAAGAGGTCTTCTCTGATAACTCTATTACCAATTTGTTGTTAAAAACTTTAAATTTTGCTTTAAAAACAAGTGAGAAATTGTGTTCAAAAATTAAGAAAAACAATGAAATATACAATGAACATTTTCTCTATCCCTGTCCTTGTTACTCCATCTGCCAAAGTGATATGTATAGTAGTGTCATCTTCATTGTTTCAGAAGTTCTTTATAGCAAAATAAGCAAATGGCAGCATATATGAAGTAGTAAATGTTCTTAAACCACCCGTTTTGTTTTTTATTTTTTTAAACCGGGCTAAATGACTTTATTAGAGAAAGAGGATTACAAAAGACTCAAGAGTTGGCTTTGGGGCTCTTGAACCAGTATTTTAAGACTTGTACAACCACTGTTTTCTCACCATCTCAGAAAACCTACTTTATGAAAATTAGGCTACCATGTATAAACCACTTCAAATACCCATCCACCTTGTCTCCAAACTAACCTACACCCCCCCCCCGTACCTTTTTTTTAACCTACCATCTATATCCACCCTTTATCCTCTGCCTGTTCTATATTTTCTTTCCTGTTTAGTCACTGAAACTGAGGTGATTGATGTTCAAGATTAGTTCTGCTACCACCTGTGTCCATGACCTCATCTTCTCCCATTGCTCAAGAACTTACCTTCTTTCTTTTCTGGCTCTTCACTGTTAACTCTTTGCAGTCTCTTTGGCTTCAGCATAGCCCTGCATATTTATCAGGAGCTCAGAAAATAATTGGTTGAATACAGCAGAGTAATGAAGAGTTTGGACTACTGAGTTATAAAGACCTGGGTATGCATTTTAGCTGTGTGACTTTGGCAGGTTAATTAGCATCTCCAAGACATAAATTCTTCTTCATTAAAATGGGACAGAAATTATAACTATATCAAGTGTTATATTGAAGATATAACTAGGAAGTGTAGTGTGTATATTTCCTGTGGCCATTGTAACAAATTACCATAACCTTGGTGGCTTAAAACAGTAGAAAATTTTTGCTCTTATAATTCTGGAGGTTAGAAGTTGGAAATCAGTGACACAGGGATCAAATCAAGGTGTCAGCAGGGCCAGGCTTCCTCTGGAAGCTTTGGCAGAGAATCCATTCCTTGCCTCTTCTACATTCTGGTGACTGCCAACATCCCTTGGCTGCATCACTTCAGTCTCTGATCTGCCTCTATGCCTGTAATCTCCTTCTACCTCCCTTTGCAAACTGGTGCATTTAGGGCCCACCTAGCTAATCTGTTTCTAAATTCTTGACCTTAATCATATCTGCAAAGACCCTTTTACCATGTAAGGTAACATTTACAGGTTCCAGGGATTGGGATCTGATATCTTTGGGGGCCATTATTGAGCCTGATACATGGATATAAAGTATACAGCAATAGTGCCTGGCAAATAAGGATTTAAACTTTCTGGATAAGGTCAACAAGGATTTCAGATTCTCAGAAGGATTCAATTATATAGTTGTAAGGGGGCCAGGGAATATGAAAAAAAAGGGATTAAAAAAAGATGAGGCAAGGGAAATTAGGGATTAGATCATGTCACCTTATTCAATACAGTAGATACATAGGATAAATGTATAGAGAAGGGATTTTTATTGCCAGGTTTTTGTTATTTTCCTGTTCAAACGTATATTGAAGGATTTATCCATGTTTCCAGTGGTAAAGTTTATAGCTTAAATAGTATGGTAGAAAGGAGGTGGTGGAAGTGGGAATATACTACATATCATTACTGAAAATTGGAGGATTACCTTTTTTTTTTTGAGGATTACCTTTTTATATTGCAAGAGGTTCCCATGGAGACTATATGAAATTTAGTGAATGACATCATAGAATGGATACCAAATTTTTCCTTTATTAAATAAGAATTGTCATTTAGAATAAAAAAGAAAATTACCTTTAAAAAGTTCTTTCAGGGGTGCTTTGGGTGGTTCATTTGGGTGTCTGACTCTTGATTTTTGGCTCAGGTCATGATCTCATGGTTTGTAAGGCTGAGCCCCACGTCAGGCTCTGCATGGACAGTGCTGAACGTGCTTGGGATTGTCTCCCCCCGCCCCGCCCCCCCGCCGTGCTTACATGTGCTCACATCCTATCTCAAAATAAACACATAAACTTTAAAAATAAAAACCAAATAAATAAATAAATAAATCTTTCAGTTAGAATAACAAAAGATTATACTGACATTTGTTTTCTTTTTCTTCTTTCCATCTCCTTGACAGGTTTTTTGGCATGGACACAGGTTCAGTGGGAGGATTAGAATTGACTGATCAGACTCCTGTTTTATTAGGGAGTACGGCCATGGCAACTAGTCTCACCAATGTAGGAAATTCATTTAGTGGTCCACCTAATCCTTTAGTTTCTAGATCTAATAAATTTCAAAACTCATCAGTGGAAGATGATGATGATGTTGTTTTTATCGAACCCGTACAACCTCCCCCACCTTCTGCACCAGTGGTAGCTGATCAAAGGACTGTAACATTTACATCATCAAAAAATGAAGAACTACAAGGAAATGATTCCAAAATTCTTCCATCCTCAAAAGAGTTGGCTTCTCAGAAGGGAAGTGTAAGTGAGACAATTGTCATTGATGATGAAGAGGACATGGAAACAAATCAAGGGCAAGAGAAAAATTCCTCCAATTTTATTGAACGGAGACCTCCTGAATCTAAAAACAGAACCAATGATGTGGATTTCTCCACTTCCAGTTTTTCAAGAAGTAAGGTAAATGCAGGAATGGGTAATAGTGGTATCACCACAGAACCAGACTCTGAAATTCAGATTGCTAATGTTACAACCTTAGAAACAGGTGTAAGCTCTGTGAATGATGGCCAATTAGAAAATACTGACGGGCGAGATATGAACTTAATGATTACACATGTAACATCACTGCAGAATACCAACTTGGGAGATGTCTCTAACGGACTGCAGTCAAGTAATTTTGGTGTTAATATACAAACATACACCCCATCTTTAACTTCACAGACCAAGACTGGAGTAGGACCTTTTAATCCTGGTAGAATGAATGTGGCAGGAGACGTATTTCAGAATGGAGAATCTGCAACTCATCATAATCCTGGTAAGCAGTACGTGATCTACCCCATGTAAATGAATTTATTTGCTTGCTCCTTTTTTTATTGTAGTAATTGGTACTACCTCGGTTAGTTTACTCATGCAAGATAAGTTAATTCTATTGACTTGTAAGTTTGAAATTTTAGCTAATAAGAGATGTAAAACCATGTATTTCTCTGCAGATTATTAGAAAATCACAGAAATTTATGTCTAAAGGATTGGAGAAAAATGCCTTTTACGTTAACTACTACTGAAGTCTAACAGTTTGGCATCTTACTTGTCATGTAATTACTTTTTGCTAATACAATTTTAGTTCTGTCTAGTAGTAATGTGTAAATAGTGAAAAAAAAGGTAAACACTTATGTAACAACCTAGTATTGTATAATAGGCACATTTAGATTTGTTTTTACTTTAGTTGTGTTTAATTTTGACTCTTATCTGATTTTAATTTTTTCTTACTAGCATTTTATATTTTAATATTTGAAGGCTGGTAAATTTCGTAACTATCTGAAAAATTTTTCTTTAGACAGTTTTGCTCTGTGAAAACATTAAAAATAGAAGTTACAAGAACTCTGGCTTTTTGATGACCATGTCTTTGTATGTCCCTTTATCTTTCACCTCTGCCCCTAAACCTTTATATGTCTGTCTTTCTCATATATGCTTCTTTCTGTTTCTCTCATTTTTTTCATCCTTTTAGGCTTATTAGCAACTTTATCAGCCTAGAAATTGTGGAGAATAATAAAGAATGACTAAAGCTTACTGTAGAATGCTATAAAATGCTGGTCATTTTTCCTTTTTACTTATTTTTTTTGGTTATGAGTGATGTTTAATTGTTGAAGAATGTTTGGAAAATCTGTAATTAAATCCCTGATAGTATTTTATTAACTGAAGATTACTGCGTCAGTCCTTTGAGTGGTTTTCTTTCAGTCTTTTTCCTTTGCATTATCACTTGGTTGACATGCAACTCTGAATAATTTTGCTTCCTGTTTTTTTCCCATTTTAATATTATGTTGTATTTCCTCATACCAATAACATTTATATACAAGTTTTAATGACTGCATAGTGGATATGGATATATCATTCCCATATTTGGTGTTTACAGTTTCCCATATTTTGCTATTATAGATTTATGATGAACATCTTTGTTCAAATTTCTCATTATTTCTGTAGAGTATATTTCTAGAAATGAAGTTACAAGGCCAAACGATATCACTGTCCCTATCCTTCCAAAGACTTTTGGTTGAAAAAAAATCTATCTGGTTTATAATGACTTTGGAAGAAATAATGTTCCTTACTATTCAATTTGTAAAATATCTCATGCCTTCCAAGACTCTTTCCCTCTATGTGTGTATACGTATTTTCGTAGGCAAGTCTGGGTATGGGCATGTATCTGTGAGTTTGTATGAGCATTTTAAAGTTGTAGAAATATATTGTCATATTGCCTTCCAGAAAAGTCTTACAAACTTACACGTCAGCTGTCTATATGTTAGTTTCTTTCTCATTGTAACTTTCAGGCTCAAATAAAAGTTTAAGATGCTAATGCTCAAATTAATTTGAAAATAAGTATTTTGTCTTTATTGTAATTATAAATATTTTAAAAACATAAGAGTATGAGGAAGGAAATAATCTCACCATTGAGAGTAGTACATTTAATTCTAACCTGAGATCATAGTTTAGGTATTGTTTTGTAAACTCTTTCCTCCTACTACCCCTTTAAATACCTAACAAAACATCTTGAACTTTTGACCATATCAAGTCTATATGTTTGATTTATTCTCTATTTAGCTTGGTTCCAGTTTTCACTATTTAAATAACTCTTAAGGATATTTTTATGCCTGTATCTTGAAATACTTATTTCTTTAGGGATATTGTTGAGTCAAAGGGGCATATCATTGTAAGAATTGTGTTTCTGGGGGTGCCTGGCTGGCTCAGTTGTATAGTGTGTTACTCTTGATCTTGGGGTTATTGGTTCGAGCCCCATTTTGGATGTAGAGATTACTTAAGAAAAATAAAAAATAAAAAAATCTTAAAAAAAAAAACAATTGTGTTCCTTTTTACTCAAGCTCTTATATAAGGGAATGTATACTACTTATCAGAAAAAAACTGAACAGATACACCTTTTTGCTCTTTTGTTTCTGAATTCGCTCTTGTTGTTAAATGTGCTGTTTTTATTAGTAATAGGGAGTTATAAAATCTTGGCTATTTATACTAGCTGTCAGACTAATTGTGATTTGGGCAAATTAAACTGCTGCCCCCTGATGTCCTTTGAATAAAATAGAAGGTTTAGACAAAACTTACCTTCCTAAAAATATTTTCATGTTGGAGGATGTGAAAATTTGGTAGCAGAAATATATAAGAACTGAAAAATAGATAAATGGAGACATATTATTTATACAGGGTCTAAAAGTAAATTCGAAAAAAAAGTATGCCTTTTTTTTCAAAATCAAGTTAATCGATGCCCTTAAATTTAACTCATTTCTTTAAGAATATGTTCAAGTGATAAACCTGCAAAATTGAGCATATGTTCAAATACAAGTTTTGATTGGAGGGCCTTCATAAGGTGGAATTTTCAATTAGTGGCTACAGTTGGCTCTTAAAAACATAGTAAGGGTTAAGAGTGTCAACTTCCCCTCTCTCACCATCCCCCATGCACTTGAAAAATCCATATATAATTTTTTGACTACTCCAAAACATAACTACTAGTAGCCTTCGGGTTTTGTTTTGTTTTGTTTTTAACTAGTAGTCTACTGTTGACTGGAAGCCTTACTGATAACAGCATGTATTTTCTGTATGATATGTATTATATACTGTATTATAGTAAACTAAGCTGGGGAAAAGAATGTTATTAAGAAAATCATAAAAAAATACTTTTACAATACTGCACTATAAAAAAATCTGCATGTAAGTGGACTCAGTTCAAACCCATGTTGTTCAAGAGCCAACTGTATATTCTTTGTAGTCATTAATATTTGTATCTATTTATTAAAACTGGTCTATTACCCTGATCATAGCAGAATAACAGGATTCCAGAATGCACTGTTTATTCAACATATGAAGTATAATTTTGTGGAGAGGGGTATTATGGACTAAGGTAAAATTTCAGTAGCAGTGTTATGTAGCCCCTTGAAATAATTATATTGATGGACTGGGTCGGAACCAGAAAATCTCCCTCTTCAAGGTTTTGAAAATAAAGAAGTTTCCCTGAGCTCTAGATAAATTTGTACTTCCTGTGGAAGGAAAAAGACCATTGTTTTTCATATAGAAGGGTAACTTTTTATGTATGGAAGTTGAAAATTTGGAATAACCTAGAAAAGAAAAAAATTACTAGAGACAATAGTAGAATTTAGAAATGGTGGCCTGTAAAGTTTCAAAAGGAAAAAAGGTTATGGTATTAATAGTGTAGTGAGAGATCTGTGGAGCAGTAACTAGTGTAGTAAGCAGGAGACTTTCTGCTAAGTACCAGCTTAAGAGAGAAAAAATAAATTCTGCACTCTACTGTTAATGTTGCACATATCTTTTAATTCTGTGCTATGCCGAAACCGTTTGCAGTGAGACCGTAATAATGATGTTGGATGAGTCACTATACGTTGGCTTATCATTCTGTGTAACACTCTAATTTCTTTGGTATTATGTGGTCTGTTTAGAGGCCATGGAACTAAACATGGGAAAAGCTGTTTTTATTTTTAAAAATGTTTATTTGAGAGAGAGAGAGAGTGCGCGCATGCGTGCAGGTACATGAGTGGGGAGAAGCAGAGAGAGATGGGGAGAGAGAGAATCCCAAGCAGGCTCCACGCTCAGTGCGGAGCCCTACGTGGGGCTCTGTCTCAGGATTGTGAGATCATGATCTGAGCTGAAATCAAGAGTTGGATGCTTAAGCAACTGAGCCACCCAGGCACCTTGGAAAAAGCTGTTTTTGAAAAGGTGTTTTGAATATAATCATATATACAGTTTATCAGACCTGTATTATATTTGTCAAGTGTTTGGCCAAAATTTTATTATAACTTTCATTATCAACTTTTATGTTTGTGTATGTGTTCTTTACTTAAAGGAATATTCTGTAAATTCTTGTTTAATCAGTAACGGCTAATATTTTTTAATGCTTCCTCTATGCTACTTACTATGTTTTATTGCAAGTATTATCTTATTTAATATTACCATTCCTATGAGGTTGGTACCATTTCCAGTTTAGAGAAGAGTTAGGTACAGAGTTTAACTTTCCAGTTTAGTAGGTGGAGTCTAAATGTCAACTAGGCATTCTTAGTCCTTGGGTTTTTACCTCTCTGCTACATTGCTGCCTTATTAATGTCTTAAACTTGTACAGGATGGGAGGTTAAAACTGTTTCTTTGATAGAGATCCCAATGTGTATAAATACCTGTTTCATTTATTCTTCCTTGTGCATTTTGTTTTTAAGATTCTTGGATTTCCCAGTCAGCTTCATTTCCTCGTAATCAGAAACAACCAGGGGTGGATTCTTTATCACCAGTGGCCTCACTTCCTAAACAAATTTTCCAGCCTTCTGCACAGCAACAACCCACTAAACCAGTTAAAGTCACTTGTGCAAACTGTAAAAAACCTTTACAGAAGGGACAGACGGCTTATCAACGAAAAGGATCAGCTCATCTCTTTTGTTCTACCACCTGCCTTTCTTCCTTCTCTCACAAGCCTGCTCCAAAGAAACTTTGTGTTATGTGTAAAAAGTAAGGTTTACCTTTCTCTCCTTTTTTTTTTAAATGAAGTACAGTTGATACACAGCATTACATTAGTTTCAGGTGTATAGTATAGTGATTGGACAAGTCTCTTAAGTTATGCTGTGCTACCACAAGTGTAGGTAAGGTTTACCTTTCAGCATAATTCCATGTGGTTGAATATTGGTGGTATATAATTTTAGGAAAATCCTGAGTCTTAGAGGCAAATTATGATGTTTGAAAAATTGGTAAGCTAGTTGTTTGAATCTTAAAGCAAAACTCAGATTTGCAGTGGCTTTGGAGGATTCCCTACTACCACTGGGTAGCTGATGACTAAAAGGCTTCTTATTTGGATAGGGTTTGGGGTTGATTTAGATACCAGGCCCTTGTAATTAATTTTGGCTCTAATCTCCATTGAACTCCTTGAATTTGTCAAAATGCATGTTTATTTGCATTATTAATTATTAGAATTCTAGCCAGATAAAATTGTTTTGCAATTTATGTCACGGAGTCACATTAAAATAGACCAAATTTTGTACTATCTTCATATTAAGATTATTTTAAATTGGCAAGTCTTTGGATTTTATGTTTTTATGTTAGTTTTGAACATTCAGTCATTACAATGCCCAGTGTTTTAAGACTCAAGTACCAGTTTTTGGATAGCTTTGGGGAGAGACAGTTCTTTCTTACATTATTTTTTAGGTCTTGCTTCACTAGTTAAAAATAGTGGAACATGGTATACTATGTGCACGGTCGAACCAGGTGGGCTTTCCTTCTGTGCCATCTCTTGGAGCGGCCCAAATTTGGGAAGATAGTTTAGATCTTAGAACTTTGGAAAGGTTCTCTGTACAAGTTTAATAAATGCAAGTATTGGAACAGTTACATAGTTTTTAGATTGCTTTACAGTAGTAGACTTTTACATACTGTAGTATAGTATCTTGAAATTCAGAATTTCATTAAAGGAAAACTTCACAGGTCATCACTTTTGTTTCCTACCATTTCGAATTGCATTACAGAGCTGTACAGAATGGTAGGTGGGGTCCTTTTGGGTTATGGCTATAGGGGTGTACCTAAATAAGTTCATATATCCTCTCTAGAATATTTGTCATATTTCTGTGACCTAGATCGTTCCAAGTTTTCTACTTACCTATGGGAAAGGAATTGACTAGGTGTTATAAGTTTGTATCTCAGGAAATTAGGCCTTGATGTTAAACTCCATATATAAATAATAACAACTGATTTTTTTTACTTTTATTTTTTAAAGTGTTTGCAATGTCTGGAAAGCCTTGTTAAGGAGTTTGAAGATAAATTGGGTACTGACAAAGATTTAATAGTATGAAATCATTTTGGTTCCTTATCTTCTGTGTTCACATTTTATTGCCAAGAGTTTTTAAATAGTAAACGTGATTTAATGGATCTAAAAATGGTGTTTGATTCCCAGGGTAAAATATGTGGAAATTAGAAATGTTAATTATTACTCTTACATTTGATTTTTTTTTAAATACAAGTTGACTTTAAGCTGTTCACTTACTTTTCAGAGATATAACTACGATGAAAGGAACTATTGTCGCTCAAGTGGATTCAAGTGAATCCTTCCAGGAATTCTGTAGTACATCTTGTTTGTCTCTCTATGAAGACAAACAGAATCCCACTAAAGGAGCTCTAAATAAATCAAGATGTACAATTTGTGGTAAACTAACAGAGGTTTGTATTTTTGTGCCTTCTCTCTTAGTTCTAACTAATGGGAATATTCTTAGCTTTATTTAACAGTTACGACGTCATCAGTATATAGTTCTTTAAAAGTGGAGATGTATATTCCATTATGTAATCCCTGTGGGAGAATGATTTAGGAAATTTTAAAATATAATACTTTTTCCCTGAGGTTTGGAGCATGTAGAGACAAAACTATAGTGTTTAAATATATAGACTTGACTCGAAACTACCATTCTTAAGAAAGAGAACAAATGGAGGAAATATTTTTAATAACTTAACATTATTCATATGGTATTAAAGTTTTTACATTTGATTATATTAAAAGAAACCTGTGTATTATACATACCTCATCTGAATTATTTATAACATTGGTTTTCTCCTCCCTTTCTAGAGCAGTGTATTTTATTTATGGTTCCTTTTGGATTTGTCTAAAGATTTCCAGTCTCTTTGTTTTAGAAGTTTTATCCAAACTGGGTTGTTTCCTATCATTTTTAGATCTCTCTAGAGAAGTTCGTAGTGATGTCGCTAATGCTTACCCCTCTGCCATAAGTGTATTTATTGTGTGTATAAAAATAAGTTCAAAGAATCACGAACGGTACTTTGTCTTTCTTTTTCCCTAAATAAGCCTTCCACAGAAAAATTATTGAGGCATTTTCAATTGGCGCACCTTGTTATTTACCTACTTGTGATACTCATTTATTTTTTAAAATTTTGTTTGTTTTTAGATTCGCCATGAAGTTAGCTTTAAAAATATGACTCATAAGCTGTGCAGTGACCACTGCTTTAATAGATACAGAATGGCCAATGGTTTAATAATGAATTGCTGTGAACAGTGTGGAGAGTACCTGCCCAGCAAAGGTGCTGGAAATAATGTCCTGGTGATTGATGGTCAGCAGAAAAGATTTTGCTGTCAAAGCTGTGTCAGTGAATACAAACAGGTAACTCATGATCTAATCAAAATTGGCCATTCTTTTGAATATGTTTTAAATTGCTATAATAGCTTTATTTTAACAGCATTTATTTATACTCTAGATTTATCCTGGAATCTCATTTAATTCCATTGTTATCTTCATCTCTTGGAGATAACATATCTCAAATGAATACTGATATATGTAAATTACTAGAAATTGTGATTTTACATATAATGGTAAATGCTAGCAGAATGATTACTCTTTTGAAATATTACATATGTATTTTTTGCTGGGGCGCCAGGGTAACTCAGTTGGTTAAGTGTCCGACTCTTGGTTTCGGCTCAGGTCATGATCTCACAGTTTGTGAATTTGAGCCCCGTATAGGGCTTTGTGCTGGCTGTGCAGAACCTGATTGGGATTTTCCCTCTCTCTCTGTCTTTCTCTCTCTGTCTCTCTCTCTCTCTGTCTCTCTCTCTGTCTCTCTCTCTCTCTCTCTCTCTCTCTCTGTGCTCCTCTCCTGTTCACATTGTCTCTGTCTCTTTCAAAATCAATAAACTAAAAAAAAATATATTTTTGGGGCGTTGGAAGAGAGGTGTTGCAAATATGATTTTTCAAAAAGCTTTGTTTAAGAAGATTATATTTCAATTTTAAGGTCTTTTGATGTAGTTTGTTTTTGAATATATTCAAAAGTAAAATGTACGTTAAAATATATGTTCAGAGAAAACCAGCTCCTGTTTCTATCTTCTTTTGGTTCCTACTTATCTTTTATAGGTATCAGTTTTTCAGTTTTTATTATTTTATAGTTTTCTTCTTTATGAAGAATTAAGAAAGTATGTAATTCATTCTTCGTTTCTCTTTTTCCTATACAAAAGGCAACATATTGTATGTACTACGCTGCCTCTTCAATGTTTCATTTCACAGCGTATCTTGGAAATCATTGTCTATCAATGATATATGGACTTTCCTCTCTTCTGTTTTTTAATGGCTGTTCAAGTTAAATTTTCAGGAAAACTATGAGCTGGTTATTCAAAACATTAAAAATAAGTTGTATAAACATAGATAAATTTATATTAGTCTTCTCGGGCTGCCGTAACAAAATGCCAGACTAGAGGGCTCAAACAAATTTCTTTTGTCATAGTTCTGGAGTCTAGGAGTTCAGGTATCAAACCTTTATGGGTTGGTTTCTGGTGAGTCTGCTCTTTGAGGATTGTAGATAGCCTCCTCTTTGTGGTTTCCTCACATGGTCTTTCCTCTTTACAAAAGGGTGGTGTAGGGAGGGGAGGGGAAGGGATCTCTGGTCTCTCTTCCTCTTCTCATAAGGATCTTTGTGTCCTGTATGATTAGGCTCGCAATCTTAGGACTTATTTAACCTTAACTGCCCCCTTAAAGGCCCTATTTTAAATATGATCGCATTGGGAGTAGGGCTTAAAGATACGAATTTTATGGTGCCTGGGTGGTTCAGTCAGTTAAGAATCGACCTTTGGCTCAAGTCATGATCTCATGGTTCGTGAATTCCAGTCCTGCACTGGGGAGCTAAAGCCCTGCTTCTCTCTGTCTCTCTCTGTCTCTCTGTCTCCCTCCCCC